>NC_083742.1:15666562-15968125 GCF_033458585.1 Syngnathus typhle | reverse complement strand
CTTAATTTGGAGATGAAATCCATGCGCCAATACTTCGCCACAAATAGCTCCGTTACTTTGTTGTAAAAGTCATCCTTATTTTCCTTTAGTTTTGGCCCGCATCTCATTAAGCTCTGATGCCATCGCAGCAGCTCCGTCATATGTTTGAGCAATTCACTTTTCACAAGAGCTGTATTCCCAAGACATACAGCAGGGTCTCGTCTATCATCACTTACGTCATCAAAACGCCTCCTTCAGTCCACTTCACTGTTATAGACCCCAAACAACAGAGATCTGCTGCTAGTTTGTGACATCTGCTGCCTCGTTTACTTCTACAGAAACAATTAGGGCAGCATTAATCACCCCTTGGCTCACGTCCGCCCCCTTTTAGTGCGGCAGAGACCTGTGGCTTTTTACTGCAGTTTTATGTCCCATCAGCAAAATAAAGCGTTTCGCCTGTGTATTTGTGTGGAAGAAGGTGTTTTGCTCAGGCGACACCAAATTTGCCTCAAAGTGCAAAAAGAAAGAAACTAGTCAGGCTCGTCAACCCTGAACAAGAGACGTTCCAAAAAATATGTTATAAATACTTTTATTTGAACTTGAAATAAATACACACAAAACCAAATTGTGAATAGGGTTTTGAATGAATAAATAAATACATAAATAAAGTATAGCTGTAGATTCTGCAGCTTAGTTGGTGGTAGTCAGTCAATCCAAATGAATGAAAGTTCCTTCATCCTACTAATCACAGCTGGGCTGTAAACTGGTGAAAGCCTCCACCCATGTTCGGGTGTAGTAGATAATGCGGAGGCCGTGTTTCTTCAACGCGTAGCCGTGCCAGCTGACGATTGGTCGGCGGCATTCTGCCGTCACGCCGTCTCCATCGGCGCCTGGTCCTTGCTGGCGCGCCGTCAGCTCCACTGCTGCCTTGAACTGGTTGTGAAAGACCCTGGCGTTGCCCATCAATTGCTCTCGGTGCTGTTGGGTCAGATTCCCGACAATGGGCGGAAGGTGTCGCTCCAGGTAGTCGCTAATGGAGCACACAGCGTCGCGGACCCCGGCACTGCTGTTCCCCACCGGGATGGTTATTCCCGGGATAGGCTCTAGGGATTTCCGTCTGTATTTCAGCGGCGGGTTCCCGTTGAAAATGTGTTCCACCTGGAGGCGAGAGTTTAGTGTCACAAAATTAGTCAAGTGTATGCCATATCCCAAATTGGGTGAAATAGTTAACCAGTGCTAGGTTATTTATACTCAATGGATTAAGGTTGACGATTTGACCCACAATTCAGGATTGTAATCCATTAAGCACTGGTGGAGCTATGGGTGAAGGGTACTGCCACCTGAAATATTCTTGGACCATATCATAATTTCCTCCGGGAAACATGTATTGAATGTTTATCAGCATTTCCTGAAATATATTTCGACTTTGTCTGTTTGTTTCTTTGTTTTTTATATTATATTTTGATATTTTTGCCCCCTACCAAGGAAAAAAATCCCAGCTCCACCACTGCCAACAAAGAGTAAAACATAATGAGTTACAAAGAAAGGTTATCATATATTTTTGGATTAAAATAATACATTAATACCAACACTGGCCAGCAGTGAGTCATTAACAGTTTGTAGGAATGTTACTTTCATGTTACAAAACAACTTCAGTGCCCAAAACTTAAAAACGGTAACCATCTTCAGTATATCTGTGGCAGTTCTATAGCTAATTCCCACCTTTTAGAGCTTCAAAAGTGACTTACGTAATCCCTTTCGGCCATGGCTAAATTACACAGGGCCAGCTCTGCTGCCCTGAGGTTCCCCCGCAGCGTCATGATGGCATCGCCAGTGCAGGTCACCGTGACGATGTAAGAAGACAGCTGCAGCAAAAGCACAAGTGGCAGATGCAGCTCACCTTGCAGCACACGCATCACGCTCCTGACATCATCATTTGACAAGCTTATATATGCCAAGATTTTTTTTTTAACTAACCCCCTCCAAAAAAAAAAAAAAAAAAAAAACCAACCTAACTTGGCTTCACGACAGATTTCGTAATTGAGGACAATGAGGCAACCGTGTCATGTTCCTCTGCTGCAGCTCGGTGCAGGAAATGGGTGATACCTGTGCAGTGACCCGGTTGAACCGTATTGATTTTAAAAATTGATCTCGTAAAAGTGACAACCACTTATGACATGATTAGGGACAAGGAAGAACGACTATATATCTAATGGCCAAATTTATATATGACAAGAAAACGGGACTAAACGTCATTGTCACTTTTGACTTATAGCGCAAGTGATAAGACAACTAGACGGGACGGGGAATTTCCAGAACGGGAGTGTTACGTGAAGACGTGCGGTGTGTGGGCAGAAATATTTATGGGATGGGTTAACTGTTAACCGTTAACATTAGGCTGTACTCAAAGATAGAAAATGACTAAATGTTGCAATAATAATGTTATCACCAATATTTATTGTACTTTATTTATTGATTGATTTAAATATGATATATATATATATGTATGTGTGTGTGTGTATCATATCATATTTAAATCAATAAATAAAAAAATAAAGTACGAGTGAACGAGGAAATGAAGTTGGTTGGGGTGTGAGAAGAGGTTTCACAGGATAGGGTGAGATGGAAACAGATGGCGAGCCCTGAGGGGAAAAGGAAAAGAAGATATATCAATTATAACAGTTACTTAAAAGTACATCATTGAAAATAATTTGTAAACGATTTCTTTAAAATACGCTCAATTCTTTTGAGTGACGAAAGTCGCAGACCATGACCACGCCCCCTCATCGTTGCCTGGCAACCTTCGTCCGCCAAGCCAAACAATTTGCCGGTTCGGCGCGGAAGGACGACAGAGCCGGCTAGTGGAGGACAGCATGAGCTCGGTGGCGTTGTCGGCCGTTCTGGACAAGCACATTCGCCGCCTGTGTCTCGACCAGTTTCCCTGTGGTAAAGGCAGCTGGGTGAGGGAGTACTCACCGAATTGACGCGGTCCCACCGGCGCCTTTTTTCGAAACATTGGGACAAACCGAAAGTCCCGACAATTTTATTTGAATTTTTTTTTCAAACAATTATTACTTTTGGAGAAATAGTTGCATTTTATTCATGCTTGTAATTCGTTTTTAAACTTTTCTTTGTCCATTCCAACTTGGGTATCATTTTTTAAATGAAATATAGTACTACAAATTAAATCCACAACCGGGTTTTGACAAACAGAAAAAGTTTTCTCACAAAATACCCAACTGAAATACTTTGGGGGCATAAAAATGAGCTTCAACATGAACATTTCCCCAATAAAATAAAAGAATAAATTGACATTTTGAACATGATTGAGAGGAAATCATTGTCCATGTCATTTTTGCATTTGAGCAAAGAAATGTGTGCGTTTCCTCCTAACAGAGGAAGGACGGCGGCAGTGAGGCTGAGGCAGTGACGGAGGACACGGACGCGCTGCTGGACCTGTTAAACTGCCCGCACTCTCCGTGGCACCACGACGAGCCGTGGAGCCCGCAGGCCGCCGCCCTCCAGCGTGTGGCCGTGGTGGAGCCAGAGCGACTGGACGCCGACTTTGTGTGCAGCTACTTCAGGAAGCTGCGGATTGTCGACAAGGACGTGAGCAAGCTGTTTTTGTAGCGCCTTCTTGCATCAGAAATGCGTAGCGTTGATTTATTGCTTGGCCTTGTTCAGGTGTCTGTGGTCGACAACTACCTGCTGAAGTTCTGCAACTTGCAGGAACTTGTGCTCAGCGCCAACCGCATCAGCGAAATCTCGGCCGAGAACCTTCCCAGGACGCTTAAGGTGTGCTGACCCCTTAATATTTCGACCTAAATTTGAAACCCTAACCCTTGTTTGAAACTATATCGAAATCTTAGCCCTATTCTGAAACCCCAAACCTAATTTGAAACCCTATTTTAATTTGGAACCTTTATATTTCAGCTGCTATATTCACATACTATTGCTAAAGAATGTATCAACACACTTGTTCACATTTGTTACTAACCTAAGTGGCCAATTTCCAATGCGTACCATTGGAGGTGTTGGAGCTGCGTGCCAACCAGCTGTGCGCTCTGGGCCGCCTGGCCATCTCTCCGCCCCCTCGCCTGCAGTACCTCGGGCTGGCCGCCAATCGTCTGGGATCCCATCGAGACGTCACCCTGCTCACAGGAAAACAATGGTTGCAAATAACTAACATAGTTCCTTGACATCAAAACACCATCAGGCCACTTATTCTCTACTCCCTCGTGTAGTTTTTGTGTGTATTTCCGGGTGACATTGTGAGTCGTGACCTCAGGCTTGTTATTATAATCCCTGCGTGTGTTATGTGAGAGGCCTGAGCTGGTGTGTCTGGACCTGAGCGAGTGCGACTTCAGAGAACAGCGCCCCCTGCTGAAGGCGCTGGGTACGCTGCCGTGTCTGCGGACCCTGGTGCTGGAGGGAAACCCATTCACGCTGGCACCCTCGTACCCTGGCTTTGCCGTGAACGCCCTTCCCCGACTCTCCTACCTAGATGCGGCGTGGATCGCCCCCGAGGAGCGGCACCGCTACAGGGGAATGGCCAACATGAGCCGTGAGCGTCCACCTTTCTCATCCTTCATATTTCTTACTAGTTATAATTAAAAGATCACCTTAGACCTTCTGGTGGACTGGGCGTCAGCCACCGTGCGCGTGGGCGTGATGCAGGGGGTCCCGGACCCGCAGGACGACGACCCTGACGCTCCGGAGTTCCCGGTGGTCAGCTACAGCTACGTCATCTCGTACATGTTCTTCAGTCACCAGACCACCGCCTACCAGGTAACGCGCGTTCCACTCGTCTTTAAACCGCCCGTTCAGTGACAGACGCTAGATGGCGCTGTTGGCAGGAAGTTGTGATTGGTGGTCCGGCGAAGCGTCAGAGTCAGGACCAGGGTGCCGAGCCAACTCAGTCGCTTAACAAGAAGAGTGTAAAAGAGATTGTGGTGGTCAACCTGGCAGACTGCGGCGAGGATCAAACTTCCTCCTCCTGTGGTAATAATTTTTTTTTTTTAAAAAGTGTATCTAATGACAGTCACCAACAGATTTAGAACATAAATAACGTGTATCCATAACGTGTCAGCTGCAACAAATACCGTTTTTTTTTTCACATTTTTGGGCCTTTTATGGCTGGTGCGACTTATACTCCGGTGCGACTTATAGTCCGAAAATTACGGTACACTCGAGTAACTTATTCACGTGTAATAACCATTTACCTCGCAGGGTGAAAGTGAAATTCGGGGATATTTACTTTGTCACAGAGTCGCGATACAACACGTCGTCTCAGCCGTGGGCCGACTGCGTTGACTATGGCCACGTGCTGACGTTTGTCGTGCGAGACCTGAGCAGCTTCAAGAAGTTCCTCCATCGAGGATTTTTCATTTTTATCGAGCAGGAAAAGGTAAGAACTATATAAGTAGCCACTAGGGGGCGGGAAGACTTTTGTACAAGTTAGTAATGTAATAGTTTAAAAAAACGCACTCTATCATATTTTAAAGTGCATTACAATGATTTTTATTATATGACCGTATTTAAAGTACATCTTTTACATTATATTGACATCCACAGAGCTAGAAAAAAAGGACAGCGACTTGAACAATTTACTGTAGGAAGTTCAGAAATGGAGTACAGTTTTTTTCCATGTATAATGAGCAAAATGTAACTAATTTATTGTCCTAAAATCTGGGGTGCGCATTATACATGGGTACAAAAAAAAACATTTTAATCCGGATATTATACGCAGGCCGCCATTACAGATGCGCTTTCTTCTCTGCTGTTCACTTCAAACACAATGCTCTCGTATCAGACGCTTGCTCGATCACCTGCTCGTTTGTTGTCACAATGTACCCTACACAAATCCGAAACATTTCTTCGCTATCGAGTTTGCTAGCGCATGCGCAGTGATACTGACCGGCAGAATAACATCCGGTTGTTCCCAAAGATGATCTTTTTTCTGAAATAATTTTACGTTTACGGACTTAAATAGGAGTCAAAATTTGGGTGCGTATTATACATGGGTACAGGCTTTTTTCCAGCATCAACATACCATTTTTAGGGTGCGTATTATACATGGGGGCGCATTATACATGGAAAAAAACGGTATCTGTTTGTGCAGTGTCAATAATTAAATATCGAATTAAAAAAAAAAACTTCTTATCTCTCATCTGACTTCCAGATCCTGTCGTGGCCTGCGGAGGTCACAGACGATTCCGGACAAGGTGCCACTGACAAGAAAGGGAAAAAAGTGAGTTTCATCATCTTAGAGGACGTTATTGTTTATAAAAAAAAAAAAAAAAGACTTTGCCTTTTAACAAACACATTAAAAGTCTTAATGTTGGAATCACGAAACTGATGATTAACAATGAATGAGCTGAATATGAAAATAGTTTGAAAAATGTGGACGTAGTTGACAAACTGTGTGGAACGTTTCACATGTATTGAAATGTGGCACTTGTCGGAACGCTTTTCAGCCCAAGACTACAAAAGACAAGCGAAAGAAATCTGTGGTGGAGTTGGTGGCGGACCCGCCTGTGACCACGGTGGTGGCATCCTCGCACGTGTCCCTGCGCGGCCTTCTCGGCGGATATCAGAAAGTGGACATCCTTTGCGACTTTGGCTCAATGCACAAAGATCCTCCGGTGGAAGAAGCTTCCGTTACGGACGAGGCGAGTTAGCGCTTGTTGTTTTTCACTGGAGTAAGTTTGCCATTCATGTGTTGTTCTTTGAAGAACGTGAGCGTGGACAGCAAATCCAAGGACGATTCCAAGAAGAAAGGAAACCGTGCTGGATTCAAGAAACCTGGCAAAGGTGATTCTGACATTAAACCTTTGGTGCCATGTTGCATGACCATCTGAAGTCGGCCCCGCTCACCTTCCGCTTCACAGGGATGCGGCGCGAGGAGAGCAACGCCGACACGCCGAGCCATCCCGAGACGGTCACGGTGGAGCTGAGCGTGGAGCTGAAAAAGTGGCGCCACGCCTCCGAGGTGGCGCCGCTGGTGCCCGCCAACTCCTGAGGCAAGACGCACTCTGACTTTCATTTTGACACACTTTTATTTGTACAGAAAAGCCAAAGTAGAAAGAAGAAGCAAGGAAGTGCTTTCAAGTATTCTGCCTGCATGCGCCTCACCAAAATTCAATAAAAAAAGTATTTTCAGGCATAGAAAAGAAATGCACTATGGCTCCCAAATTGTCACACCATTGTATCCTTCACAAAGAATCATTTGTGGGGATTTATAGTTCTTTATCTCTATATACACACTGCTCACAACAAGTTTGGGATATGGTAAAACTTCTGTATGAATCAAGATTGCACTCTAACTTCGGCAGCTGACCTTAAATAGCTCTGTTCCTTTCATTTCCGGGCTTCCATTTTCATTTCTGCCACCTCCGGTTCCTCCAAATTAGGATGTCTGTAAAGCTTATAGCCACTTTTAAGCTGAGGCAAAAATGTCGGCCTATATCCCGAGGTTTTTTTTTTTTTTTTGCCACGAGTGTGACAAGCTGTGCAAACAAGGATGCCACGTTCTAGCCCTCAAGTCGCTTTTTTTGAACGATGGACGGAAAACCCGAGGCGGGCCGCGTTTAGAAGGTTCGGTCGTCATTGCAGTCGTGGCTCCAGTGGCCAAAGAGCTCGCAAATGTCGCAGTAGGGCCGCTCGGCGCCCTTGCTGCCATGGTAGGCGGTGTGCGGCGGAGTGTCGGGCGTTTGCGCCTGCGCCGGGCAGTCCTCCGTGTCATGGCGGTCGAAGCAGTCGCAGATGTCGCAGAATAGTCGAGGAGGGGGCTTCTTCTTTTTCTTCTTCTTCTTCTTCTTGCTGCTCTCCTTGTCCTCCCTACACAAAGCATTAGGGTACACTTTTAGTTTACAATTGAGCACAATCGAATTTTCGCAACACAATATTTCTTTTCTTACAGTAGTCACATAATTGATTCCTGCTATTTTGTCAAAACACAGGATTAATACTAGATGGTCAATGATTCCATTTTTACTGACCCGTCGTCGTCGTCCAACTCACTGGCGTTGTTCCCGTTGAGCGCAGCGGCGGCCAGTTTCTCCAACTGGTCCTTGAGGTCCAAATTGTTCTTCCGCAGGTCAACGATGACCGAATTCAAGAAGTCAATCTGGCCCCCCCCCCCGAAACATCAACAAGAAATTAATGACTACTCCAAAGACACGTACTGTATGACTCGGGATGGGCATTTGCAGGAATTGATCTTAAAGGTGAAAGGTTCCGTTTGATGTACCCACTTAAAAATTCACACCTTGAAATCTACTTTGTACAATTGTATAAAAATCAATTGTCTTACACAAAAATATTGTTTACATAACAGCGACAACATTGCTGCAATTACTGTATGTACTGTAATTTCCAAAGATGAAATGCTTATATTTGTTTATGCATTGGGAATGCAATCTTGCACATCTAAGAAAAATGTTACAAAAAGGATATAATTGTAAAAGTACATCTCAATGATTGCATGCCCATCTCGAAGCAACTATTTCTGTCAAGTGAGTGTGAACTCAAACAAAGGCAAATGAGTGATGACCACCCCAACACACTCGGAATCCCCGTGATGACTTCACTTATATTTAAAGGGGACATATTATGGACAACCTAAACAATGCCAAAACGGTAAGCAGAGCTGCAGTGCTAACGTTAGCATTAGCTAGCAGCAGATCTTATGTTTGGTCATGTGCCACAACCACTACACTAATTGACAAGTGGAATTTGGCAGTCACTCAGGAACAATTTGGAATTGTGTGGGCAATAAAAAGCATAACAGGTCTCCTTTAAGTGACACATGCTCGCATGCACGAGTGAAGCTGACGACAAGAACAAAAAAAAAACATGAACAAACCGCTGCCTGATGGTTCTGCAGCATTGCAGACAGAGCACAGCATTGGGGTGAACGGAGGAGAGGAAGAAAATAGCAGGTTCAAATTAGAATACAATACGCACACACAAAATGGGACAGTATGACATTTTAGAGGTTGGGCGGACACATCATTAGGCACACCTGCGCAATCTCTGGACATCCAACCATCCTCACAAAATGAGCCTTGATGAAGATGATGCTACATTTTCAGGGGGATAAATATTGGGGAAAATTTAACTATTTTCATTCGTTTGGCGCTGCGCTGCGGTTGCGCAATCGGACAAAAATGCGCAAATGAAAAAAATGCTTTAAAAAGGCGTTTTTTTCTTTTCTTTTTTGCTTGGAACGGATTTTTTCCCCCCATTATTTGTAATGGGAAAACATGATTTGGAATTCGAACGATTCACTTCTCAAATAGCCTTCTGGAACGGATTGTGGTCGAAAACCATGGCTCCACTGTACTCGATTAAAATGAAACAACTACAAACAAATACGACAAAAAATATTGAACAAATCAGACAAAATATTTGGATACTGGAAAATAATTTGGTAAGTAGAAATATACAAAATTTCAATCAATGTAAGAAAAAATATCCACCGTATTGTGCAAGTGTACCTAATGAGGGACTAATGCGGTTGAGCCCCTCTAAAAGGTGATACTGAAACAATCAACACTCGACTCATGTTGCAAGCAGCTCAGTTCCGTACGACCGCCCCCCAGGAGACTTTAGAAAGAAGAAAAACGGCACTAGGGGGCAGGGTAAGGAAGCAAGTTGACAGTCAACTTCCTCTTAAAGCCTTTCCGAGTTTTCCCTGATGAACGTACCTCGGCCTGCGTGTCCGTGTCCCTCCGCTGGCTGACAACGACATCACCTGCACGCCCAAGAGTGTAGAGGCACGGTCACGCCACCATCGTTCAGAAAGTGACACAAATTCGACAGGCATCAAAAGTGCACCTGATGGGGTGGCAAGCTCTTGCTCCAGCTCTTTCACTCGCTCCTTGAGCTGAGCCTTGTCCTGCTCCAAGGCAGCGATGGCGGTCTGCAAGGTTTGGGCTGAGGCACTTTGCACACGCGTGGCAGCCAGCTGAAGAACAAGCAATACGAGCGCAAAAATTAACCCATATTGAGAGAGAGAAAAAAAACTAAAGCCAAAATCAGACGGGGAAAAAAACGACAACAATGAACGTTTATTGTGATTTTGCTCGACCTCGCTCTTTAGGGCCTCCATCTGCTGATCCTTCTCGGAGGCTAAGACACCGTTTTTACGAGCGGACCTTTGGAACTCGGCATTCTCCTTCTCCATCTTCTTCTTCAAAGTGCTCTCGCTTTCCACACAGGAAAAAAAAAAAAAAGAAAAAGAGCAGTGCACATTGAGTACAGGAATGATGTCTCATCTTTTTGCTTCAGCACATTTCATTCTCGGGACTGAAGGCAAGTTTCAAATGTAGCTGAAATTAACAGTAGAGTACCTGAAGGCATAACTTGGCAGGCTTTCAGAAAAATACATTAAAAAAAGTGTTTTAATTCTTGTGAGATGGTAGAAAGGTAATAAGTGACAAAATGTGTCATTGCCAAACCTTTGCTTCAACTCCTTCAACTGTGCTTGGAGTTTTGAGTGCTCGTCCCTGAGCTGGGGGGGGTGACAAAAATCATCATGCTCAAGACTCAACTTGATTGTTCAGCATTGACAAGAACACCTTGCTAAAGTCACTGTGGTCCTGGTGATTGTTCTCGACATCCTGAGCCAGCTTGTCCTTCTCGTTTTGGATCGACTGCAGGGAGCGTGACTTGACGGACACCGCTTCTTTGAGCTCCTCGCTAAGGATGAGCAGAAAAAAGCCATGTTGCGCCGTTCAATACCAAAACGGAGGAATTTACGTGGCGGGCGGGCGTGCTCACATTTCCCGGGAGAGACTCTCCAGCTTTTGGCTTTTGGCATAAAGTTGCTCTTTGGAGGGGCTCAGTTCTTGCTGGTACTTTGATTGCTCTTGTTTGAGCTCATCCATCTGAACGGATAATCAACGCAAGACAATCAAATATTAGAGCCAGATTACAAAATAAATAGGAGGGAAAAAAAAAATACAGCGGCGGCTTCACTCAAATCAACTCTCGCTATTATAATAACTGAAAATGTTATGAATTCTTTCAAATTATTTTTTGAATAGAAAAGCGTTTGTGTTCTCTATTGGTTAACACTGATGTAACAATAACATTTGCTATGTTTAAAAAAAGAAAATCAGTTGATCAATAATATCTTTTTTGGGATTCCTAATAGGTACCTGCGTTTCCATTTCTCGCTTGGAAGTATGAAGACTCTCCAGCTGAACTTGAGCTTCACACTTATCTTGGAGCAAAGCGTCTCTCTCCTTGGTCAGCTGCTCAAGGGCCTCGGCGGTCTGGCCGGAAGCCTCGGAAGCCTGCGGCGAGCGGGACCATGAGGAAACACGGTTTTAGAACGCAACGCGAGCCACGGCGCAGCAGTGACGACGAAAGCTCGATTCGAGACTCATTTTGGTCTCGCCGTATCGAGAGCGTGCTCAATTGTAGAACCAATTAAAATATTACACAGTGAACATGTGTGCAGTACAAATAGATACGACCTGTAGACTCAGATTAATTCTGACAGCTCTGGTACAAGAAGCTATACAAATTAGCGTCTGTTTTTTTTTTTGGCGCTCAATTAGCAACAATAATAAAAGGACCCGTGATTGCTCTTGTAACGATCATTTGGCCAAAACAACGCAAAACGGAAGATTGCGTTATAAGCCCACAGGGAGGAAAGAAGGCTTGCAATGTATGGTGAAGAATGAAAACCAGGAAGACAGACAAGCAGGCATGCAGGTGCACTGGCGTACTAGAGGAACTAGCGGAGGAATACCTCAAGCTGCTGAGCAATGGCCTGTTTAAGTTGAGACTGGAGCCGCTCTCCTTCGGCCACAGCCTCTTGGTGGCGTTTCTCCGTGGCGGCCGCGTCCACTCGGAGGGTCTTCACATCCTCCTGCAAGTCCTCAAGCTGGCCAATTAGCAGTGACCTTTCCACAAGCCACTGGGACGCGTTGTGCTCAGAGCGACTGTGTCCAGCGAGGAGCGCCTCCTTCTCCGTTTCCAGTGCCGCCACCCGTTTGTCGGTCTCGTCCAATTTGGATAAAAGCTCTCGCTTGTCTTCAGACAAGCGGCGGGTCACTAGCTCTTGTTCCTTGAGTTTTGCTTTTGCCAGGTCGGTTTCTGCCGTTAAAGACTTCTGCTGGTCGTCTGTGTTCTGAAGTTGGGCGGACATGTCATCGTTGTCCCGCCGAACTCGGGACAGGGTGTTCTGCAACTCCTCCGTTTGCCAAGCGGCCCGAGTCCGTTCACTGGATTCCGCCTCGAGCCGTTCCTCCAGATGCTGCTTGGCCTCGGACAACGACTCAGTCTGTTTTTTTAGCTCCAGGATCTCTTCGAGGAGCTTCTTCTTTTCAGCATCCGATTCCTCCGTGTGTTTGCAGAGTTTGTCGAGTTGCCCTTTCAATTCTAAGGCGGATTGCTCCAGATGCATTTTGAGCTCCCCGCATCCTCGAGCCAGATCGGCATTGGCCTTTTCCAGGAGTTCGATTTGGGAGGAACGTTTCCCCAGTTCGCTCTCGAGCTGGGCCTTTTCTTTTTCCAAAGACGTCAACTGGGCTACGACTGAATTTGTTTTGCACGTGACTTCCTCCAGCATCCCTTCTAAGCGAGACTTCTCCTGATCGATATCGCCCTGAGTTCTGGAAGAGCTGTCCAATTGATCCTTTGTGGCTCGGATGTCACTCACAAGCTTCTCCCGCTCTTGCAAGAGGTCCTTAACGTCAGCGGCGGCCTTGGAGTGCTTTGCTTCTATTTCGGCCTTCTCACCAGCCAGACGCTCGTAATTTGTCTTCTGCTGCTCGAGCGCCGCATGGAGGGTCAGTTTCTCCTTCCTCAGAGCATGCAGAGCCTCTGAGCTTTCGGAATTCTGCGTGCCAAACGTCTCCCTCTCTTGTTCCAAAGTTGCAGACATCTCGGTCAGCTTTAGGTTGGACAGAGTCAGTTGCTGGGCAGACTCTTTGATCTTCTCTTTCAGCTCTTCAATATCTTTAAGCAGCTCCTCCTTCTCCTTACAGACTTTCCTCTGTGAGGAGAGCAAGTCCTCCTTCTCCTGCAGGAGATGAAGCCTTTCGGAATCCGTCACTTGGCTGCTGGTCTTGGACTCCTCCAGCATCTGGACCAGGCTGAGGCGAGACGCCTTCAGGTCTTCGCATTCGTGGACGGAGCTGTCCAGCTCCTTCTTGGCGAGGTTGAGCTTATTCTGCAGTTCCTCCTTCAACGCCTCGAGGTTCTTTTTGTCCGACGCAACTGCGCTGATTTCGGAGGACATGGTGGCCTTCTCTTTGCTTAGCGTTTCTACGAGAGACTGCAGCTGATTGTTTGTCATTGTCAGATCTTCTTTCTCCAAGTTGAGAGACTGCAGCTTGGCCTGCAACTCTGCGTTCTTGGCGTCCAGACACTTCTTGCCGGTTTTGGCCGCATCCAACTCCGAGAGGAGCTTGTCGTTCTCGCACGCGAGTTTAGACCTGCTCTCGTTGAGGTCCTCCTTGAGCCTGCTGCACTCTTTGCAGATGTTTTCATAGTCCTCCAGGAGCTGCTTGTTTTGACTTTCAGCCCGCCGCGCATCCTGCTTCTGTTTGAGCAGCGTGGCATTCTTCTCCTCGTTTTGTTTCCGGAGATCCTCAAGATCGGACTGCTGTTTGAGATTTGTGCTCTTCAGGTTGGCGTTTTCATCCTGCGCCTCCAGGAGACCTTTTTTGAGTTTCTCCAACTGGTCCTTGAGTGACGTTCTTTCTACCTCTGAGCCCTTGTTGCCGTCGAGTAATTCCTCCCTCTCCTTTGAGAGCTTCTCTACGGTAACCCGGAGGTCCTCGTTCTGTACGGAAAGATCCCGGAGAGCAGAAAGCTTGCTCTGCGCCTCTGAGAGCTGAGTTTCCAATTTGCACGCGTCAGCGCGAGCTTCCTCGCTATCCTGACACTTGCGCTCCAGAGCTACAGTCTGCTCTTCCAGTTTTGCGGACAAGTGTTCAACATTATGCTTGGAGGAGTCGAGCTCAGCGGAAAGATGCTGGGGAAAATCAAGTTGATGGGGGGGGGGCAGAAAAAAAATGAGGAGGATATATTCAAAGATGCACATCAAGAAAATCAAAGGTGATCCCCAAAATAAACCAAGCCAATATGTATGAATGCAAACACAAAGGTTAAGCCGCAGAAATTAAAAATAAATAAAAACGGCAAAGACACCATAGCACAACACCGAACGCACGTTCAATAGTGATTTGGATTTTGCGGCAAATCCAATGTTACTCGATTAAACGTCACATTTTGCTCCACTGCGATTAGTTCATGATGGGATTTTTTTACATGAAATGACGAGAGGGGTCATAAGTGTTAATGTCCAAGGGGAGGGTGAGGGGCTTCACAGCTTCACTTTTTTGAGAAACATCGATTGGTGGGAACAGGATGCAGATTAGCTGAATTTTAAGCTTCGTGGCAAAGACAATGGCATCTTGACTTAGTTTAATTTGTTCTACTGCTGTAGAGGCCTCATTTTAAAAAAATAAAAAAAAATAAAATGTCAAGATTAACAATATTGAGGGAAAGAAAATCATGTTATGTGATAGCTGGGTACAAAGAGATAGCCGACTCATTACCTGAAGCTTTTCCTTGTACGTATTCAGCTCAGACACCATCTTTTCCAGCTCCTGGCTCCTGTCCTTGGAGGAGGAGAGCTCCATCTTCAGATTGTCCAGTTTGTCTCGCAGCCCTTGGACCTCCTTGCCGTGGACCTCGGAGGCCTGGGTGAGAGCCTTTGCCTGAGAGTCCTTAAGCTCCTCGGCCTGCCTTGCACTCTGCTGCACACTCATCTCCTTGGGTACGAGAAAAGACCACGAGTGACGACGGATGCAACGTTTTGTCATTTTGTCAAAGGATTGACTTCAGAGATCCAACCATCAACAAATAATTAATAAAAAAATATGCTTTCCCCTAATATATCTGCCCTATCACTACTAACCAATGTCGCAATCTTCTCCTGGAGACATTTCATTTGAGCTGCATGGTTGTCTCGCGTCTCACACAGTTCCCGGTCTTTGCGCGACAGATCCTGCTCCCGTTGCTCATTGGAGAGGGCCACCTTGTTCTTCTGTTCCACCAACTGACTCTGCAACTCCTCGAGCTTCCTGAGAGAGGGAGAAGGCAGGCAGAGCGGATTAAAAGCAGGGGGAAAAACAAATCTTGCCCTCGTATGTTGAACTTATCTGATTAAATATATTACTACAAAAAGATTAGTCACATCTACCTATCGATTTTTTTTTCCCCCTAAGGGTACAGCACTCAGCACCTTTCGTTCTGCCGAAGGTCTTCATTCATTTTGCTCAGCTGCAACGAACTGTCGCCGGATGCCGTCATCATGTCCGAAATGTCTTTCTCCAGTTTGCTCTTGTCCTCGCCCAGCTGCCGCACCTTCTCGTCCGCAGCCGCCAGCTTCCTCTCCAGCCCTGAGTTGAGAGAAACGTGGCGGCTCGTGACTTCATGCATAAATATAGTTGTTGTTTCGCACGTTTATGCTGCTTACCACTAAGCTGACTCCTAAGAGACTCTGATTCTGTGGCAAGAGTCGTGCACTGCTCTTCTTTTTTGCTGAACCTTTCAAGGGTTTCTGGCCAACCAAGAATGACATATGTGGGGTTTTTTTTTTTGTTAGGTTGAGGATCTATTGAAACGGGCACAAGGCGGGGTGCTACGCAACAGGCTGAGGAGAAGACAAAGTGAATAATTCCTTACCTTGCATAGTTTTTGCAGATTTAGTCTGCTCCTCTGTGCTTATAGCCAACTGTTGCTTCTGTGGGCAAGAAAAAGAAAAAAAAAGGGGTTGGCGACCCACCAAATGCATTTCAATGGGCATTGTGGAAAATATAAGTATATTTGTACGATACTGACTGTCATACAATTTGCTAGAACTAATTCAGTGGATTTAAAGGAGAAAATTAATCCCCAATAGTTTTTTTTTCGTTTTTTTTTTTTAACAAAAATGTTCCACTGCAGAATAGAGGCAAATTATCACAGTATGATTGTGATGACTAAATAGTCACCAAATTTTTATGTATAAATAAAACTAAATACACTTACCACGCCTCCAAGCTGCTGCTCCACAGCTTCTTTTTCACTGGCTAAGCTTTGCTGTAGTGACAGGACTTCATTCTCTTTGCCTTCCAGCAGTGATCTCAGTTCACCAACTAACTTTTAAGCAAAGAAAATAAAACAAGATTACATTTTTCAAAACCACACTTGAAGCCAACCAAGACACCAAGTATTAGTTTCAAACTCACACGCTCAGTTTTTGCACAATTTCAGCAATTATCTTCGAAAAGTTACGCTTTTGTACTTGCCACCATAGTTAGTACCTCAGTTGCCTGTTGGTTTCCTTGATTGGGAAGATCTTCCAGTGGTGCTTTCTGGTTGCTTTGGCTAAGACACAAACATCGAACCATTTGTGCCACCGTCTCTTTGGTTTCTCTCTCGTCCTGGGCCTGGCGCGCTAGCTGCGCTCCCATCTCCTCCAGCTCCTTCACCTTGAGCTCGGCCGCGTGGAGCTTTCCGAGGACGTCCTCCAGCTCCACCAGGTGCTGATTCTCAGCTTTGTCAACCCCGGCGCGCACGGCCTCATCTAGGCGCTCCTTGTCTTCGGCGAGGGATGCCAGACGCTCTTTCAGCTCGTGAATCTGCATGTTGCGGGCGGCGGCGGCTTCCTCCAGGGCTCGCTCGTGTTCCAGCTTCAGCTTCTCGAGCATGTCGGCATTGTCCTTCTCGGCCTGGCTCAGGCGCATGCGAAGCTGCTCGTTGTCGCCGGACAGCTTGACGCCGGCGGCCTGGAGCTGGGCGGTCGCCTCGCCGTGCGCCTTCTCGTGAGACTCCAGTTTCTCCCGTAACCTGGCTAGCTCCTCCTGGCGTTCGGCTTCCAGTGAGGCCAGACGGTCTCTCAGGGACGTGATCTCCTCCAATAGGGGAGAGACGCCGCCATCAGGGTCGTCGGAGGCCTGCCGGGAGCCCAGACGGAGCTGCAGGTCGGCGACCTCCCGGGTGCGAAGCGAGAGGTCCCGCTCCAGCTCCATGATACGGGATCTCTCCGACACAGTGGCAACCTTGAAAGGCAGACATTTTGAGTTCAGAAGTATCTGACACACTGAGCCTGCTAGCAGGGCACGTGAAAAGACATTCAAAATGATGATTACAATTTTTTTTTTTTTAAATGATTATGCAAATGATATTTTTCTCAGATTTTTTTATCAATCCCACACAGCAACATTTTGAAGTCATCAACTGTCGGGGAATAATTTGAATGTTTTCAAACAAACCTCACAATGGTAACAGTTTTTGTTCAAATGCACCATTCCAAATTATTATGCACAGTAGTGTAACGCAAATGTTTGATTTTGTTTCAACACAAACATTATCCACCTGCTTTCTTGGAGGACTTTTTTTTTCAGGGAGGAAATTGGAGGGGGGGGGAAAACCCCTCACATTTATGTGTATTTCCACAATAGACCACAAACCAATTCCAGGTGGACCTCCAGACATACCGCCTGGTGCAACACTATCAACTCTATCATCTCGCTAAAGTGTGTGGTTTTTTTTTTTTTAATTTTTTATTATCCGCCCCCCCCCTCCCTATCCTAACGCGACACGGCATCCATTACCCTAGTGTCTTCTAACTCTCTTTGAAGCTTCTCAGCTTTGGTCTTTTCAAAGTGTAGACTCTGTTCAAGCTCCTTACTGTGGACATGCTCCAGCCTGGTCTGCGTCTGTTAGTACACAAGGGCGGGGGGTAGAAAAAGAAAGAAGGAGAACACACCAGAGCCACCATCACATGCCAGCCCGACACAGACAAGAGGAAGAAGGGGACCAGAATGGACAGTTGGATGGAGTCATGGGTGATAACTAGAGCATAAGGAAGGAGACACCACCAGTTAGTGCACAACGCTTAGGTTGCACCACGAGCACAAAGCTTGGGAATATGCAGAAAAGATGCAATGTGCACGTTGGGAAATTAGGGAGGGGTGAGGGGATAATGGGGACATGCAAACGGACACCTGGTCCAAGCAGCTGTGCTTGGTGGAAAGAGAGGGATGTGCCCATGTATGATGTTGTGCTGCAGTGTTTTTGGATGTTCCTTAATTCAGCTAACTGCATTTGGTATATTTTTGTAGGTCAAATTGCCACATTTTAAAATTAAAGAAATACAAGCAGCAATGTCCAAATGATTGGAGACGCTACCAGAATTGCTGATAGGTGGGTGGGGGGGAGTGGGATGACGGGAGGGATCTCCAGTGGTTCCATGCCGAGCACTGGACCAACACGGGGAGAAATTTTAAATGATAAAAAAGGACGAAGACAAGAGGAAAGAAGAGGCAATAACATCACTAAGCGGGAGGCATTAGAAAAGTTCCAGCATTAGCCGCCAGCTGGCGCTCAACAAACTTTCTTTGTTTAAGGTTTTTGGTTTGTTGTTGTGAAGCCCCATGCACATTCTGAGGGTGACTCATAAACCGTTAGTGCACAGCACACATACACGGAGGGGGATAAAAAGGGGAAAAGGCGTATCCTAACCCTGACGCCCTGGTTTTAATGCTCTAGTTTGAGTTCCTTCCGCAGTGGAGTGGAAGTTGATGAGAAATCCTGCCATCCAACACAGCCTGAGCAAGAGCTGGAACACTGCACTTGGAAAAACAGGACTCTCATCAATCAATATACTTTGAGTGGCTAGTTTCTGCTCACATCATTGTAGATAAAGAGAGAATGCAGATGTGGTGCTTCCTGTTCCACCACCACCACCACCACCACCACCACCACCGACTTATCCGGAGCCCATGACAATCTGGACTTTTGAAACCACGACAAGCAGACACATTTTGGAAAGTAGCCTGCGAGTATTGTTGTACGCTCTATGTATGTATGTGTGTATGTATGTGTGCGTGTGAGTAACGTATGCAAATGGTCTCATTAAACATGCCTCAGTCTGAATGTGTATGTACTTTACATTTTTAAAAATCCATCAAACACATTCAATGTGATGCGTGTGCATATTGAAATAGAATCAAAATTACCTCCAGGTCACCTTTCGTAATGCACGCCTCCTCAACGCGGAACTGAAGGTCTTCCACTTTTCTGTTGGGAGGAAAAAATAAATAATTAACTATAAACTTATTAGTGTTAACAGTAGACTAAATTTGACGAGTTGGCCCTACCTCCGCTCCTCCTCGAGTTGATTGAGCAGCTCGACTTTGTCTTTGTCAGCCGCCTCCACCAAGGCACGTAACTGATCCATCTTAGCCTCCATCTTCCAAACCACACGGTACAAAATGTTCATTTTGTCTGTCAAATTTGATGCCGCCCTTCCCACAAAATGCACGTTTCATCAGAGTTACCTGCTCTTGGTCATCCCTGAGCAGCGAGATTTCCTGCTCCATCTCACTGGCGTGGCTGGTGGCTTTGGCCACCTCGGCCTTCTCCATGTCCCGCTCCACCATGAGCTGCTCAATGTGTTGCTGCTTCTCCTTTAGAGCCTCCTGCAGGGCCGTGGTGCCTGAGATCTTGCGGTTGTACCGTGACGACGTTTCTGTCAGCTGCGGGATCAAAAACAAACTACCGTAATGCAACGGATATGAAAAGACGCGTGATGCTGAGGGCCCACACTCATTTATTTGTAGTCGACGCTAATCTGTCTTAAGTCATCAGCGCATCTTACCAGGCCAGTGCGGCTGGCCTTGGTGCTGACCGAGGAGGTCACGGAGCTCATGGTGCTGATGGAGGAGGCGCTGGGGCTGCGCTTCAGGCCGCCTGGCGCCACGGCCGCCTTGCGAGCCGTAGCCTTGGCCGGCGTGGTGGAGGGGAACCCGATGCGCGTGACTTTGTGCACCGGTGCAAATAGGCCGTACCTGGGCTGGCACTGGAAGTACCTGCGGAAGCAGACAGGAAAGGAAACCTTTGAAAAAATATGGTGTGAAACTCTGAATTTGTCTAGGTCATCAAATTCCTCCCATTAAAAAGATAATAATGGCTAATAAAATTTCATACCTTGTGCCCGCCACTGCACCGTCATTCTTCCCCAAGGGCTCGTCCAGCTCCACACCACACCACTCGCCTTTCGCAAAATCCGTGTCGCCGATAAAGCGCACCACTCCTGCCTTGGTACCGCCGACCTGAGGAAGGGAAGGAAACCCAAAAACGACATTATAGACCTTTAAAGATCAAAACGTGCACCTTGAGAAATAAAGTTCAAACTAAAGATTTACCGTGTTCATACGTAATTGATGGACAGACTCAATATTTGTAATAATCAGAAAGTGACTTTTCCATTATACGTCCGCTTGAACGCTTTTCTTTTCAGGAATGTGCAACATCTCGTTTTGCCTGTGGTAAACCTCAAAACCGTAGACTGTTTTGAGTAGCCAAAGGTCTCAAAGAGTCCTAACGTGGCCCCCACCAAAGCTGACAGTTTGACCGCAATCTGCTCAAAACTGGCACGCCTTACTGGTGCTTTACAGGAATTATGTCATTTAGGATTTCAGTGAGCAAAGCAGATTACAGTGAACCCTCTCACTGTTGGAGGTGTTTGGCATCCAAGTACCTGACTCTATAGCAAAAATTCAGGAAGGGGGGGGGGGGGGGGGTGGGGGGCGGCAACAACCAGATAACCCGGAAATGTTTTTCTAAATCATACAGACTGGCTGGCTGCATCATTAGACAAATAAGGTAGGTGACATTTTCCTTTTCCTTTGTATTGCTAAATGAGCCGGATTAATCTATGAAATGAACCGATGTCTAATTTAACACATTTCTTAGCATTCTTCATTATTTTGATTAACAAGTGTGGTCACGGAAATAAATTAGACTCTTATCTCAAAGCACTGCTGTACAGTGACTATGCTGACATGCTTAAGCTATTATAGAGAAAACAAAAGGCGGCAAAGTTTACCAACACCCGGTCACCCATCTTGAGCTCCCGTTCCCCTTTCTTGACCGAGCCGCTCTCTGACAGGTTGGAGACTGATTCGCTGTTGGTGCGAGCCAGGTTGGAAGACTGCGCCGTTGGGATCGCGGACGAGGTCTTCTTGGCTGCTGCGGACTTGACAGCGGGCGCGTGGGAGGCCACGCTGGCTACGGACCGGGCGGGCGAGGCGGCGCGGGAGGGTGGTGCCGTCTGGGTGCCGTCGCCCTCTCCCTCGGTGCGCGACAGCTTGGACGGTCTTGTGAAGATCCCTCGCAGGGCCTCGCACTGGAAGTAGCACACGCCCGCCACCGAGCCGTCATTCTTTCCGATTGGCTCGTCCAGCACGATGCCCGCCCATTGTCCCGGGGCGAACTGGGTCTCTCCCAAAAACTGCACGTAGCCCGGCTTGGTCCCATTCACCCAGACGCGCTCGCCTATCTGGAAGCTATCGCCGTCATCGTTGTTGTCGTCCACGCCGGAGGCAGATTTTCCGACCACGGCGGTTTTACTTCCTGTTGAAAAGCAGGACAAATAGTACATACATCTCATACCTTGAGGAAGTGTGGCAGAAAATATATATAATATATATATACACTATACTAAAGTGCCTTTACAAATTCCACTTATACAAATGCCACTAAAAAGGCAAACTTCTGATCTGAATTGTTAAACCAATACAATCCTTTGATTATTATTCCTCTTTCAATTGTGTTCATTTTGTGTCCACCAGGTGTCACTAGTTCAAAGCATGCGGTCTTACCTGAGGCCGGGTTGGTCTTTGGTGCGCCGGTACCTGGTACCCGAGCTACCTTATTGGGCACTTTGATACCGCTGGCCTTGGCCGAGCTCATGTTTCCTCGTGTGGTGTCGTGGACGTCCAAGGCCAAAGTCCGTCAACGGGCGCAGTCTGAACGTAGACCATGTAAACCACCAGGTAAAGGGTCTTGGATGGTGATGTAAAAAATATATATATAATATATACAACTCCAAAAACAGAAAAGGCAGTAGGGGGTTGGAGCGAAAAAGAAAAAAAAACACCCTGAGGGAAGAAGAAAAAAAAAAAGATTCGCACATTGGCAAAATCAGAATAATCTTGTGAAGTGGACCAATATACAGACTACAGTAACAATCTACTCACTGGGTGTTAGATTTCAAACAAATTGTCATTTCCTAATTTTATAAACTGTAATTAATCATAATGATGTCGTTCTGCGCCCCTTGGTCACTGTGTGCATGGAAGATGAAAATGTTTGGACGCCCCTGCACTAGTGTAAATATGTCCTTGAGTCATTTGAGGCCACTTTGTTTTGGGAGGCATTCTGTTCCTGTGAGCACAGCAGAGGCCATGTCACACGCCTAAAAATACTCGCCAAAAGGCCAGATGATACGCCGGCACAGATCATGCCTCCGCCGAGCTCTTCTGGCGGCATCCGCGACCTTGATCGACTGGCAAACGCGACCACTCGGGCTTTTTGTTCTACCAAATGAAATGGGAATGTCTGTCTGGTAGATGAAAACTGGATTATGGCCGGCGGTTGGGGGGGGGGCAGATCCGATACCACCAGCAGTGTTAGATAATCCTATTTGTCAGATTAGCAGACCACAGAAAGCCTATTGGAGCGATGTTTGATTTTAAATGTCGTCACCTTTTGTCAACGTGCCCCATAAACCTGCTCAAATGTCATGGAACATTTTTCTCAGTACTTTTTGAGCAACTTGCTGTTTCCTAAAAAGGATTTGGGCAGCAAAACTCTAAACAGGTGTTAGATAGATGATGATGAAACTTTATTCATCCCTCAGCGGGGATGATACTTTTTTTGTAGGCCTATTCGTGCCAGACATACCTACCAAATTCTATGTGGCTAAATGAAACAAATTTCAGGGTCTGCATTAAAAACATAATAGATAGCAAGCTAAAATCTGAGATGGCTGGCTCAAACCAAAATGGAAGACTTCCTGTGTCTCTTCAGGTGTGTCTTTGAGACTTTGTTGGGACAAGAATTTATCTATGATAGACATGCCTACCAAATCTCATTTCAGTAAAACTTCAACATCTGACCTTGTGGATTCATCAACTTTGTGTTTTATGGCAAGTCGTCAAAACTTTCCCACCATGCTTCAACCACGCAGAAACTCAACAGCAATCTGTCTTGAAGTTGTACCATGTTGTCCAACCTTTATTGCCAATTAGAAAACGCTTACGACAGAAATGTCACAAAAAAAGGGACCTCATCTTAATTAATTCACTCCGTTTGAAACTTAGGCAAAAAAACAACAACACCCACCCACAAACACAGACACACACGCACACGCATAACTCCAACCTCCCACATAGACACACTCAAGATATTTGTCAGTCGCGGAATGAAAGGCGGCCATCATCATCGACCCAGTTTAACCGGAGCGTTCCAGTTTACACCCCCTAGCAAAGAACAGCCTCGGGGGTCATGGGACCGCCAGGAAAAAATCCCCAAAAAACACCGCACTTAATGCCACACAATATATCAACCAGCACTGGTGGACCCCAGAAAGAATCTTGAATGTGGCCCATCCAAGCCATGTCGCATTACGCGCGACCACTCGAGTAAAATCATCCACTTGGAGACTTTCCCGCTGCAATCATGTTAATCTTGAATCTTGTAGCCACACGCTAATCTGCGGCGAGAAGGTGGCAGGGGGTGTTGGGAAGCCAGACCATGGAGCACAGACAAATTGATGCTTCAGGGCCATCACAATAATTTGTGCACACATTATATGTTTGGGGCCCTCCTTTTCACAGAACCTTGGAGAGTAACAGCATTTTAACATCCAACAATGGATTTGACGCTTTCTTTTGTGAGGGGAGCACGGATTTACAGGGCCAGGTTTACCTTAAAGTATCTGTCACGGTATCGGAACATCTATTACGACACAAGTGCAGAAGTGATAGGAACCCTTTCATCACTATTTTTGCAGAGCCAATCGTAAATTTGGTAAATTCCGGTTAATTACCATGGAGATTTTCCAACTTCCTCTGCAACTGTGAAAAGTGTCGATTAAGAAGTTCGTGTAAAAATGTATTGTACTTTCCCGTATGCAATAAAACGAGAAAAAAAATGTCTGAGGGAGAAAGTTAGGTAGTGCGCTGACGTTGACAGCTTGACCGAGGAAGCTAACGGACGCCGCCTATCTTTGAGGTGGCACATCTGGTCGAGCTAACGGCTAAAATTAGCCGTAAATGATTTAACAGATTATTTTTAAAAAATCTTAAAACACTCCAGCTACCCTCCCACCGACCACAGCGAAAGATATACTACAGGGGAACGTCATTCGAAGGCGGCGAAAAGTATCCGCAATGTCGCTTACGCGATGGCAGCTCCGGGGCCGTGGGAGGGCTAACTTTTCCCAGTACCAAATAATAACCACCCCACGGATAACACCGTATAACTCGTAGCGTTTTTGACAATACGCCATGGTAAGTTAGTACATATATCAAACGGGCGAGGCCCGAGTGACAGCGGGTAGTGGAAGACCGAGCCACGTTAGCCATTAGCCGACCTGACGCCTCAAGTAAAGTCGTCACTCACCTGGACAACTTCAACCGACGACCACTCGTTTAGCAGCATTGCTTTAACCCCTGCCCCATTTTTTTCTTGAAAAGGCAACTGAAATGACTTGACAGTGCGTGAACTTACTTGTTTAGGCGTGCCGTGGATAGAACCCACGTCTTCCCCGTTGAAAGAGAAGAGTTTATCGGTTACTGCTGCTTCGACTTCTCACTCTGGCCACAAATACTGTACCGGCGGAAGCGCGAGGTTTCCGATAAAATGAATTTTGTCCTAATAGAGTTGCCGTAGTAGTGCTCAGATTTGGTCAATGCAGCGGATTGGGTATTTGAACCAAGTGTATAATGTGGATCGCGCACGAGTGTAGTTACCCGATTTGCTCTATACATCCATCATTTTATGTATAACTTCTTACCAAAAAAATATATATATATGAATACATCTGTTATATTTCGTCATTTTATTATTATGCATATAGGTGTATATGGCTGTGTGTCACACATTTGTACAAAAAAGATTGCTATTTTTGTCTGTTAAACATAGTTTAAATATTTATATTTTAATATATTTTATTTAATACTTGTATTCTTTATACTGCCTTAATGCTTCTTAATTTTTGTAATGTTTGTTTTTCTGGAATTATTTTCTTCATTCTTAGTGCACTGGAAAGGAAGAAGCTCTCCAATTTTGTTGTACAATTAAAGTTGTAAAATGACAATCAAGGGATTCTATTCTAAATATACACGCAAAAATGTTTCTATTTACCGCCACTCTTGAAACGGTTTTTCAGTTGTTTTAGTAAACTTTGAGACAATTTATCATGGGCTACTTTTGAACTAGGGTGCAGACTTTATATTTATACTCCTGGTGTGAATGCGAGTAAAAATGGTCGTTAATATCTGCCCTGTAATTTAATGGATGAACATTTTAGAAAAATAATACAAAAATAAATACACTCTAGCTTGAATAGACAGTGCAGCAAGTTTGACATGTTTACTTCAAACTGTTGCATAGGGCTACCAAAAAAGACACAATCCACTTTGTCACAAATTAACATTTTTACAAATAAAACTAATGATGAAATAAAAACCATTAAAAATATTTTGCAGCATTTCCCTTTGTGCCTTGGAGATGCTGTACAAAAAAAACCCGCAAGTAAAAACATGATCCAAGCAAGAAGAGTCTTCTCTTTTTTCAGTCTGTTTTTTTCTTGGCTAAATTGCGAGGCGAACTCTTGAGCAAGTCTCTGATGCGGAGGTACGTCCCCGTGGCTTCAGCCACCTCTGTGAATTCGGGGGTCTCCTCGAAAGGCACGATTCCCTCGGCGAAGCGGCTCCGGTGGGGAACGGCTGACACCTCGGGAGTCAGGGTCTTGGGGGGCCTGTTTGCATCTTGGGAATCTGGATCGGTGCTCTGGGGACTGTCTTCTAAGGATTTGCTTGGACCAGGACTTTGGGGACTGTCATTTTGGGATTTGCTGGGAACAGGACTTTGGGGACTGTCTTTTCGGGATTTGCTGGGACCAGGACTTTGGGGACTGTCCTCTTGGGATTTTCTGGGAACAGGACTTTGGGGACTGTCCTTATGGGATTTCCAGGGACTGTGGGGGCTAACCTCTTGTAATTTAAGTGGAGAAAGAGTTTCAGGACTTTCATTTGGAGATTTTTGAGGACGGTCTTGTTGGGATTTAAGTGCAGAAGGACTTTGTGCGCTGTTGTTCACAGATTGGCCAAGAGGGATGTTATCGTCTGAGAATTTGATCACAGCAGGACTTGGGGTACTGCCATCTTGGATTTCGGCCACGCTAGGTGTGCTACCTTTCTGAGGACAAATTTCTCCAGGCAATATTTGAATCTCATCCTGAGAGTCACCCACTTCTACTAGTTTTTCCATTTCCGAGTTGCCTCTTACTGGGGTAGACGTGCTGGGAGACCCCATCGCAGGGGTTCCGATCGCCGGCGTCTCTGGGTCACTACTGGTGGCCGTTTCTGCATTTTGGAGCGCCGCCCAGATCAGCCTCTGCTGTTCCTCCAGCTCCTCCAGGGTGAGCTCATCCTCCGTCCCCTCCGTGGCCTGGTCCACCACCACCCAGTGGGGCCCCTGCGCCGCTGGGGAGCCGTTGGTTGGCGTTGGGGGCGGCGTGCTTTTGGGCAAGGGCGGCGGCGTCGGGGTGTCAGGCGGTGTGCCGTGAGGAAGAGGCGGTGGCGAGCTGAAGCAAGGGGAGCCCAAGTTGCTGTGTCGGGGCGTGTGGTAAGGGGTTCCGGGATCTGCAGGGCAGGAATGTCAAACTCTTATTACGATGAACTTGCGCCATTTGCAGGAGGAAAGTAAAAGAGGCTGTATATTGCAAAAATTAGCAAATAATTGATGCCCATTTCTGCCATGAAGAAAAAATAATTATGTGGGAAAACGCAAGAGAAAGAAGGATCAGGTATTATAAATCAATAAAACGCTGACCAGATTGTTGTAAATTTTTGCAAAAAACATAAGATATGTGTTCCCTACAGTAACCCCATTAACCAGCTATCACAAATTTACCATGAATATGATTTTGGGTTTACCTGATTCAATATCCATGTCAGAATTGTTATCATGGCTGGACCGGGGCCGCTTCCCGCGTTGTTGGGACAAGTCCGACTCATGGGGCCTCTTCCTGCTCGGGCCGTCTGGCTGTTGACACGTCATTTACACAATAATGACACAAATAGAAGGTAGGCGAAGTTAAACACAATCAATGTTTCCAGTGTTTAGTGTTACCGAAGCAAAGTGGGTGGACAGGTAAGTGGCGTAGTTGTGCTTCAAGTGGTTGTTCTGCATGGGAACTGAACTGTAGCGCATGAATTCCTGCACGGAAGCACAAAAGACAAAACCTTTTTTGTTTTTGCCCCTGACCTTTACATAGGTAACTGTGTCGTTAACTCACGTCTTTGACTTTATGTGGTGCGGGCACATTGAATCCAGGGAAATCCACCAGTTTGGAAACATCATAAGTGATGTTTTGTGTGCTGGTCATACAGGTGTCATTTGACACTAGACATCAAAACAACAGCGAGAGATTGTTTTTCACAAAAAAAAATATTCAGGGGAAGGGAGAAAAAAATAAAAAATAAAATAAATGCCCACATAAACAAACGTGACCAACTCATTCATCTGCACCGCTTTCATTGTCACGTGGGTTGCTGGAGCCTACCTCAGATTGCGGGAAAATATTTGAATATTGACATCTCGGATTAAAAATTATGCAAATTCATTCTTGCTTTCAGAACATATCATGGAAAGGTTTTTTTAATAAATGCCCATTACAAGAATTGAAGAAACAACAAGTAGTCCTACCCTTTCCATCATAGAGCGTCAAACCCGAGTTCTCCATTTCGGCTTCCTTGAGCCAACCTGGCGGGTAGCCCAGTTGCCTCATGCGATAGATGAGCGGCGGCAAGGTGTTGCCGTCCAATCCCAGCGCGGACAAAAGCTCCTCGCTGCACACAACGACACACACATCATTTTACAAAAATGGAGCTTTACTTAAATCGCCAGCGTGTGCGACGGGCATGTCATGCCTCAAGACGCCCGGCTTGTATTTGGAGAAGCGCTCCTCCACCTCGTCTGCGTGGTAGCGCTGGTTACTGAGACCGGCCTGGCTCTGGTTGAACTCTTTTCTTCTCTCGTTGATGGCTGCCATGTCTTTGGGCTGACGACACACAAGCGAGGCCACTGTACCGGCTTCTTTTTTATAAAGGCAATAAGTTTTCCGAACATGCGTTGACTCACCCTGGGGCAGTCTCTCATTTGATGCACACTCGAGCCGCAGTTAAAGCACATAGACTTCGACCTGCCATAGACACAAATAATCAAAATTTAATCATTCGTAAATTAGTGAACTCAATGGCAGTTTTTTTTTTTTTAATAACAGGTTTTTCTAGACCACCTCTTTTCTTTCACGTCTATTTCTTGTCCATCTGTGCCAATAACCTGGCTGAAGACCTGCGGGTAGCTTTGCGCCACTTAAGGAAATGACAATTCATAAAGGAGACACAAGCGACAACAGAGTGAGCGTTCTAAGGCTCCAAAAGGCCTTGGGTTCAGCCGTGTCTTTAAGATACGTTGGAACTTCCCATCCGTCGGTTTGCTGAGGGTTGTCGTTAAACAGCGGCTGTCCCAATTTGTCCACACTGAAGCTGTCAAAGTACAACACGCTGCCCACCACCTGTCTCACACACAACATTTATGTAATTTACATTACATACATCATTGCTATGATGGAAAAATCCACATAGCGAAAAGAAAATATCTCAAAAACCTAATGTGCTACAAAAACAAGTAAATTCTGCCCAGTGTTCTCAATAAATTGCTCGTCAAATGGGCAATGACTGCTTGCAGCTCAAAAAGGCGGGAGAGGTGAGTGGCGGTGTTTTAAGTCGCTTACTAGTCGAGTCCGTTTGTCGCCCCATGAAATCAAAGTTAGTGGCTGCGTGCGTACTCACATTAAAAGCTTCGGATGTTGTTCTCGCGCTGGTGGAAGTCACCTTTTGTGGGTCTTCGTCCAAGGCAAATGACGATGGCTTCACGGAGGACAAGTTTTTGGGAGTCAGACGGAAAGCAGAATTATATATATATATATATATATATATATATATATAAAATGATATATGATATCAAGACACACACACCTGAGGCTTCAGGTGTGATGATGCTGAGCGTCGATTGCGATTTTCCTCTTGATGGTGTTTCAGTATGACGCCACAGACGCTATCCTCGATTTCTTGACGACACTGCCTAGGAAAGAAAAGTCTTAGTCAGTTTTTCTGGAAAAAGGACTTTCTGGATGAAATCCCACTTTAGAAGCCCCATCTTCAAACTCCACTTTGAAAACGTTATGTTGCTTTAAAACTTACTTGGATAGGGCATTGTTGGAATAAATAATCTGCGCGATGGGGCCATCGACGTCGACATCGTCTATTGTGATTCCCCTGAAGGCAAACAGCAAACACACGTAAGGCACAACTCTTCGAAATGAAACCCCACCACTGCCGTGTCATATTGTCACCTGGGCCGCATGAGGATCCTCAGCTTTCGCCTCAACGATTTATGTGAAGAACAAGATAAGGATGACAATACTTCGAAGGTAAAAGAAAAAGTAACATATCCCACAATCTAGTTTAAAGTAATTACTGTGCAGCATGACTTATATCGAGCACGCCAACTACGACATATATATGTAAATATACAAATCCGTACTCAATAGTCGGGTGATAATAGTCATTCGAAGTCAGTTTTGGAGCGTTACTCCAAATTAACATTACATTCTTACCTAATGCATGTTTAGGACCATCTGTTTTGTGACAACCACTGCTACATGTAAGAAGCAAAACTTTTTGTTTATTTGTTAATCCAAGTTGTTCTTTAAAGTCTTGAATGATAAGGATTTATCAAGACAAGGTAAACAGCACCACGTCTGCGTTTATGTGAAGTTCTCTTCACAATACGAACCGACCGAAGGCGAAGTTTGTTGCTTGCAACCATAGCAACTGTGAACAGGAGGGTAGTCTCTTTGTCGATCGCTTTTGTTATGGGTGGGCGTTAAATCCCGAGTTGGAGTGAGTTGGGGTGGGCATAAAGAAACCTTTCCTGACGGCTAACTAGCAGTTAGCATCGGAAATTGCTATGCGCGCGAACACCGCAAGGATATTCTCCTCCGTTAACTTTTCAATGGAGTCGTCGCGCTCGTTCAGGAGACTCCGGAGCCCCTGCGTCTTTTCATCTTCTACCGTGTCGGCGTCGTTCTCTTCCGGGAAACGAATATGTGTGGGGGCCGGGGTGAAGTCATCCAGTTGTTCAAACAACTCCGCGTCTCCAAAATAGACTTCAGCCATTTTTTCCGTTGTAGACCCGGGTCAAGGAGAGGAAGAGCATTGGTAAAAAATAGCTCGCGTTGATTGGTCAGATATGGCACAGCCCTATCAGGTGACCTAAACGGTGGCTTGTATTGGTTTCTTTCTTTCTTTCTTTCTTTCTTTCTTTCTTTCTTTCTTTCTTTCTTTCTTTCTTTCTTTCTTTCTTTCTTTCTTTCTTTCTTTCTTTCTTTCTTTCTTTCTTTCTGCAGATTTCCAGCAGTGTAGACTCATCACGGCGTATTGCTGCCCTCTAGGGGGAGGAGGTATACCAAATCCTCGAATATATATGTACCTTCAAATCACGCAAAAATTCAGCTCTACCTTTAAAATTCACGCCAAATTTGACAGGATGTCTCCGTTCTTTTTTTTTTTTTTTCTATGGTGAGAGGCTACCCACGACACTCGTGAGGATAAGCGCTTTGGACAATGGATGTACCGTTTTTTTCTGTGTATAATGCGCCCCCATGTATAATACGCACCCTAAAAATGGCATGTTGATGCTGGAAAAAAGCCTGTACCCATGTATAATACGCACCCAATTTTCTTTTAATTTTTTTTAAATTTTTTTTTTTTTTTTAAGTCCCAATGATCGTCACACACGCAGGGAGGCAATGGGTCCCATTTTTATAGTCTTTGGTATGGTCTTAACTAGGCTGGATGTAACTTTTTTGGTTGGCGTTGATTTCTCCGACTGCCCGTAAAGGCACCACCGCGATCAGATGAAAAGAGAGGAAAGTGGCGTGCGGACATGTGAAAAAGGCGGCTCTGTATGGGAGAGACATTGAAGAGGAATAAAAACACCCTTGGAAACCAAAACTTGCCCCTCGTCGTGACTCGGAGCCGCAACAAATGTTTCGGATTTGTGTAGGGTATATTGTGACAGACAGCAAACAAGCAGGTGATCGAGCAAGCGTCTGATACGAGAGCATTGCGGTCGTATGGAGCGTGTTTGAAGTGAACAGCAGAGACGAAAGGAACAAGGCAAAGTGTTGTGAAATAAAATATTACCTGTAATACGCATTTTGTTATTTGCTGATTGAAACTGCTAATTAAACTGTGAATTGAAACTAATAGGTGGAGAACTGAACTCTCGCTCTTTATATAGCTGACGTGTCTTGCGCAACCGTTCTGCGCATCTGTAATGGCGGCCTCCGTATGACATCCGGTCCGCGATGGAGATTAAAAAACAAACAATATTTGACAATAACACACCATCAAGGATTGCACCATCGCATCAAACGATGTGTCGTCAATTATGAATTTTACTGACTAAGTGTGTTGGGCAGGATGGCTGAATGCGATGCGCGATTGACAACAAACAAGAAGAAAGGTGATTTCAAGTTTTATTTCGAGGGAGATTTGTCATGTCTCGTCCCCAGTTTTGCTATGTGTCTAGGTTGCCATAGTTTCTGTTCGCGTCGCCCCTCTCTTCCTGTGTCACCTCAATCAATGTAACGTGTTTTGTATTTAAGTCCTGCCTGCGCCTCGCTCACCGTCGGATGATGTCATGATGTCTGTTTGGTTTATGTTCCTGTCTTTGGTAATGTCACCTTCTTTTTGTTCCACGTCTGTGTCGGTCAGTCCTGTTGTTGGTTTTGTTGTACCATGACTTTCTTAAAAAAAAAAAAAAAAAATTGTACCCATGTATAATGCGCACCCCAGATTTTAGGACAATAAATTAGTTAAATTTTGCCCATTATACAAGGAAAAAAACGGTACATTATTTGATATCAACAAAACACGCAAACGGAAGTGGCCACTCGCTCATCTTCTCGGGACGTACGATTTGTTTCCGAGGAGGAGTCAAACGTTCTTTTGGCCTGCCGCGAGCACACACGCTCAACACTCACTTATGATTGGCGCACACACACACACACACGCACACGCACACACACACACACACACACACACGCACACACACACACCTGCAATTCTCATGAAGGGCTGGGGGGGCAAAACCACAGCAAAACCTCCCTTTAACATACAAAAGCGCACGCACACACACGCACACTGGTAACTCACAACGGATTAGTACACACACACTCCCCCATACACACACACACTTGCGATCCACATGTGGGCGCAATCAAATCACAGCAAAAACCTCCTTTGACTGATGATGGCTCGTTGGTTCAAACACACAGACACACACACGAGTAGTCCATCTCGCTCACGCACACGCAGGAAGATGCATGTGTGCGTGTGTGTGAAGAGGAAGTCTCCAAACGTGACGACAAGAAAGAGTGGAGGGGCAAACGAGCGCTTGCGTAAATCCAGTGGTCGCGTCCAGTCCGGTCCGGTTCCCAGACCGGTCCCGCTCGGGTCAGCGTCGTTCGGCGTAAGGGTTCTCCAGGAGGTAGCGGTATCGCTGGTAGTGGTCCAGCATGTACTTGGGTGCGTACATGTGCTCCTTGGGGTCCACGGGCGGGTAATCCTGCAGGGAGCCGTCGAACCAGCCGCCGGTCCGGATCAGCTGGCGGATGTAGCCCAGGTCGCGCTTGTCCTCGTAGTCACCCCAGCGCGGGAAGTCGCCGTTCTGGGCCGACACCAGCTTGAAGAGGATGCCCTCGGGGGGGAAGCACCAGGAGCAGTGCCAGCCGGCAAAGTGGAAGGGGCTGCCCAGGGACCACTGGACCAGGATGTGGCCCGTGTCGTTCTCATACTTGCGGAAGGCCGCCATGGTGTAGTACTTGCGCCGGCGCAGCTTGATGCCGTCGCCCTCGTAGACGGCGTGCAGCATGCCCGTGGTGCAGCCCGACACCACCTCCAGGGAGCCCAGCTGCTTCCAGAAGAAGCCGTACAGCAACTGGGCACACACAGCCACATTGCGCTCGACTCGGGTCCCATTGCAAAGCGGCTGCTGGCGCCAAAGCGGCCGCCGGCGCCAAGCGGCCGGCGCCAAAGCGGCCGGCGCCAAAGCGGCCGGCGCCAAAGCGGCCAGCGCCGCGCTCACCTTGCGCATGTGGATGGCGAAGGGCTCGGTCCAGCCGTCAAACAGCTTGAGGAAGAGGAGCCCCTCGCGAGCCGGGATCTCGTCGGCGTCGTTGATGACAAAGACATCGTCCGGCCGGCCGCCCTCCACCCGCGACATGCCGTTGCGCGTCAGGAACGTGCGCAGGTAGTTGTCGGCGATCCAGCCGTCCAGTCGCCCGCCCTCGGGGAAATGGTCCAGGAACACGTACAGGATCTTGTGGCGCACGTAGTCGAAGGTGCCGTTCAGGAGCAGACGCAGAAAACTGCCGCACAAAAACAAACAAAAGGTTTGGATGTCGTCACCTCAAATCTGGAACTCGACTGATTTTGCAATTCCTCGAGGAGGTGCACTCACCTGAGAGGTCTTCTCTCGCCGTAGGCGGTGAAGTTGGACTCGCACACGAGGAAGAGGTCGACGGCCTGCGCCAGCTCGTGAAAGCGAACGTGCAGCAGGTCGAACTCGTGGTTGACGTTGATGGCGTTGATGACGCGGCGGGGCAACTCTCTGGGCGTCAGACGCTCCTTGGTGGGCAGGTTGGAGTGGTACACCATGGTGGGCACCCCGCAGTAGGGGCCGTGCCAGCCGGGCCGGCACACGCACTTCACCAGCCGCCGCCCGCCCCGCGTGGCCCGGGTCTTGGCCTTGGGCGGCGCCGAGGCCCGCTGCTGGAGCTGCAGAGGTTTGCGATGGCCCGTGCCGGCGGCCCCGCCGGGGAGGGCGGCCGCCCCGCCGGCGCCGCCCGCTTTGGGTCCGACCACCTCAGTGCCCTGTCGGAAGCAGAGCGCCCCGGCTCGGGTTCGGGCAAAGTACGGCGTCTTGTCGTCTCGCAGTCGGTAAGTGCGGGTGTGCAGGTCGCCCATGGATTCCGACGAGTCCGAGGGCGGCCCGGTTTTGAGGAACGCCGTCGGGTGGGCCGGGTCGCCGCTCAGGTGGGTGGGATGCCGTAGGGGAAGGCCATTTTCCTGCTGCTGCCGGATGGAAAGAAAAAAAAAAGAAAGTGATACCGCTGCGTCTCAGTTTCCCCGGCAACCTCGCTGCCGCTGCTCGTACCAGACTCGGAAGGTCCCCCCTCGGGTTCTCGTCCGGTTTCTCCCAAGGGTGAGGAGGCGCCGGCACCTCCCCGATCCTCATCTCCAGTCCCACGCTGGCCACCGCGCCGGTCCCTTCCGCCTCGGCCGCGACCCGGTCCCCCTCGGCCGAAGCTCTGGTTTTGGGGAGCGACGGGCGGAGGACCGTCAGCGGGGGCGCCTCCTCGGGAGAAGCGGGGCTGAGCGGCATGCCTGTTCCGGGTCCCTTCTCCTGCCAGAAGAATCCGGGCACCACGATGGACTTGATGTTGGGATACGGCGCCGAGAGCTCGCGGAGGAGGGACACATAGTGGAGGGCCTTGTAGTAGTGCAGGAAGGAGATGACGCACAGGCCCACCGTGCACAGCAAGAACACCCTGTGCCGCCGCATTTTCATCCTGACCCAAGAAAAACAACAACAAGCAGTCACTCAAATTGGCCAAAATAGTGTCAAAGGCGCCCAGCCAGCCTGCCTGCCCGCTAGACCCACCCAGCGCCGCACCGTGGGTCAACATTTTAGTCCAACAAGAAAACAAAAGAAAGAAATACACATACTACTTTTATTATTATTGAACTAGTATTATCACTATTATCATTCTTATTATTATATATATTATTTATTATTCTCGTGTCTTGTTGACATTCTCTGTCTTAAACCCTAACGGTGCAACTCATCTAAGTGTCACAAAGTCCAATCAGCCGCTCCTGAATTCCAAGTGTGCCCATATTTTAGGAAGAAAAAAACGGTTATTATCATCATCATTATTAATAATAATAAATGTATGACTTGTATTATTATTAAACTAGTATTATCACTATTATCATTCTTTTTATTATATATCATTTATTAATATTCTTGTGTCTTGTTGTCATTCTCTGTCTTAAACCCTAACGGTGCAACTCATCTAAGTGTCACAAATCAGCCGCTCCTGAATTCCAAGTGCGCCCATGTTTGAGGAGGAAAAAAATAAAATAAAATACAGAACGAAGGAAAATCAAAAGAAAACCCGGAAAAGAGAGATGGAAGGAAACGCCCAGTAACGCGACACCACATATCAACACATTCGCTTTTCAATTTTAGATTGAATATTTTGAAGTTATATGCTCAACTTCAATACATCATTGAGACAGCTAGTGCGCACTTAAAATTCACAAGCGGCTCGTTTGCCGCCGTAAAAAAAAAAAAAAAAAAAAAAGCCAAGACACTTGACTCAACGGCTTTCGCTCGTCATTTCAAAGTCAAATTGCTCATAAGTTCGGACATTACAGCAGCCCGCATGAATGATGAAAATGATGATAAAGGCAAACCTCGGTAACAAGAAAGGTCCGGTCCGGTCCGGGACAATAAGCAATTGGGCTCCTCTCAAACCAAGTTGTACACAGCAACTACATCAAAGTGTCCGAATAATGAGGATTCTTCATCAGAGAATATAAGCAGATGCAGTCATGCTAACTCACAGTACAGTACATTCCATCGTTTCTCCAGCTCTTTACTGTTGTTTTAATGGACTAAAGATACAAATTGCTTACCTGAAGCACATGTCAAATATATGGCAATCAGGAGAAGTTGACACTTTCCTTTCCACAGGTTGGAGGAAAATCCCCCTCTCACTGAGGGTCGCAACGAATGCAGTCGGGAGAAAAGAAATGATAAGTCACTGAAAATAGTGGATTTTAGTCAAGAGAAAAATGGAAGTTTGATGCACCCTGCTCCGAGCCAGAAAGCACTCTCAAGCTACGTGGGGGGGGGGGGGGGGGGGGGGGGGGGGGGAGGGGGGCGTGTGCATATGACCAAAAGTAAAAAAAAAAGGAAGCAGCACTATCCCCTTTGATTCCTTTATTTTTTTGTAACTTTGTAAATGTTCTGGACGTGAACAACAGCGAAAAGCAGTCAACTCGTTTAACTGTAAATATAAATAATTAAATCCAAGTGTGAAAGTTGGAATTCTATGAAGTGTCACTCAATTTATGTTCAAGGATAGACAAGACTCCAGAAGCTTTTCCATTCAAGCCTCTGAGAATTCGTGTTGATTTTCAGAGAACGTGAGAAAATACATTTAGCCGACGTGCTTTTGAATGAAAATGAACGATGAGCAAATGAATCTGAGAGAAATGAGGGGAAAGCGTCTCCAATTGAGTCTTGCAAGCCTCGAGTGCAAAAGCACAAAACATATGTAGAATACTTTTGATTCATGATATCTATCATATAAATATGATCATAAAAAGTATCTTTTTATTCAATCTTTGTTTCAACTCCTCTGTGCATTTTCCTTTCGGCATTGCTTGTAAACACTTGGTGTAGATTGGCTAGCCCATCCTACTTTGTAGCAAAGTGACTAGATTTGAGAAGGGCGTGACTTATTTGGCACCCATACAGAGAAAGCTGGAATTGAGTGAAATGCAACCGACTGGCAATTCCATTGACAATCTACTCAATAAAGAATGCAAACTTTCAAAACAAACGTGACATTTCCTTTCATTTTTACCGCAGGTCACAATGGGAAGCAATTGATCAGGATTAAGCAACAAAAGGAGAAAACGAAAATCCACTGATCGACCAGTAAGCCTGACTATTTTCATTATGATCTTGAGGTCGACTAAACCGGTCCAGAAAGGGGGCTGAGTTGTCAACAAGAAGGAGCAGACAAATAATACTTATGTGACAAGTCCATGGTTGGCTGCTACTCCAGGGTGGGGCCAAGTCGTTCCGTCCGACCAGCAGACACGTGACAGTGCGGGTCGGCTCGCCTACAAAGCCCAGTTTTGGGGGAGCCGCTGATGGCGTAGAGGCCTATCTTGTGTTGCGACACCGTGACTTTGATTCCGGAATATGAAGGTGAGGTGAGTGTGTGTGTGACAGACAGACAGACAAAAAAAGAGTTCAGTTTCTTCCCAGCCACCACTTGCCCCCAGGCAGACTGACCCATACGCACACGTTGATGAAACCTGAGGAAAAGCGCACTCAGACCCACCTAAGTCATTTTTTTGTATGGCAATGGGCTGTGCACCTGACTCACCTTATCCATGACATCACGCCTCGCAGGAATCCCTAAGAAAAATGATGTGCGTCTAGGATCAGTGGGGTCACGACAGGCACGGGCGGTGGGCTGCCGACGTTAAAGCAACCCACCAGACTTCTGCATGTGGCGAGCCTTCCGAGCCCGGATTAGCCTCATCATTCGCCTACGGACCCACAATCCCGGCTAATCACTCTAGATCGCAAGTGTCAAACTCAAGGCCCGGGGGCCAGATGTGGCCCGCCACATCAATTTATGTGGCCCGCCACATCAATTTATGTGGCCCGCAAAGACAAAATGTGCTTCAAATTGTCTTCACCTTTAAAACTCATCTTTTTAAAACGTTTGAACAGTTTATTAGTCTGATTTGAAAAAGAGTTATTTGTCAGTTTGTTTTGTAGCTTACACTCCTTTATCATATGACGACTTCATAAATGTATTGAGGTTGACAGTAATAAAGAAACTATGACTACAATGTGGCCCGCGGCAAAAATGAGTTTGACACCCCTGCTCTAGATTGATCAACATTATCCTATGCTATGCTATGCTATGCTATGCTATGCTATGCTATGCTATGCTATGCTTTCTTTCTTTCTTTCTTTCTCTTTCTTTCTTTCTTTCTTTCTTTCTTTCTTTCTTTCTTTCTTTCTTTCGTCAGATTTCCAGCAGTGTAGACGCATCATGGCGTATTGCTGCCCTCTAGGGGGAGGAGGTATACCAAATCCTCGAATCCCGCAAAAATTCAGCTGGGCCTTTAAAATTCACGCCAAATTTGACAGGATGTCTCCGTTCTTTTTTTTTTTTTTTTTTTTATGCTGAGAGGCTACCCACGACCCTCGTGAGGATAAGCGCTTTGGACAATGGATGTATTTGATTACGTTCATAGCAATATAAATATTGTTACAAAGCAATATACAACGACGAGAATCAATACAGGTTAAAGGTCGACCTTTTGACCACGTGGTGCAGGGACAACAACCTCCCGCTGAACGTCAGCAAGACCAAGGATATTGACCGTGATGGCTGCCTTGCACTACTCCACTTGTACTTTTGCGCTATTGTACTGCCCGTGTGCTGTATGCACAATTGCACCATTTCAACCAAGTTGCTCTTATTTACTCATTGTATGTGCCTTCTTATTTTTACTTTTTATATAGTTTACTTGAATGTTTTCTTTGTCTGTGGACCAATTGGGTCTAATGTCTTGTCTACACCGTGGGACAGTAGGAAACACAATTTCAATCTCTTTGTATGTCTTGACATGTGAAGAGATTGACAATAAAGCAGACTTTGACAATCATTTTTTCAAATTGTTACTAAGAGCAATTCAAAATGCACCCAAATGGCGTCATGAGGTCTGACTAATACTTGTACCTCGGGAGTAATAAATTATGATCAAATTGACCAGAGTATAAATTCCCCTGTCCAAAAATCAGTAAACTATTAAATGAGTTAACAGGTGACACGAATTGTCTTTATTAATTTATTATTTTTTTGGGTCCAATAAACATGGTAAAACAAGAGATGGAATAATAATGCATGGTAAATTTAACAAGTAAATGAATGGTAAATCTAAGAGAATAATATGGTAAATTGAACAAAATAATAATAAATGCATGGTAACTTAAACAGAATAATAACATGGTAAATCTAACAAAAAGACGTGGTTAATCAATCATAATGATGCATGGTGAATATAACAAAACAATAATATTGCATGGTAAATCATAATATCACATGTTAAGTCAAGAAGAAGAAGAATGCATGGTAACTTAAACAGGATGGTAAGTCTAACAAAAAGCCTACTGCATGGTTCATCAATCATAATAATGCATGGTAAATCACAATATCGCATGTTAAGAAGAAGAAGAAGAATGCATGGTAACTTAAACAGAATAACAACACATGGTAAATCTAACAAAAAGACTAATGCATGGTTAATCAATCATAGTAATGCATGGTAAACTGAACAAAATAATAATGCATGGTAAATCATAATATCACATGTTAAGAAGAAGATGCTTAAACAGAATAATAACACTGTAAATCTAAGAAAAATAATTCATGCATGGTTAATCAATCATAATAATGCATGCTAAATCAATCAGTCAATCAAAATGCATGGTAAACCAAGCAGAATGATCATGCAAGGTCAATTGCATTCATATGAATACTAGCAACTTGCATTGGCACTTTCCAAATCCAGCGGATAACGCGCTGTGGGCATCTTACACACGTAGCCGTTAAATTCTAAGCAGGACATCTTCTTCCATTTGCCAGACTGAAAATCAAAATGAAATTGATTTTAAATCTAAACTTGTCTTCGGCGAGCGGGTCAATCTTTTCTGCACCTACCTGGCTCAAGGTGGCCACGCAATTCTCCATCAGGCCGGTAGGTCTTCCCGGAGGAGCCCAGTTGGTGAAGGTCGGCACCTTCTGGCGGTCCGACCACACGAATCTGCCGCGATTGACCTGGTCATTCAGTCCGGTCCACGTGTCTCCAGGGGCTGCAGAGGACAAACGGCAACAGAGCTCTCATTCGCTTTCCAGATATGGCAGGTATCGAGCAGATGCGAGCGACGCTTAGCGCGAGCGACGCTTAGCGCGCGCGCACCAAGCTTCATGAGGTCCTGCAGCCAATCCCACTCAGCCTCAGAGCGAAAGGACACCAGATTGGCATCGAGACCCCAGCAGGAGTGTCGAGCGCCATACCACGTCTTCTTAGTGTCAAAATGTTTGTAGCAGAAGTCCCCAAACTCCTCCCAGTCAGGCCCCGAGCATCTCGGCTCTGCGTGCAAGATGGCGTCACGTGAAGAAATGCTTTCTATTCTGGACATTCTACTCACCCATGTCAGCAAAAGTGAAGGACGGAGACGTAGCCAATTTGTCAGCATATCTGCAGACAGTAAAGTGAGAATGAGCCGGGCGTCTTTGAGTGGACTCGCCAGTGAAAGCGGAGCACGCACGCTGTTGAAGCGATTCCGTTACAGGTGGAGCCTTTGTAGGTTTTCTGTGGCCGGCTCTTCAGCAAAGTCACATCTCCTCCAATCTCAATGATGGCCGAGTGAATAGCAGCCGCACAGATGTTTGAGTCCTGCACTCAGAGAACGTCTCAAACAAAGGACAAGAACTCCGCCGGCAGGTCCTGCAGTAATTAACATACTTGTTCGTAGATCCGTGTTCCATAGACCGCGTAGTCAGCTTGGGCGCAGCCCAGTGGGCACCGGACCCTGCGGAAGACATTCGTTGAGTGGAGGAGGCCTTTTCGGCAAGAAACGTCATACCAAGTCTGACTCACGTCATTGAACCGTCGAGGCTGAGGTCGGTGGCTGTGCTGTTGCACAAGATGTCTGTGGGTCAGAAGGGAAAATCAAAGCCCGTTTCTTGCTAGTTTTTCACTGCACTCCAAACGTCGTACTCACTGCGAGGGGTGTCGTCAGACGTGCACCCTAAGACGTCAAAGCGTAGGCCCAAAAACATTGGCAGAAGGCGGACGTACTGGGCGAACACGGGCCTGGTTAGAATATACATCCCCAAGGTAGGCTGGAAACAAAACACGCGTGTTTGCAATGAATGACAACAGCCTGGACGACGAAACAAGTCGACGACCGCTCACCTGTACTGGGTGGCGATACCAAGTCACTCCGTCAGTACTGAACTGCATCACAAATTCGCTAGAACTTTGCCCTTGGTATGCACACTTCTGGGTCTCAATGCCTGTCACCTTCAAGTTCTGACCGAGGTTCACCTGGATCCAGCTGCCGACTGAGGGCGGAAGGCGTTCCATAGCTCAGGATACCAAACTACCAGCAACTACGACGGAGAGCTGTTTTTTTTTTTTACGTACGGATTCTGGACGATTTCCAGCAACCGCTGCCCCCCATACGCGCTTTGTGAGGTTCGGCATTGATCACAAAAGAAGAGGCTGTAAAGGAAGGGTCTGGGATTGTCCCGTCAGCGATGCCCAGACTATTAAGACACACTGAGGAAAGACCAAAAAAAAGACAATGTGGAAGGAACGCTCGCTCATTCATTCTCATGTCTGGTCACCCGTTCCGAGCCGACGCTCTATCAGGGGATCTTTCCTTGGCACATCATCCATCGACAAGTGTCAGGATGCGAAGCCCACCTTTCTTCTCGCAGCTGTAGACGACGCGGAGGTATTTGGAGACACCAGGGCAGGAGTCCGTATCCGTAAGGTAAATGGGGTAAATGGGGCAAGTCTGATAGTTGTCACACAATCCTCTGAAGTACCGGAGAGCCCCTTCCACCCTGCAGTCATCTGCAAGTGACAACACACCACCATTTCACGCGCATTTTATTCGCACACTTACATACTGACTTCAACTTGTTACAGGACATAGGGAATTTTAATGGTTAATGACTATTAGAAAAGGGGAATCAAAAAAGCGCCCGGCTTAGCTCTTTTTCGTTTTCTATTTTCATTCAAAGAAAAGGTAAAAAAATATGAAAAAAAAATAAAAAGTATGTTACAAACGAGTTACCGCCAACGCTGACGGCGTGTGAAAACCTCGTGACAGAAAAGGCTCCAGGACAGCGAGCCAAAAGCAACGATGCCACTGGAGGATTCTTACCGCGTGATCCGCTGCCGCCACTCGGACAGACGTCGCTACGCTTCCGTCCATGGAAAGCCGACCGTACGCGGATGACTCTTTCATCGGGACATTCAAGGGATTTCCAATCGTCTTGGCAGTGAAGTTCCTCCTTGTAGCCTGTGAGAGCACAACCGTTGACTTCTCTCTTCCGTCTTTTTTTACAGAGACGTTGAAGGCGACTTACCGTCATGTGGCGGGAGCTGATGTGTCTTTCCTAGAAGCGGGAACCAGAACGTGGATGTCGACACGTGATGACGGTCCACCGCGGGGCGTCACATCTCACTTACCTCTTTTCTTGCAGACGTAGCCTCTCTTCTCGTCGCACTTGTCGCGCTTCCAGTCGCCGCTGCCAGTGAGCAAAGAAAGACATTTCCCCCCTTCAGCGACACCTGGAGGGAGGGAGACAAGATCTGAGCGCTCATCCGTTCCGCCAAAATGCAGCTGACAACCGCTTCAGCCCGACCTGCACTCGAGTGGAGGTAAGAGAAGGGGGATCCGTCAGTCCACTTGTCGCCGTCACGCTTGATGGAGGCGTCGGCGCCCAACCACAGTGAGGCATCATCATTCATCCCCAGAAGCTTGGCGATACCTTTGGATCCCAAGGAGAACATGCAAGATGATTCCAAAAACGACTCACTCTACTCAGCACTACAACTTGATGGGTACGGCACAGCCGTGACAAAGCGCTAACAATACTGCAACAAAGAGTGAAACAACAAAAAACAAAAAAACAACCAAGCAACGCTGGCCATATCTCGGGTTTATCAGGTTTTGAGTTGGAAAGGAAGGTGCAGCAGGAAAAAAAAGGTTTTTAATCAAAGAATTAGCAAATTCATGGCCAGCCTACCGCGGATGAAGACCGCGTACGAAGACATGACGCCTTTTTCGATTTACTTTAGCTTCTATTTCTCGTTTGCTTCATGTTGGACAATAACAATTGATGCACTTGTTTATGCCCAATATATTTGAATTCATGGCCTCCTACCGCGTACGAAGCCCTGCTCCTCCGAGTCGGCGATGCTGAGCAGGTTCCCTTGGCGGCCTTTGCAGTCGGCTTGCGCCTCCTGCCAGGTCTTGGTGGGCTGAAAGTTGAACAGGTAGCAGAAGTCCTCCGATGGGTTGTCCAGCCACCAGCCGCATTTGTCAGTCCAACCTGCGAGACAGACGGCGCAGGAAGGCAAAACAGCATAAGACAGCGTAGAAGACGGCGGCAGTGCGAGACACCTACCCTGTAGGCTGACTAATGGTGGCAGCTGTCGAGGCCCTCCACGCTTGGCTGCATGGTAAAGGAGGGCGAATGAGCAAGTACATGAAGGAGCGCTCGGGAGGGACATTTTTGCACCTGTTTTGCAGACAAATGGCCGCTTTGTTGTGCAGGGGCTGCCGCCGATCTCCCCAACAGAATTTGGGAATGCGCAGTCACCCGTGGTGTTATCTTGCCAGTTGGCGTAGTCCTGCGGACGACATGAGGGTGTTGGACTCTCAGCTTCCCAACGCGCAATTGTTGTGCTCAAATTTCCACTTTCCCAAACGAGCTTGCGCAGAATGACTTTTCCAAAGTCCTTCAGCAATTTACTTACAAAAGCTGTTCCGTCGCTATACTCATAGTTGTTGCTTTTCTTCTTCAGTCCCAGCCAAGAATACCAAACGCTTTGCGAGTGATCTTGAGGAAAGGAAGGACAACAAGAGCTTCAGGGCAAGAAGAGCTTCAGCTAAATGACGGCAGCTTTGTGGGACCGACGACTGCGGCGGTTCGTCTGAGCGCTCACCAAACACGAATTGAGCCTCTTGCCATGAGTGGACGCTAGCCAGGTGGCCACTCTGGGCAACACAGAACTTCTCGGCATCCTCCCAATCTTTGTACAGCTTCGAGTAAAAGTAGCAATGATCGCCATACAGTAGGTTGCCATTGTCGCAGGTGGAAGCTGAGGCCACAATGGAGAACATTGAGGAGGAAACCATGACCACGTGGTTAAAGTGCAAATAAGCGTGCTGCAACTCACTCTTCACGACAGCGAGACCACTTTTGGGGGAACACGTCCGTCCCTTCGGGCAGCCTGCAAAAAAAAAAAAAAAAAAAGACCGTTTGCGCCTTTCAACGGCAACGTGACCGCAGACGTGCAGGCTTACTCAGCGGCCGTTTGCACATGTAGGCCAACGAGGAATCACAGGAGCCAGACCTCCACATGCCGGGCTCACCCCTTCCCCCTTGGTTGACGTAGGCGCAGGACGCAACGTTGGCGCTGTCGGTAGATTAAAAAAAAAAAAGGAACATTTTCCTATTTTTCCTCGAGTGCTCCTTCTCAAAATTGGTTCCAGAACCTTTACGCGTCTCCGCCTGACAACAGCATGCAAAGTCGTTACGTCTTACCTTTCGAGTTGATTTGAGGCCCAGTTGCTGTGTGTCGTTGTCTCGCCATCGGACCAGGTCAGATTCTGGCTCCCGCCTTCAAAGCGACACCAGAACTCGTCGCATTTCTGGGGGGGAAAAAAGAAAACAGTTCCAGTTGTTGCTGCAGAGTCCACTGCCGTTTCCGTCTCACCTGGTTGGAGAGTCCCAGCCAGAAGCGGGTGTGCTTGCCCATGGTGTCCTTCACAAAATCCTCCTCGGCCGAGGTGGTGATGGAGAGCAGGTTGCCTCCCTGCCAGACGCAGTGGTGCCAGGCCCCCAGCCAACCGTTGGGCTCCATCTCCTTCTTGTAGCAGCTGGAGTCGTGTTCGAGCCACCCGGGATCACACCTGCTGGCTGAGGGCACAATTTGGGGAACAGATCAGAGCAAACTCCTGTTTTAGCTCCTCAGTCCACCATTTTGAGAAAAGGAAAATTTGCAAGTCACGGTTGGCCAAAACTTGTCTTGCACATGTTCTCAGGCAAATTGGAAGATCCGGTACTCAACTTGTTAGGTTAGCCCTATGGCATCAGAGACGTTTACAATTTGAAATGATCCCTAAAAAAATATATCACCTTTCTAAAGCACGCTTGTGAAACAAACATCGCTACATGCAAGTCAACGCGAAAAACATTCAAGTACATTTGCGCACTTAATAAAATAAGGAAAATTGCACAGAATTTGTGACCAATTTTGTCAGGCTACTTACCGTCAGAAGACAGCGGAAGTTCTGCCACTCCTGCAAGAGGAAGGACAAAGACGGACGTCAGGGCATAGACGGACGTCAGGGCAAAGACGGACGTCAAGGCACAGACAGACGTCGATGCGCGATGACGGCCAGCGGAGCATCACAACTTACCTTTTTTCTTCTTCTTGCAGACGTAGCTTCTCTTCTCGTCACACGTGTCGTGCTTCCAGTCGCCACTGTCAGTGATTAAGGAAAGACACTTCCCACCTTCGGCGTCACCTAGAGGGAGGGAGAGATGATCTCAGCGCTCCGCTGTTCCACCAAAGTGCAGCCGACAAGCATCAGACATGCTTTCAGACCGACCGGCACTCGAGTGGATGTAGGTGAACGGGGATCCGTCACCCCATTGGGCGTCATCTTCCGTGGTGGAGACATCGGCGCCCAACCACAGAGAGGGCAGAGACATGGCATAACCTGTGGACCCAAGGCAAAGGTGGAACAGGATCTAATAATAATAAAAAATAATAATAATAAATTATATTTCTAACACACTTTCCATTCGGAGGAATCTCAAAGTGCTACATGGCAAGTAAAAACAAGAAAACAAAGCAAGGACAAGTATAAAACAACTGGACGACAACTAGGATATGAGAACAGGAATTCCGAGGTAAAGAGGTGAGTTTTAAGTCCGGTTTTGAAAGAGTCAGTGGATTGGGGTGCTCTTAGGTGGATCATCCAGAGATACGCTTTACGGACCCGCTCATTGAGCCCATGAGGTGCATTTTGGAACGACTCCATTCATTCATTTGTTCGATTAATTCATTCATTCATCCGTTCATTTATTCGTGACGCCAACAAATGGCCGCCTACCATGTACAAAGCGCTGCTCTTCATAGTTGGTGATGCTGAGCAGGTTCCCGTGGAGGCGTTGGCAGTTGGCTTGCGCATCCTGCCAGGTCTTGGTGGGCTGGCGGATCATCAGGTAGCAGTTGTTGTTGGTTGGGTCGTTCAACCACCAGCCGCATGTGTCAGTCCATCCTATGAGCCAGACGGCGTAAGATGGCGCAAGACAGCGTAAGACGGCGGCAGTGCGGGACACCTACTCGGTTGGCCGACTAGTGATGGCAGCTGTGGAAGCCCTCCGTGCTGGTCTGTAGGGGAAGGGGGGGGGGGGGGGGGGGTTGCAAATATGAGCAAATGCTTGATATGTGCAGAAGGAGCGCTCGGGAGCGCCTTGCACCTCTTTTGCAGACAAACGGACGCTCCGTTGTGCAGGAGCTGGCACTCAACTCCCCAACAGAATTTAGGAATGCACAGTCCCCCTTGGTGTCATTTTTCCAGTTGTTGTAGTCCTGCGGACGACATGAGCATGTTGGACTCTGCTCGACTTCCCAACGCCCTTCCTCGGCAATCGCTCACTCACGCCCAAGTTTTGCCCATTTCCCTTCCAAAACAATCCAGAATTTGAAGCCTCGAGCAGCATTTCTCCTATGTCCACTTTTATTTTTATCCTATTCAAATTTGGACTTTGCCAGCTCAACTGTTGAAAAATGACTTTTTCAAAAGCATTTCACTTACATAAGTTGTTCCATCACTCCACTCGTAGTCGTCCTCCTCCTTCTTGAGTCCCACGAAAACAGATTGTGAGGTCCGTGAGTGATCTTGAGGAAAAGAAGGAGAACACGAGCTTCAGGGCAAGAAGTGCTTCAGTCAAATGACGACTGCGGCGGTTCCTCTTGGTGCTCACCATACACAAATTGGGCCTCTTCCTCGGAGTGGACGCTAGCCAGGTGGCCTTCCCGGGAACGACAGAACTTCTCGGCATTGTCAAAGTTTTTGTCCGTCTTCTCATAACGATAACAATAATCGCCATAGTGAAAGCTGTTGTCCTGGCAGTCGGAGGCTGGGGCCACAAAGAAAAACATAACCATGACAAGATGGTCAAGTGCAAATAAGTGTGCTGCAACTCACTCTTCACAACAGCAGGACCCCTTTTGGGGGAACACGTCTGTCCCTTCGGGCAGCCTGCAAAAAAAAAAAAAAAGAATCGTTTGCGCCTTTCAACGGCAACGTGACCGCCGACGTGTAGGCTTACTCAGCGGCCGTTTGCACATGTAGGCCAACGAGGAATGACAGGAGCCAGACCTCCACTTGCCGGGCTCACCACTTCCCCCTTGGTTGACGTAGGCGCAGGACGCAACGTCGGCACTGTCGAGAGAAAAAAAAGTCAAGGAATTATTTTCCCGTGTTTTTTTTTTTTTTTCTCCTTTCCCCAAGTGGCCGTTTTCAAAATTGGCTCCAGAACCTCCGGCTGACAACAGCATGCAAAGTTGTTACATCTTACCTTTCGACTTGATTTGAGGCCCAGTTGGTGTATGTCGTCGTCTGGTTATCGGACCAGGTCAGGTTCTGGCTCCCGTCTTCAAAGCGACACCAGACCTTGCCGCATTTCTGGGGGGAAAAAGAACAACAGTCCCAGTTGTCGCTGCAGAGTCCACTGCCGCTTCCGTCTCACCTGGTTGGAGAGTCCCAGCCAGAAGGGGGTGTCCTTGCCCATGGTGCGCTTCACAAAGTCTTCCTCGGCCGAGGAGGTGATGGAGAGCAGGTTGCCGCCCACCCAGACGCAGTGGTGCCAGGCCCCCAGCCAACCGTTGGGAATCATCTCCTTCTTGTAGCAGCTGGAGTCGTGCTCGAGCCACCCGGAAAGACACTTCTTGGCTGAAGGTACAATTTGGGGATCAGGCGGACAGATCAGAGCACACTCCTGTTTTTGCCCTTCAGTGCACCATTTTGGGCAAAGGGCAATTTGCGGGTCACGGTTGGCCAAATCTACATTTTCTCAGGCAAATTGGAAGACTTGACTTGGTTAGCTTAGCCCAATGGCATCAGAGACGTTTACATTTTGAAAAGGATTCCGCAAAATACACCTTCACGCTTGAGAAACAACCACGGCCGCATACAAAGTGCCGCTGTACAAGTTAAGACGATGCAAAAAAAAACATTCAACACGTGGCTGAGTACTTCATAAAAATGAAAAAGCACACAATTTGTTGGTTGGCATGGTGTGACTCCAGGATCATTGTTTTCGACGCAGTCAAAGGCGACTTACAATCAGGAGCCGGCGTAGCCTTTACTGCAAGAGGAAAGGAAAAGAGACATCAAGGCACAGACAGACGTCAAGAGGCGACGACAGTCGGTGGGGCGTTGCCTCTCACCATTTCCTCTTCGCTTGCAGACGTAACCTCTCTCGTTGTTGCACGAGTCATACTTCCAGGTGCCGTCGCCAGTGAGGAAGGAAAGACAATTACCATTGAAGGTACCTGGGGGGGGCGGGAGAGAAGATCTCAGTGCTCCTACGTTCCTCCAAAATGCAGCAGACAACCGTCTCCGACAAACCTAAAGTCGGGTGGACGTATTCGATCGCGGATCCGTCAGCCCACTTGCTGCCTTTGGCACCGACGGAGACGTCGGCGCCCAACCACAGAGCGGCTGCATTCGTCAGACCCTTGACGTAACCTGTACCGGAATGAACGACATCATCAAGAGGAGCCGAGTGAGGTGGACGCGTCATACGTTGAGCTCCGGGTGATCGACTTTCTCAGCTCAAAAGGAATTCAATATATATATATACATTAATCAAAACACCACAACATGCCAAAACACACAACACCAAGGTAAACACAAACCACATTCCTGACAAAACCACTTTGGGACTAGAAACCTTTCCATATGCAGAACATAAAAAAGTGGGCTTTTATGTAGAGACCGTTTGCCTGTATTTATTTTCTTTAACTACTGGAAACCCAAGGACACCAACCGGTTGAAATACAAACATACAAATATTGAAGAGTCAAGTGTTGAAACAGGACTGGACTGTGCTTGACGAGGAAGGAGCGTGGATTTCTACCTTTCTTTCAAACATTATACCATAAAACCTGTCCTGTCAACAAATACTACAAAAAAGAGGCAAAGAGCCCATGGGTCACTAAAGGATTAAAAAAGGCCTGCGAGGAGGAGAAGAACACGCTGTGTAAACAATTCATAAAAACACAAGAATAAATTAACCAGCATTATGAGGACACGTAAGAAGGAACGTTATCATAAAATGTTAGATTGTAGTAAAAATAATACAAAGGGGGCAATATTACAGTGCAACGGAGATAAAAACAAAAACACAGATATTTATTACATTGAAAGTGACCCATCAATACACGATGAAGGCGGGGGTAAATGGATTCAATCTCTTTTTTTCATAAATGTGGGACCAGCCGGCAGGAAAAATACAGGATCCAGACAGACTCGGGCAAATGGAGCGAAAGGCTTAAATATTTCTTGGTGCAGTTGGCACAAAAGTAGTAGTAGAGATTGGAAAGAGAAGTGAAAGCAAAACCTCAACTGATAAGAAAAGTGAGTGGTGAAATTGCAAAAGCGTTTCATCTGGTCTATGACATGAAAATAGCTCAAGTAAATGCGGGGATGGAGGATGTCTGTGGAGTGAAATTGTGGAATGGTCTGGAAAATGAAAATCGTGCAAACATAAAAGTATTCCAAAAAAAGTGTCAAAAAACTGGTTTCTTAACATGTATGAGGGGGGGAAAAAAAAGACAAAACTGACTACACACAGGCAAAAAGGAATCTGAAAGTGTATCTACTTTTGTTTTATTGATTTAGGTGTTGAATTATTGGTTGAACGGATTAGGGTGGGAATCTAAACAGCTCTGCTTCATCCTACTCGAGCATTCTTTGTTGTTGGGGTTTTTGGGTTGTTTGTTTCAGTGACTAAGATATGGCACTTTAAAGTGGTGTTTTATTTTCCTCGTCAAGTTTTAAATGGGTTCGAAATGAACATACAAGAACAACACCAATATTTCAATTCATGGCCGCCTACCATATACAAAGCGCTGCTCATCATAGTTGGTGATGCTGAGCAGGTTCCCGTTGAGGCGTTGGCAGTCGGCTTTCGCCTCCTGCCAGGTCTTGATGGGCTGGCGGATCATCAGGTAGCAGAAGTCGTTGGTGGCGTCATCCAGCCACCAGCCGCATTTGTCAGTCCAGCCTGCGAGACAGACGGCGTAAGACGGCGCAAGACAGCGGAAGACGGCGGCAGTGCGGGACACCTAATGGCTGGCCGACTAATGGTGGCAGCTGTGGAGGCCCTCCGCACTTGGCTGCAGAAAAAGGGGAGCGAATATGAGCAAATGCATCACGCATCCAAAAGGGGCGCTCGGGAGGGACGTTTGCACCTGTTTTGCAGACCGCTGGGTATCTGCCGAGGCAATAACGTCTGTACAGCATTTGGTTGGAAGACATATATGAACAGTCACCAGCGAGGAAGTCGTCAATTTTTCCGTAGTCCTGCGGATGAGATTTTGGACAGAACTTCAGCGTGTTGCATTCAATGTGGTCGGTCATCTTCCCGCCCCATTTCCTCACTTGCAGCGTTTTCGTACCTTCTCTCATTAAAGTTTCACTTTGGTTGTTGGGTTCACTTTAGTAATATGAACATTGCAATAAAACATTGTGCCCGCCCTGACAACCCAAATAAATGTCTGGGAAAGACATGCACAAAGCAACTAACCCTGTCAGTCAAAGTAGTATGAACATTGCAATAAAACATTGTGCCCGCCCTGGCAACCCAAAAGGTGCACAAAGCAACTAACCCTGAAGACCTAAAGACAAACCCGAGCCACCGTCCAGGATATATCATCTTAACCGCCTCCTCTCTAAAATCAGAGCGCCAATACTTTGTAAGCGGCTGCCCCATGCCTCTAGACAAGACGGATGCCTGCAACATGACTTTTCCAAAGGCCTTCAGCAATCCACTTACAGAAGCTGTTCCGTCAGTCCACTCGTAGTTGCCGTACTTCTTCTTTTCTCCCACCCAAGTTGGATGCAATGTTGCGTGATCTTGATGAAAGGAAGGAGAACACGAGCTTCAGGGCAAGAAGAGCTTCAGCCAAATGACGACTGTGGCGGTTCTTCTTGGTGCTCACCAGTAACGAATCTGGCCTCTTGCTCAGAGTGCACGCTAGTCAGGTGGCCTCGCCGGGCGACACAAAACTTCTCGGAAGCCTCCCAAGTTCTGCGCGTCGCGTCAAAAAAATAGCAACCATCGCCATAAAGGAAGTTGCCATCCTCGCAGTCGGAAGCTGAGGCCACAAAGAAAAACATTGAGGAGGAAAGCATGACAAGATGGTTAAAGCGCAATTAAGCGTGCTGGAACTCACTCTTCATTACAGCAGAACCAGTATTGGAGGAACACTCCGGGCAGCCTGCCAAAAAAAAAAAAAAGACAGTTTGCGCCTTTCAACGGCAACGTGATCGCAGACGTGCAGACTTACTCAGCGGCCGTTTGCACATGTAGGCCAACGAGGAAGCGCACGAGCCAGACCTCCACTTCCCAGGCTTAACACGAGCTCCTTGGTTGACGTAGGCGCAAGACGCGACGTCGGCGCTGTCGGTAGATTATAAAAAGGAACATTTTCCTATTTTTCCCTGAGTGCTCGTTCTCAAAAATTGGTTCCAGAACCTTTACGCGTGTCCCCCTGACAACAGCATGCGAAGATGTGACTTCTTACCTTTTAAATTGGTCTAAGGCCCAGTTGGTGTGTGTCGTTGCATTGCCATCAGACCAGATCAGCTCCTGGCTTCCGGCTACAAAGCCACACCAGACGTTGTCGCATTTCTGGGGGGAAAAAATAAAAAACAGTTCCAGTTGTTGCTGCAGAGTCCACGACTGCTTCCGTCTCACCTGGTTGGAGAGTCCCAGCCAGAAGGGGGTGTTCTTGCCCATGATGCGCTTCACAAAGTCCTCCTCGGCCGAGGAGGTGATGAAGAGCAGGTCGCCGCCCTGCCAGACGCAGTGGTGCCGGGCCCCCAGCCAACCGTTGGGAGTCATCTCCTTCTTGTAGCAGCTGGAGTCGCGCTCGATCCACCCGGAAGGACACTTGTTGGCTGAAGGCACAATTTGGGCATCAGGCCGACAGATCAGAGCACACTGATGGAGCACATGCATATTTTTACTCTGTGCTCTTCATTGGGGGTATCTCAACCAAATGCACGAGGATTCTGTCAGGGGTGGGGTGGGGGGATGGAGGGGCCAACGGCCACTGTCGCTTTCGCCCCTTCCAAAAACTTGCCTGTCCTTCATTTTTGGGTCCAGCCAGCGCCATGCGGCAAAGTGGAGCTGCTGACTGTTCGCATAAAAGCATCACTTACGCCTGCCAAGGATTGCACACAATTGCTCCAAAGTGATGATACTAAGCTTCAGATGTACAGTGGGGCATAAAGTAGGTAGTCAGCCCACCAATGGTGCAAGTTGTTCCACTTAAAAGATGCCATCATCATCATCACCTTCACCCTCAGCAATTACCCCACCCAGCAGTTACGCACGTGTGGCAGATCGATGACCAATGACCTAAGCTCAAATCAGGTCATCACACATTTCACCACTGGAGGGTGCTAAAGCACAACGCAAGTCAATCGAATGGAACACGTTGCAACAGTTGGACCGCTCCCCCCTTCTTAGCTCATGAAGAGCCCGTCCTTCCTTATATCAAAGTACAAAGCCAAGCAAGCCAGGCCTGACTGAGTGTTTCATGGAGAAGAAGGGCTTTTAAACTGCGGACTCACTCACTCAAACCTAATAAGCATGGACTGTGAGGGGCAAATGCAATTAGAACACGCACTGAAATCAGAGTCTCATAAAAGTTCTACTCAATTTTGCAATCTTTGAAAACATGATGCCGACACATTTTGATGATGCACAGCGATATTATGAACTCCACAACTGTGTTGCGACTTTTTTGTGTGTGATGATAACAGACCAAACACGAAGGTGTATTATTAATAATATAATTACTACACTATAATTATTAATATAACAATGATTATGATCTCGATTTAGATCATAACAACCATGATTTTTTTTTTATAACAGAGGTGCTAAGAAATATTTATTGTATAAAGGGGCTGTAAGAAATGATTGCTCATACTGTATCAAGGACTGTAAGAAACTATTAATAATAATGACTAATAATGATTGATTATTATTCATTATAATTAGCTCATATAAATCATGAAAATATTCTTATAATAGGGGCACCAAGAAATATCTTGTCTATATACACATGTGCATAATATATTGTATCAGAAACGATTATTCGTATTTATTATTATTATCATTATTATTAATAATAAATGTATTACTTTTATTATTATCATGATTATCATTCTTATTATTATATATCATTTATTAATATTCTTGTGTCTTGTTGTCATTCTCTGTCTTAAACCCTAACGGTGCAACTCATCTAAGTGTCACAAATCAGCCGCTCCTGAATTCCAAGTGCGCCCATGTTTGAGGAGGAAAAAAAAAAATACAGAGCGAAGGAAAATCAAAGAAAACGCGGAAAAGAGAGATGGAAGGAAACGCCCAGTAACGCGACACCACATATCAACACATTCGCTTTTCAATTTTAGATTGAATATTTTGAAGTTATATGCTCAACTTCAATACATCATACTGACAGCCAGTGCGCACTTAAAATTCACAAGCGGCTCGTTTGCCGCCGTAAAAAAAAAAAAAAGCCAAGACACTTGACTCAACGGCTTTCGCTCGTCATTTCAAAGTCAAATTGCTCATAAGTTCGGACATTACAGCAGCCCGCATGAATGATGAAAATGATGATAAAGGCAAATCTCGCTAACAAGAAAGGTCCGGTCCGGTCCGGGACAATAAGCAATTGGGCTCCTCTCAAACCAAGTTGTACACAGCAACTACATCAAAGTGTCCGAATAATGAGGATTCTTCATCAAAGTTGTTGTCGTCCAAATTTGTGACATTGCAATGATTTACTTTTTATCTCAGGCACCGTAATGTGAGAATATAAGCAGATGCAGTCATGCTAACTCACAGTACAGTACAGTACAGTACATTCCATCGTTTCTCCAGCTCTTTACTGTTGTTTTAATGGACTAAAGATACAAATTGCTTACCTGAAGCACATGTCCAATATATGGCAATCAGGATAAGTTGACACTTTCCTTTCCACATGTTGGAAGCAAATCCCCCTTCTCACTGAGGGTCGCAACGAATGCAGTCGGGAGAAAATAGCCAGTGGATTTTAGTCAAGAGAAAAATGGAAGTTTGATGCACCCTACTCCGAGCCAGAGCCACGCCGCGTCCACACGCCGCCTACGTCAAACACGTCACATTCAAAGGTAGTCGTCTCAAAGCACTCTCAAGCTACGTGGGGGGTGGCGCGCGCGTGCGCGTATGACCAAAAGTAAAAAAAAGGAAACAGCACTATCCCCTTTGATTCCTTTATTTTTTGGTAACTTTGTAAATGTTCTGGACGTGAACAACAGCGAAAAGCTGTCAACTCGTTTAACTGTAAATAAAAATAATTAACTCCAAGTGTGAAAGTTGGAATTCTATGAGGTGTCACTCAATTTATGTTCAAGGATAGACAAGACTACAGAAGCTTTTCCATTCACGCCTCTCAGAATTCGTGTTGATTTTCAGAGAACGTGAGAAAATACATTTAGCCGAGGTGCTTTTGAATGAAAATGAACGATGAGCAAATGAATCTGAGAGAAATGAGGGGAAAGCGTCTCCAATTGTGCCTCGCAAGCCTTGAGTGCAAAAGCACAAAACATACCTCTGGGAAGAGGTTTCGCAGCATCCGGTTGTTCCCAAAGATGATCTTTTTTCTGAAATAGTTGTACGTTTACGGACTTAAGTAGGAGTCAAAATTTGGGTGCAGGCTTTTTTCTAGCATCAACATGCCATTTATAGGGTGCGTATTATACATGGGGGCGCATTATACATGGAAAAAAACGGTATTAGTTTTTTATCCTCATCTTTTGAAGTACTGTAAATGTTCTGTTTAGCTGTAAAGGGCAACATAAATCATCTCTTCATTCTACTGCAGACTGATTCTTCGCAAAGTGTCTATGTTTGTGACGTATTTAGAATTGATACAATAATAGTACATTTTCTTTCAATAAAATACTCATTATACTAAACATTCAAATATATTACGTTTCCGAATTGCAGAATTATTGTTTCCTTTTTCATTATTTTTCCTTCACTGCACTCATTGATATCACCGCAAGATGGCGGAGGTGCCGGGATGCCGTTGAACTACCACCGAAGAAGAATACGGAAGTTGGCGTCTCAATGGTCGAGAAGCAAAAAGCGAGGGTGATGCGGTGAAATTGCTTCACAAGTCAAAGAGAAAAAAAAAGAAAAAGAATCTTTCCGCACAAGGAAGAAGAGCGAATGGCAACTACAACAGATGAATGCAGTCTCCTCCACTCAAATGACCCAAAGTGAGTTCTGTAGTCTTCAATCTAGGTAAAGCGAGCTCGATTGATTGGACTCGCCACCCAGTAGAAAAGCGAACGAAGACAACATTGGCTGACTGCGATCAGCAGATCAAAATCCACCAAAAGCCCGACTGTTTCCAAATTTGCAGGTAAAAATATCTTAAGAGTAGGTTCACCCAGAATGCATTGCCCGCGTCCATTTTGGAAGTCAAGCTGCACAACAACGCTTTATTTGTTATTGTTCGACGAAGCAAGGAGGGCGTCTGCCATGCCTAATACATACGTCGAGGAGAGCTCAAGGGGGAAACGGGTGGAAGGGGTTTCCCGAAAGTAATCACCAATCGAGGATTTGACGCCAGAAAAAAAAAAATGAAAGACGAAGACGGCCGTGGCTGGCTGCAATCAATAGGGCCAATCTACCAAACCCAGACTTTGCTCTGATCACGTTGTCATAGGTGAAATATTCTCCGTTGAAATACGATCACTCTTAGTTGTATTCTTCAACAGCATTTTGTGATGCTCTCATTAGTTTGCCCTGCTCGTAGCCGATTAGACCAGCGCAAACCCAAAACCATTTCATTTCAAAATGAAGAAACTAGAAAAATGACCTAATGTCAATCGAGCCCCTTTTATTTACAGGTAAACCTCATCCTTGGAATGAAAGTGATCTGGACTGGGTGTCCAGCACAAACCTATGCTACAGTCCACATCACACCTCCACCACCAAGTGTCTGCAACAGCACCACCACGTCAAAGTCGAGAGGGAATAAGAGAGTAGCAGGTAGTATTGCCTAGAAGATGGAAGCATATCTAGACTGTGGAATGGCTGATCTTTCCTCTTTGGAACTCCTCATATGTCACTTGTGTTCTCCAGACATGCAACAACTGAGTGGTTGCCAAGAAGAACCCATGCCCCCTCATGAAGCAGAGGATCCACTGCCCTTGCAAATCAAGGAGGAAGAGGAGGAGTCCGATGTCACCAAGTTGTATTGTACGAGTAAGTAAGAAAATGAAAAGTAAGCGCAAATGCTTGTGTGTAATTCAGAGGGAACAAAATTGATCACTGTTCGCTCGTGTTCTGCTGAGAGAGGCGTCAAAAAGGTGCGTAGGCATGTGCCGATATTACATTCTGACTCGAGAGTGATACATTTGTTTTTATCAGCGCCAATACCAATTATTAGTAGTCATCGAAGCCGATAGCCGATATTGGGAGAAATATTCAATTTCAGTAAAATGGGTGGAAAAAAACAAGTATGTTTTTCATCAGATTTTGTTCAGACCAATACCAGTACGGTTACTCAACTCTTTAGTAGATACCAAGTACCGATACCATGAGTCAAGTTAAATGTTTCCTGTAGGCGTCCAGCAGGAACAACTTCATCATCAGCACCAGGTGGAGAGCTCCACTTTTGAGCAAGACTGTCAACGGCCCTCTCACATTAAGGAGGAAGATCCAGAGCCACAATCTGTTAAGGAGGGAGAGGAGGCTTCACAGCCACCTTGCGTTAAGGAGGAGGAGGCTTTGCCACTGAACGTCATTGTTATGACGAGCGAAGACGATTTAGACAAACCAGCCAAGTGGTTACAGCTCCATCATCCAAGTCCAAGTGGAAAGCATCATGCTGGACCACCACCAGATGACCATTTAGCGCCGGTGTCAGACGATGACATGGAAGAACCATCAAGGAGCGACGCAGACTGGGAAGGTGATGACAAAATGTCCAAATGCTCTGAGAAGGAAACCACTCGCAGCAGGAAGAAAACTTCGCCAACATGTAAAAAACATGTTATCTGCTCAGTTTGTGGTAAAAATGTTGCTAAAGAAAAAATTATAAGGCACATGAGGACCCACACGGGAGAAAAACCCTACAGTTGCTCAATTTGTACCAAAACCTTCTCATCGAGAGATTATGTGAGCACACACATGCGAACACACACGGGAGAAAAACCTTTTGGCTGCGCATTCTGTAATAAGACATTCTCGCATAAGTCGCACGTGATAACGCACGTGAGAATACACACAGGAGAAAAACCCTATAGTTGTTCCGTTTGCGGGAAAACATTTGCGTCCAAGGATTATGTGAACTCGCACATGAGAACGCACACCGGAGAAAAACCCTTTAGCTGCTCACTGTGTGATCGAACCTTCTCTCAAAAGCCACATCTGGTAACACACATGAGAACACACACGGGGGAGAAACCCTTTAGTTGTACTGTTTGTGGTAAAAGCTACGCTCACAAGAACAGTTTGACCACACACATGTGGGGACACTGCTAAATGATTTAACCAAAGCGGATCCCATCTTTTTATTATTTAAATTTGAGTCTGAAAGCCACAAACACTATTCTGTTGTGCAGAACAAATCCCGTTGTCGTCATCGTCGTACCGCTCAGCTGATTCATCGTCTTGATGGGAGTTACGCGGTTCCCACGTTTGTGTTGTTCCACAATCTAAGTACTCATGGACTTAACTGTGTTCTCAAAGAGTGAATGTCACATATATATATATTTTTGTTTTTCATTCAGACAAATTGGAATCTGGCTTCTTAACAACTGATTTATCATTTGTTCTGCTGTCGTCATCAATGCCCCTGGTCATGTTTTACAAAAATGTTTACTGCCGTTAATGTATTGTGTGTTACACCATGTTACATATTAAACATTGTATAAAAACTGTCTGAAAATTGTGGTGAGATTTTGTGAATACGGAGCTCTAACATTTTAAATGAACTGCATTTTATTAATCCTATTTTATTCTGCGGATTAAATAAATTAAACTGACACTTTTTTTAATGCTTTTTACCTTTTCAAAAAAAGATTTCCCCCCCTTCAATTGTACTAATACAATTTTTTGGGTATGTATGGACATCATCCATATTTTTACGTCACCAATATTTGTATGATATTATTCTCATGTTTGAGTTTATACACAGCACTTTGTTTCATTTGCAGCGTATGTTTTCATATTTGCGCGTTAGCTTCTCGTGTTCTGTCCACAAAGACGTGCCGTAGATTTCCAACATGGCAGTCCGTTGTGCGCTTGCGCGGTATGACTAATAGCAGCGCCCCCCCCCCCCCACCTCCTCCTGCCATTATATAGCGGCAAACGTTTAGAAACCTTTCTTAATTTATCACACTCAATCTCCAAGTCATATTTAAGATAAATGCAATAGAGTGTTAGAATAACAATTAAAACCCTGTTTAAGAACAACAGGCGTGGCGAAACGCTGTGACGTCATTTGAAAAAGCTTCCTGAACAACGGCGCTTTGGTATCATCTAGCAAACCATTTTGCACGCAAAAGCTCAAAGAATGTGGAAAGAGTTGGACGAAGCGGATAAGGAAGAACTTTGTCAAGTAAGAAAGGAGAACGAAGAGAAACAACGACATCCGGAACCTGTTTCCAAGACTCGAATTGTGCTACACATCGATGGTAATGTTTCATTCCTAGCGTTCTACAACCGCAATACATCGTTTGCGCGTCGTATTGTAATTCCCTATTCCACCGGTAGATAAACAAACCTTTCACTACTGTGGAGGACACCTTTTCAAAGAGAGATTGCACAGTGCAAAGGCGCGGAATGCAATTCACAACTAACCGTTGCGGTACTTATTTACTGTTACTCGAAATAAAACTAGTGAAAATGTGTTTCTTCGCTATGTTTATTTGTTCCGGAAAATTGCCGTAAGCCACACTCCAGGTGAAAAGTGAAAAACCTTGTCACTTGGTGAAGCAGCATGTGGTTCATTGCCCCAAGTTATTTATTTACATCATTAGGTTATAATTAGGGGTGTAAATCGCGGGTTTTGTCACGATACGATATAATATCGATATAAAGAACTACGATACGATATTTGCCGATATCTTAAAGCCTGCTGCGATTCATTCATGATATATCGCGATATAGTGCTCTACGATCGATATTTTTTTTTTTTTAGAAAAAAATATATAACAATATCCTGATTTATAACAATTCATACGCAAAATCAACAAGGTACTGCAAACTCTTTATTTAGGAAATTACAAGAGTATTGTAGTATACAAATTGCTTACTTTAACACTGAACTTTGATGTCGTGTTTTTTCTTTAAATGTGCGGCGAGATTTGTGCTCCCTGAATATTTGATCACCGCATGGCAGGATTTACAAACTGCACGTGTCTTGGCCGTTGAGCCATCTTTTCTTTGGAATCCAAAGTGCTTCCAAACGAATGACTTGAAGCCTAAAGGGGAGCAAATTTCCTCGTCTTTTTGGACACTAGCCATAGCACCAGCCCAGGAGCCGCGGACTAGTTGTCCCCTCCCCTTTCACGTGCGTGCTCTGCTCACAACACAACAACGCCGGAAAGAGGAAGCAAGCAACAATGAACTGGATTTCAAAATAAAGCCGCGTCTAATGTCCGAGGTCAAACACGGCGATATAAATCGATGTTTACCTTTAGCATCGATACCAATAAATCGTAGAGCATTATATCGATTAATCGATGTGTATCGATGTATCGTTACACCCCTAGTTATAATATATCTCTATCTTTCCATGTTGTATATTTCATACAGTAATATTTTAATTTGTATGGGGTCTTCTTATGTTTCCTGTTATTGCACTTATCAGAATGTTTTCTAATTCATCATTTTTTGGTTTCTTTTAAAACTTGTGTCCTACAGATGCCCAACATGGAGTTAATTGTCGAGTCAAAGAAGAAGATCCGCAGCGCCCTCATGTTAATGACGAGAACGATGCGCAGCCCATCAATGTCAAAGAGGAAGAGGATGAGTTCCCACTGACCGTCGTGGTAGTTAAGGCGGAAGATGGCGAAAACGCCCTACCTGAGTTGTCACAGCTTCGTGGCCATAGCCCGAGAGAGGACCATTGCGGAAGTTCCCCGCTGTCCCGTAGCGACGACATCGCAGATACCGACAATACAGATGACGAGAAACTCTCTGAAAACGGGACGGGCAAAGGACGCTTCAACTGCTCGGTCTGCGGCAAGAGCTATGCGTACAGGTGCAGTTTGACGCGTCACACGCGGACGCACACGGGTGAAAAACACTTTGCTTGTTCTGTTTGCAGCGCCAAATTTGTCCGAAAGGTGGCACTGATTGCGCATGTCGCCACACACACCGGGAAGAAATCGTTTGCGTGCTCTGTGTGTGGTAAGAGTTACTCTTACCAGAGCAGTCTAAACGCGCACATGCAGACACACAACGCAGAGAAGCCCTTCAGTTGTTCGGTCTGCAGCGAAGGCTTTATTCAGAAAGTAGCTTTGATTGCCCATATGACGACGCACACCGGCGAGAAGTCATTCTCTTGTTCGGTGTGCGGGAAAACCTTTTCTTATAAAAGCAACTTAAATATACACATGCGTACGCACAAAGAGGAAAAGTCCTTCAGTTGTTCGGTTTGCGACAAGAGATTCTACCTGAAGTCCATTATGGTATTGCACATGAGAACGCACAGTGGAGAAAAACCTTTTAGCTGCTCCGTTTGTGGTCAGAGGTTCACGCGGAAGGTGAACATGATTAAACACATGAGATCACACACGGGTCTAAATGACACTCGGAATGTTTTAAATTAAAATTGAAAGTTGTGTTTCAAATCAACTTTGTATGTCTTTTTTCAATCGCCGTTAAAGTTGTTGTAAATATAAATCTGCTCAGTAGTTTATTGTTCATCTCATATGATGCTGATGCTTTTGATTTTGCTGTTTTGTTTTGCAACTCTTATTCACTTTTTTTTATTATTTTTTATTTTTTCATTTATTCTCATGTGGTGTGTATTGCTCCACATATAAATAACTGGAAGTAAAAAAAATAAATTGCATGTTGTATCTATTTGGTGATTTATTTGAATTATTGGCAAATAATATTTTGTTTCACGGCTCTGTCCTCATTTATGATACCTGAGAAAAATGGTGGAAGTCATAAAATAAAATTGAATTTTGGGGTGTAGAAAAAGTGAAAAATCTGCAAAATATTTTGGATTTATCTTTATACGTACCGCCATAAGTGATACTTTGTGTTTATTTTGTTCATTTTATTTGCAATAAACACGGCAACAGCGCTCTCCGTCGGCTCTCTTGAGTTAAGTACTGCAAGTTCGCCACGAGATGGCGCACGTCTCACGCGGCTCATGATCGACCGCGTTCAAACCACCATCAAAGAAGAACCTATCGGAAGTGTGCCTCACCTCAAAACGGAACGACAATAAACGGAGCTCAGTCAAAGAAAAGCATCAAAATGTTGAAAGATTTGGTGAGGGAGCGACTAATTGCGGCCGCTGACGAAATATTCATGCTATTCGAAAAATCGTACGAGGAAGAACTTTGCCGAAAGAGAGAAGAGAATGAGCGACAACGACGAGAACTGGAGGCTGTTCGCAAGGCACACGTAGTGGTGCTACCCGACGCAGGTACGTGGGAATTTTAACGCAACAATTTGTCTTTGGCTAATCATAATGTCCGTAAAACATTTTATATCGACATAAACGCTCGTCTACGAGTAAAACTACCTGTTGGCCTTCATTGTCACATTGACAAGCCATTATTTCGTTCCAGCTCCCTTAAAACAATACTTTGTGTAACAATTTTTTTAAATGATAAAAATTATAGCATAAGGCCACCGTAGTGACGCACATGAGGAGACACACCGAGGAAAAACCTTTCAGTTGCTCCGTTTGCGAGAGAAGCTTCTCCCACAAGAGCAATTTAAACGTGCACATGCAGTTGCACACGGGAGAAAAACCTTTCAGTTGCTCCGTTTGCGAGAGAAGCTTCTCCCAAAAGAGCAATTTGAACGTGCACACGAAGTCGCACATGGGAGAAAAACCTTTCAGTTGCTCGATTTGCGGCGAAGGCTTTCTCCTCAAAGTGACTTTGATTGGGCATACAGCAACGCACACCGGAGAGAAATTGTTCTCATGTTCACTTTGCGGTACAAGCTTTGCATTTAAGACTAATTTGAATGCGCACGTTCGGAGACACAAACAAGTATCCCACAATATTTTTTTTTGCATGTAAATGGTACCATTTGCCAAAAAAAGTATCATAAAATGTGTGCAAAAAAATCAAGCACACACACCACACTGTATATGGTCCAAGCAGTTTAAATGACAGAGGCATCAAATTCAAAAAACAAATTTCACCACACCCAGATGTGTGTGTGACGATCATTGGGACTTTAATAACTTTAATCTCTTCATAAATCACATTTTGCTGTTTGTGATGAAACCTCGTCAAATCAAAGTGGGGTTAAATAATTGTGTATGTGACGAACTGATTTGACGGTAAGAGACAATATTGACTTTCCCACACAGTATATACCCCTTGACCTTTTGGTTGTTCCGCGACATGAATGCTGTGTTGTTCAACGCATTGTGTGTCTCGCTTTGAAAATAAACACGACCACCGCTCAACTTTTCACCTCTTTTCGCTCTTGAGGCAAGATTGCTGCCACGGGACGCGCCTTTTGGGTTGAGGGGGAGCAGAACTTACGTTCTGATGGACTTTTGTGTGCTCTTAAAACTTGCACGTCAAATCTGAAGGTATCAACACACACGTCTTATCGAAATAATACGTTTTATTCTTCAATCCTGCTGCAATCTGGCTGTAGTGGCGTCCACCACCGAAGAAGAAAAATCCATCGCCGAAGAAGAACAGGGCACAAGTGTGCGTTTACTCTCGACGAAGCAAAAAAATAAAAATAATAATAATACAAGCCTATTCGAGTAGCTAACAAAAAAAATCATTAAGAATGTTACAAGCTTTCGTAAGGCAGCGACTAATTGCGGCCGCCGACGAAATATTTGAACTGTTTGAAAAAACGATTGCCACAAGTCATTAAAAAGAACAAACGGACCAGTTCTGGGTCTACCGCGCCTAACGCCCAGAGTTCCGGGAAAGGCTCCGGCGCATCCGCGACCTTCGTGACGATACAGCGGTTCATAAAATGAACGGAGAGACGCTCGATTGCTCTTACTCGGACCAAACAGACAATCGCGTGATCTCAGCTGTGTTTATGTTGCTTGTGCCCTGCAGACATCCAGCTACTGATCAGTCACCAAGGACAAGAATTTTCCCCTCGGCTACAGGGGGGCACCAGCAGTTTGGAGCATCCGCAGCCCCTCCACGTTAGAGAACAGGAGGCAGATGTCCCCATGAAAAGCGAAGAGGAGCCGACTGAGTCGCAACGTATGATGGCAGAGACCAAAGGAGACCGCCTGTTCGCTCCGTTGTCCGACAGTGACGACATTGGTGAACTTTTAAGGAGCGGTACCGACTCTGAAGGTAAGATGAGGGGACAAACTGACAAACAAGTACTTCGAAAACAAAATTATTTAGGTCACATAGACGTGTCATGCAGTTTTAGTGCCTCACTGTACACTGTAAAAACATTTGAGCTGACTTCCTCGTTGAGGGTTGGGACAGTGTGACTCTTGTTTCTTGTGCCTGACAGAAGAATATGCGGGGAGCTCCCGATTGGAGCATCCCCAGCCTTCCCACGTTAAAGAGGAAGAGGAGGATTCCAGCAGCAGCAACTTGCTGCTAAGCTCCCCCCTGGTGAAGTGCGAAGATGATGACAATTCGCCCGACCGGCTACCGCTCGATCATGGCGCTCCGACAGCACGCGTGCAGTCGCACGCCGGCACCCGCACCAGGAAGAAACGGTTAAGCTGCTCGGTTTGCGGTCACAGATTCTTTCGAAAGATTCACCTGGCGGCACACATGAGGGAACACGGTGGAGACAACGCTGCGAGCTGCTGCGTCTGCGGTCAAAGGTTTAGTTCAAATGTTGCTTTGATTGCGCATGCGGCGACACACACCGTTGATGGACCTTTGGTTTGCCCCATTTGTGCGAAAAGATTTTCCCGCAAGACAAATTTAAGCCATCACATCCACTCGCACAGACAGGACTCCTTGCGTTGTTCCTTTTGCGATAAGCCCTTCACTCAAGAGGGCACCATGGCGACACACATGCGGATACACACGACAGGAAAAGACTTTCCATGCCCGCTTTGCGGCCGGAGGTTTTGTGTCGAGGCTAACATGGTGTGGCACATGAAAACGCACAAGGCCTTCTAATGGTCCCGTTTAAGGTCAAAAGAGCTCGAGAACAAAATGATGCAATGGTGAGTAAACGTCGTCCTGCCCATTTAGGCTATGATCCAGCAATTGGACAAACATTTGAGTTTTAACCCTGTAGGATTGTTTAAATCATAGGAAAAATGAAAATATTCAAAAGAAGTTCAGCTTTATTTATGGTTTGCTTTGTTTGTCTTCCAACAGCCATCAAATATTAAAACATATTTTTGAACCACTTCAATGTTTTATGTCATTGACGCCAATGTGATGGTAATGCGGTCCACGACGACATCAATATTTATTTTCCTTCACCAATTCTCCTAACTTCAGGGGCTACTGTCTACTAAATTAATTTTAAACACTCGAAGTAGAAGATTCTTTGTGATAATGTATTATAGCATATAATATTTGTATGTAGTATAGTCAGATGTCATAGAGAAGAAAAAAAAACTTGAAGAAACTTGATAAATCATGTCTGGGGTGTGACATGTTAATATACATTAATTAGGTTCACGTTTTATTGTACTATTGGAATATTTAATTTTAGGAACGAATAAAATTTGTGTCTCGTGGGGTTAGAGGTAATTATTTGGAGTCTGACTTTGTAGGTTTTTTTTTTTTTTCGTCTGTTCCTACCGTTGAGCCCGTCCTCAATACCGTCTCAAGATGGCGTCCCTCTGACGTTGCAGCTTCTCGAGCGCTGGTGAACCACCGCCGAAGAAGAAAAAGGACGTCCACTTATTTTTTAACTTTAAAAGGGCAGAACGATATCAAGCGTAGAAAGAATAAAAATGTTGAAAGATTTGGTAAGGGGGCAATTAATTGCGCCCACTGACGGCAACTTTAAAGTTGTTTTAGAACGTATATGTAGTCTACTCAAAGTTTCCCTGCAGGGGGCGCTATAGTACAGACAACCTGCATTCATCGCTAGCCAATTGCCAGAGCAGCTGTGGCTAGTTTACCACTACCTCATGTTTGTGTGCATGAATAAAATAAATGTATCCATCCACTTTTAAGCATCTCCGAGTGTCCAGTAAAGGGCCATATACATGTGCTGTATTTTATTATTACTACAATTAACTTTTTTCTGCACTTGTTGGGTCATGAAGTGTTGGAGAAAAAGTTGACTCACTGCCTTCACGCATCATCAATAGAAAGGTGAGTAGTTTTACTTTGTTTTGACTGTTGTTGTTGTTTTTTACACATAAATTGTTGTTGACCACAACGGAATGACCTTTTAATGAAAATATGAGTGTATATATAGGTTATTACATTACATTTGGAAAAATTACAACTAGTACGCAGGTTGGTTTGGTGTGTAAGTCTGTCTTTGTACACACACACACACACACACACGTTAGAACTAAAGCAATGCTAAAACACAAATAAATAGCTCTACAAATATGAAGTATTGTATTTAAAAAATGCAGATAGCAGAAAAATACATTAAAAACGAATTGTGGGGGAAATTCAAAATGACAAATATGTCGAAACTTATTCAAAAATATTCAACAGTAGAAATATTAGACCAATTAAGTCAAGTTTATTTACAGAGGTACACTTGCACGTTCTGAACCAAGCCTATGCAATAGAATCAAATGGGGACTTAAAACACAAATGTCAATGTACAAATAATAGTAAAAAACGGATGAAATGATCAGAATTTTAGAATATATTTAATACGTATTAGAAAAAAGATACAAAGCATAAAGTCAGAAACATTTGAAAATAAAATGCCTGCTCATTAATGCATGAAATACTGTTTAAAAATAGATTCACAAAGAATTAGACAAAACTGAATCAATACCATGAAAAAAATTGGGATCAAAAAACCCATCAGAAAATAATGTTGAAAACCTCAGAAAATTCACATAATATAAAAACAAAAATAGAGAAAGTGCAGAAAAGAAACGTAATGATGGAAGAAAAAAAATCAAACAAAACTCTTTTAAACTATTATAAAACACAGTCATAATGAACATGTATTTCTTTTGGTGAAGGACAGCAACCCCACATGGCTTCATGATGCCTTATGAAGAAGCCATGTGGAGTTTTCGTGCTCTCATTTAACTCTGTCCCTTCTGCGGCTTATGAGAAAAACTCCAATATTGACTTTCGATCTTATCCAACATGTTGCAATGCTTTTGGACGAGCACAGGGCGAGCAATGTTTGTGCAGAGGTCCAACTCCTCTGCCCCAATGTAAACACTCGAGGAAAACGTGCTGCACTTGCATCGTAGTATATTCCGCCACTCGCGCGTAACCAAATCAGATTTGTGCGTTCATTCATTTTGCAGTTGCGGGCTTATCTTTGTCGTCGTGACAAATGTCAGCTCGCCCGCCCGGGTTCACCGCGACCTGTCACACGAGCTCCACAAAAAAGCTGCCACGCGAGGTAAATGTGTACGCCACAAACTGACGATTGGAACAAATTGGCCGACGGATGGTCGTTTAGCCGCGTGAGCTGATTTGCTCTTCCGAGTCCATTGACTCTTTCTTCAATTTCAAACGTTGGGGTCCTGCTTGTGCACACTGCAATTAATTGACTTAAAGAGGAGCTTGCAAAAAAGCCGCATAATAAATCATCTCAACTCATTTCCAAATAATCCAATTTGAGCTTAAACACATTTATGTCCGGCATAATAAAGCAGCAATGCTCCTTGTTTTATGATTATGGCACCAACAGACTTCTAACACCACTTTTATTCAGATGCTGCAGAGGCTAGGCTGCACTGTGTTTGTTTACAGAGGCGGGACAGTCCCTAACAAACTAAGAGTAAGAAACAAATCTGTTATTCTTGTTCGCCAACGTATTGTGGTGGAACATTGTCACCGTGACCCAACCCATGTGTACCGAAGTCAAATTCCTTGTTTGGCACGCTCAAACATGGCGAATGAAAATGCTTGAATCTGAGCAGGACACTTCATTAGGTACACAATCTAATAGTGCCCAAGAGACGATTTCCGCTTCTTCCAAAAATAATAATGTGGAATGCGAAAGCCTCGATGAAGGCAAAGCAAGAAAGGCTGAGGGCTTCTGGGGTGATGCTGAATGGAAGTGCGTCACATATTACACAAGACCCCAGTTACTATGGTTTCATTTCCTGTACCTGTGGCGGCCTGTCCGCTTGAACTATCTCGTGAATCATCAGAAAGAGGTCATTATTTTTTCCCTTCAAGCTCCGCCAGAGTTGAGTGGAGCAAAATAAATAAATACATGAATAAATAACTGAATGTAGTTTATTAATAGTTTGGATATTTGGCATTTTGTTAACAGTTAAGGTCAGGTCAAGTTTAATATAAACTTTTAGAAGGTTTAGGATAAAACTGAACATGTTCAATAATATTGGAATCAAAACAGACTGAGCTTAAAACGTGTGTGTGTGTGTGTGTGTCAGAAAGAGGCAGCTCGCAAAAGTTTTCTCAATCGTTTAACTGCAGTGACTCGATCCAATTGAACTATTTGAATGAAGGTCACCTTGACGTATGTCCCCTTTAAAATGAGCAACAGCAAAGGGAGACAAGCAAGTTGATCAATGACATGAGAAAGTGATGCAACAGACCAAACCGGCAGCTTGTGAGAGTGTTTTGCTCCTCTGGCCCGGTCGCGGCACGTAACGGAGGGGAAAGAAACACCAACTCGTCAATTGGGCGGCCCACCCGACCTGAGATGCTGAAACTAAGCCTTGTGTTAGGATTAGAGATGCACCGATCCGACTTTTTCAGTTTCGATACCGATGCCGTGGCTTTGCGTATCGGTCGATACCCGATACCGATCCGATATTATGGTTGACTTAACAAGCCACATACTTTGCTTTGAGCGGCTTGTCATGGAGCACATCCGTTCCGTTCTCCCCCCCCACCATTGACCCCTTCCAGTTTGCGTACCGAGCCAAGCGGTCCTCTGAGGATGCCATCTGCTCTGCCCTCCCCTCGGCACTCACCCTCCTGGAGAGAAGGGACTCGTATGTGAGATTGCTGTTTGTGGACTTCAGTTCTGCCTTCAACACCATTGTGGCGACCACGATTGTGAGTGATGTGAGTCGCCCCGCTCACTCTTTGTTTGAGCTTCTGCCCTCTGGGAAGAGGTATAGGAGCCTGCCCTCCCACACCACCAGACTCAACAACAGCTTCATACTCCAGGCTGTTAGGATCCTGAAGTCGCTTCCCCTTTCTGCGTAGCGTCCTGTACTTTTGCGCTACGCTTACTGTCTGCTGTGTGCACACTGGCTCCATTTTGCTCCTCTTATTTATTGTGTCATCTGTTTATTTATTATTTATTCATCATTCTTATTATTTATTGTTTGTGCCTTCTTGTTTTTATATTGTCGTTTACTTGTATGTCTATCGTGTAATATGTCTCGTCACCGTGGGATAGAGAAAACGTCATTTCGGTTTCTTTGTGCGTCTTGACATGTGAAGAGATTGACAATAAAGCTGACTTTGACTTTTGACCTCTACATGTGGAACATTAAAGACTAAACGCAATGGCATCAGGCATGAATACACAGTTCTTTCCTAAGACAAAATGTAACAAGATAAAGCAGATTAGTGCAATGAACTATTTATTTGTAACAAAAATTGTGCAACAGCAGCAATAAAGTGTATAAGCATTTAAATGCAAGTAAATTAGGATACAAACTTCTTAAAACAAATACAAATGTTGCAGCTGGAACTGCACTGGGCAAATACTCCACTCATCAGCGCAGGTGTCTGGACCACAAAGACGAGTTGTTTTTCGCGTTCCCCATCGGCCTTGAGATATCCTCCCTTTCTGGACGTCCTGTTCCACAATACTTTGAAGAAAACAAATTCATGTAGTCTGCACATTCCTTTCCACTTATTAACCGACCACACGACTAACGCAGCCTTAATCAAATGTGTTTGCAAACTGCCGAAAGTACATTTCCCTTTACTTGTTTCTTCTCATTTGACTGACACGTATCATGTTTTGTTATTTTAGTCGTGTTATGTAACACAAGCCGGCCTCCTTCTCCGAAGTGACTTACGCAAGGCAAGAGGAAGCGTGCCAACATAAATATTGCATTTTGCAAACTTGCCACTACATTTGTTCAACTAAACTTTGAATTGAATGAATTCATCGATTGTGACTGTTAGGGTTTGCAGAATATTTTCATCGTATGATCATGTTGGAATGTAACCTGTAATAATTTACCTAGCTTGTCCTGTCTTAACAAAAGTAGTAGACCAAAGCGCTAAGATCTTTTCAACTGATTGACTAGCTGCAGAGGAAGCAATCAAAGTTGCTTTGTTTACACAAAGTTGTAAAAGGCCCCCTGCTATGCTTTGATCAGCAGGGAAGCGGCTTCACCCCATCCTCTGTTCCCCCCCCCCCCCACACACTTTCAACCCCACTCTGTTTCTCTCAATAAATATGCACCTGATGACGCCTGAGTCAGACTTCATTCGATCATCGCTGTAAGCACAGCGACGAATGGACTCTCCACCTGCCAGGTGTCTAAAACGACTAACTTGTCTCCAGTGTGGTTCTTGCAGAATAAGTTAGAGTGAGCACCACCCTAACAGTGACCTTTTAATTATGTCTATTTGTTATTTGCCAGAAAATAACTCACCTTTTCCCTATACAGGAGAAAGTCCAAATGCCAGCACATCACCTCACACAAGCAGGACCAGATTACACCGAAAATACAGTAAGAAATTACTTTAAATTACTCACTAGAAAAGTGTTAAAAAAAAACATGATACAAAAGTGATAATTCATTTATAACCAATAACGTACTTCATTAAATCTATTTTAAAAATCTGAATGTTCATGATGCAGTGATGAAAACAAGACGAAGAAATGCAACACAGAAGTTATTTTTGAAGTTTTATTTTTGAAGACTTACAAGGAAAGTTAGCAACATTTTGAAGCTCGTTTGTATACAGCGAACCGAATGCAGAATACACTAATAAATAGTATTTCATATTTAAATGAACCCCCCCCCCCCCCCCCGCCCCCTTCCCCCAATCCATTCCCTTTTACAATACTGGATAGCAATCTAAAAGCGAACTCCATTTCCCATGAGCCATTGCGGCATGGTGAGCGCTACAGACCTGCTGTAAAGTGAAAGGGAGCAGAAACACCAACAGGTGATGTTATCACTAATATATCGCTGGCGTCGGGCGGAATGTTTGCAACCTCCAAAATGATTCAGCTGTTAACCGTTTCAGACATTCAACCCACGTGTGTGGACAGACTATAAAAAAAACAAAAAAAAATTTGTAACAGGTTTTAGCTCGGCACCAGCGATACACGTTGAATACGTTTGTTATGGCCAATTGTGAGTGCGTTCACATCAAAATGAGCTGGGGGAAGAGTTCAGTGGCAACTATGTCGTCCCAGGAGCTGCCGGACCACAGCGGGGACGACGACAGGTTGCTCAAAGGGGAGAGGGAGTACTCGTATCCAGAGTCGCTGTAGGAGTCTGCCAGACAGGCTTCCTTATCCAGGCCGCCGAGGACGGGTGAGGAGGCGGCGGCTGCAGCATCGCAGAGGAAGTCGTCCATCTGTGTAGGGATGACCGCTTCCTCCGGCTCGTCTTTGATGCAGACGCCGTCCTCCGACACCACCACCTCGGCGACGGAAAAGGAAGCAGTCAGGTTGTTGTCGCTTTCCTTGACATCTTCCGTGGCCATCTCTGCTGGCTTGGTGTAAATATGATCCAATTGTATCAGTCCATTAAGGGTGTCCAGCTTGATTGATGGCGTCCCCAGAGGCGCAGGTGCGGCGATGGGTAGGGGATCGCCGCCGTTGACCAGGAGCACTGACTGCTGCTCGCAGGACTGAATGAAGTGCTCCGGGTCAAAGATGTCCAGAATGCCCAGGAACAGATCAGACTGGCGAGAAGAGGGTTTGATTGAGAAGTTTGATTTTGGATTGCATTGGAAGAGTTCTATTGTGTTTTGTGAGAGCGCGTTCCAGGCTTTCTATTGAAACTGCCAAAATCGGAACCTTTTGCTGTCGCACACTTACCTCATTGTCTGCAGCATCAGGACCATCTGTATCCATTGGGGCGTTTTCAGGTTTAGGAACTGCTGGGTCTGCACCTGCTGCAGAGGCACACATAGCTCGAGTACTGCAGACTCAGAAAACCCGATTCCCAAACTTGACTCGTTCCCATTGGACACCAACACCTGAACCATAAAAAAAGGGGGGGGGGGGGGCATGAAGGAGAGATTGATTTGTGTTACGTTCCGAATTGTCAACCTCGCTTGCACTCAAGAGTCGCACCTTCTCCTTTGATTCAAAGGCGTCCAAATTAAGTTTGTGCTTCAGCTCATCATTTTCAGTAAGCAGGCCGTTGTTTTTTTCCCGGAGGAGCTGGTTTTCAATGTGAAGCTTTTTGTTCTACAAAAAAATGCAGATGAGAATACAAGTTTGTCCTGCTCACTCTGGATAGAGGTGACACACCAAAGTAAGCCAAGCGGGTAATTAAACTGACAAGACTGCTTCCAGCTGCATAATTGCAACCAAGGGCAAAAGAAAATACCTCAAGCTCTAACTCCACGACCTGCTGCTCCAGTTCGCCCATTTTGGCTTTTTTCCTGTCCCTGGCAGTCTGAGCCGCAACTCTGTTTTTCAGTTTCCTGTAAGGAGGAGAGTGAAGAGAATAAGTGAGAGCATTCTTTCCGCCGTGCTGCGGAATCACTCCAGTCAGCCATGTTCCTGCCACGCAGGCACGTCAAAGTCCCGCAAGGCGGAATCGCCGTGGCCAGATAAGCAAGTTTTAAAGTCCAACTGACACAACCGGAGGCTTCCGGTTTAAAAACACCTCGATCACAAAGCTAAATAAATTCTTGACTCACTGTAGGAAAAGAGATGAAGCAATGGGCCAGACAAATAGGCCCATTGCTTATTTGGGTAGCAAATAATACAATACATTGAAGTATTCAAAGCCAATGTGTATACTGGGCTTTGATTAAGAATGATTGCAAATATTCGGCGTAAAACAAATTACGACATCTTGAATAAAAACGCAAGAAACGAGGGTATTATTTTATTAGGCTTGGGCTAAAAATCACCGCCATTTTGTGTTTTTTAATCAACATTATAGGACTGCGCCTGACCCACATGTTTATTCACACAAACAAAAGTAGACGTCTTCAAAGCAAACCTTCTCAGTGCCTTCTCCTCGGGACTCAAGTGTGTGAGCCGCTGTCTTTTGCGCACCGGCGGCACCGCTGAGCTGCTTGACTCGGAGTCCGACGACGCCTGGTTCGAGGAGGACGGCAGGACGACCGAGATGGGTCGGCCGAAACTCGCCGTCGACGTGCCGCCCTTCTGCTTCCCGGAGATGAGAAGCAGTTTGTGGGCGCCTCCGCTCGCTGATGATACCACCTGCATGTCGGCTCCTCCGTCTCCAAATTGGCCCAAATTTTTATTACGGCCACGGTGCTTCTCTTCTTCTTATAGAGTCGTAGTGTCGGCGAGCTTTGCTCGTGGTGATACCTTATAGGCTGAAAAGACGCAGACGTCACTGAGCTACGGTCTGTGATTGGACAAGATGCTTACCTCATTTGCATTTACGTTTCATCTGTTTACAAAAGGCATAAACAAATCTCCCTTGATCATGTTCATCTAAGCGGTTTTTTTTGTGTGTGCAGGAAACAGTGCTTTAATCTGGTGGGGGGCTCAAAAGTGCATCATCTTTCTTTCTTGGACAGGTGGCCAAGCACGCTGTGAAAAATGTAGATTAAAAGGAAAAATATAACATTCAGCATTAAGCACAATAAACCCATGAGCAAAAACAAATGCTCTGTGTAAAGGCATAAAGTTGTTCGAGGCTCAGTGAGATAAAAGTATGCCTGCCATTTGAAAACAAACACTTAAAACAAGCTGGCAAGTTTTCAGAGCTTTGGTTTCAGTCCACTTGTACGAGGCCGAACATTCAACAGGGAAGTGAGCACTTTGTCACAGTGCTTGCTCCGTTCGAGTGCAGTGGAAGGAAGTAAAGTCCATAAGTCATAGTGTGAAACACAGCTGCTGCAGTATCAACCGTTTCAAGGCTGATGAGGAACCATTTTATGCCACTGAAGTGAGTCTTCGCACAAGCAATCAACGTACCACATAACAAATTCATTAAAATACATGAACCGTTCAGAAAGAGTCAAATTAAAACGGTACCAAATTGATCCTAAAAATGTTCTAAGAAAATAGTAAACATTCAAGACAAAAGAAACAAATCTTAAATTACGAACATTAATTCCAAAAGCAATCACAAACATTAACTCAAAAAGTAAAGTATAATTAAACAGCACATCCAAGTTAAAACATATATTTAATATTTAAAAACATGCAAAAATCACAAAGGCTAGCATTGAAAAAAGCGCCCAACTTAGTTAACTATAGCATACACTAGTAACACACATGTTTGCCATCTTTTCACAGTACAAATAACAAAACGTCAATGTTTTTATTTTTTTTCTTAGTTTTTTAGTTTTAGTTTTGAGCACAATTGGACTAACTTGTTAACAGTTTACTGTGAGAACGCACTTGCAAGGCCATAAAGGCACAAAGTCCACAAAGCTTTCAAAGCTTTGAGGATTGCCGGTCGAGCTAATGGCAGCGAAACATTGCCGTTTAATGTACTATGAAGTACTTTTAAAATCCTGAACTCCAAGTACAGACGCGCTTTCACCTCTTATGACATCTCAAAGTCAAAGTCAAAGTCAAAGTCTGCTTTATTGTCAACGTCTTCACATGCCGAGACACACAAAGAGATCGAAATTACGTTTTCTCTATCCCACGGTGATAAGACATATTACGCGATAGACATACAAGTAAACGACGCAATATAAAAAACAAGAAGGCACAAATAATAAATAATAAGAGTAATAATAAATAATAAATTATTCTCTGTCCTGTGACACGCTAAAACAACTCATTTGTTGCGCTCATGCCTCAGGGGAACTTTAAATGTTTTAACTAGTAGCACTGCCAAGTTTACATTTAAACTATTGTAAAATAACCCATAGGACATATCTGACACATTAAATGCTGATTAGTGACTCTTAAATGGTTTCCTTTATTTCACTTTGGAAAAAGTAGTTTTCATAAGTTTTGAAAATCATTTTTACGTTGACACAAACCTGTTGATTTGAATAAATAGGCATAAAACACACAGCCTCCCTCTCAGTAAACAAAAGTCAGGTCAAGCATGTTTAAACCACAGCAGTTTGTGTAGCAGTGGCAACGCCCTGGGACTGGAGAAATTTGGGGGTTGGGGCATATTTGGTTTACCCTACTTCTCCCAACATTTCACACTACAGACCCCCCACCCCCCCCAATGTACGAGGATGTTGTTCGCTGGGCCTGCAGGCTTCCCACGGCTGTTGGGTGTGTGTATGCATGCGCAAATGGCGCAAATACACATATTTTAATCAACCATGCATTTATTTTTGCTCAACACGAATTTTACTACAGGGCAGACAAGAGGGGGTCGGCTGCAAGAGGACAGTATCTTTGGGCAACGGTCTCTGAAATCTTGTTTCTTTTAATGCACAGAGTAGGACATTTAGAAAATAATAAAAGGGCTTGTCATGGACTTGCTTCCCGAGGGCAACAGATCCAAAACAGGGGAGAGGAAAAAAACAAGACAAAACAAACATCATTAGCATCTATTAGTCTGTTCTCATAAAATGAATAAAGAAAAAAAACGATTTTATCATATATTATTTACAAAGTGGATAAGGAAATTTCTAGATGGTGGAGATGGCATGACGAAGGAAGGCAAATTGTACTGTATGTGATGCAGTCTCATGTTGCCCTCGAGTGCTTGAAGTTAGGGACTGCAACAATTAATATGGCCTCCTCCTCTAGACCAGTGGTCCCCAACCACCGGGCCGCGGACCGTCACTTGGTACCGGGCCGCCAAGCCGCACAGAAAAAAATATATATATATTGACGATCAATTAATTCAGGTCAAGACACTCGTCCCGGTCACGTGACATGTTTCCCCAGTCGAGCCCAACTGGACCGGTACCGGTCCGCGGCCCGTTGGTTGGGGACCACTGCTCTAGACCACTTTCTCACTGCCACCTTCATGACTGGGGTCGCCATTGATGTTGCTGCCCCTGATAATTAACAACAATAATCTTAATGTATTAAATATTGCATTCTTAAAAGACAATAGCCCAGGCATAAATCACTCTCATCATTTTTACGCATGCAGGCTAGCCTGTACGTCCTGGACAGTAGCTACGTTTTGTTAAAAGGTGGCTGTGTTGATTAATATCCACGCATTTAATAAATATACAGAAAACGACCACTTTTCTTTGGGACAGTACGTGCTCAATTGACTCATTGTTGCAACTGACCTTATATTTGAAGCCAGAATCATGGTGATGAGGATGATGAAGAAGGGGCCTCTCACAAGGATGCATGTCATGACATAAAGCAATTAGGGCAGGATGGAGGACGCAGTATTGGAGCTCCTCGGGTTGATGATGTTAGATACCTTTCTCTTGATGACATTGTGGTGTGCTGCATGTTTACTTGTTTAATTATAGGTAGAAGAGATGGTCACTGAGTGTGCCAGTTAGCTTAGCCTATTTTAGCGTTAATACCGCAAGCCAAAAGTCAGTTTTAGTATTTCACCTAGAAAATTGAGCTTGAAATTTTGTTTAACTCAAGCTTAGCCTAGCATTGATAGAGAGAAAAAGAGTTGGAAATGATGATCAAAACATTGGGCAATATGTGTTTGTTGTTGCAACAATTGCGTCCTATTCAGACGTGCAGCAGATGGCAGTGTTACCCAAAAAGTGAAGTCGACTGTGCTCAGTGATGGGATTGATTATTCATAAAACGTTCTTATAGCATTACGAAAAAGATGAATTGAATCAAATGTTTGGAATAGCGACAGCCAAAGCGAAGACTGCCATCTTAAACTCTGGCACACAAGTCAAAGTCCGCTTTATTGTCAATTTCTTCACATGCCAAGACACGCAGAGATCGAAATTACGTTCCCACTATCCCACGGTGACAAGACATAGTACACAATATGCATGCAAGTAGACAACACAAAAAATAAAAACAAGAAGGCACAAACAATGAATAAATAAGAGTGATGAATAAATAATAAATAAACAAAAAACATAATAACTAACTTTTAGGACAATGTAGTATTGCTTCAAATGTTTGTTTACATTCCTTTAGAAGTCCGTTTCCGCGTATTGGCATGATCGCGAATTAGCATCTTTCCGCTAACTCGTTAGCCTGCCCAGTACTTCTTGTTGGTGACCGTACTTTGCGGATTTCACTTATCGCGGGTGGTTTTTGGAACCAATTATCCGCGATAAACGAGGGATTACTGTACTGGCATTTGAGCATGAAAGGGGGCGGGGCCAAAAGCCTTTTGGAAGGGAGCGAAGAAGAAAAAGATAAAAAAAGAAACAGAGAGAGAGAGAGAGAGAGAGCGAGAGAGATCAAAGGAGATACGCTTGTGGAGGAGGACGGTAGAAGGAGGGAGGGGTGAGAAAGAAAGGGGTGGTGAGAAGGGGGGCGAGGGGGAGGCGGCTTGAGCAGCAGCCAGCCAGTGTCATTGACAGACTCTCAGTGGTAAACTAAACACGCTCCCCCGGTGTGTTTCCGCACATTTTCGCTCCTTACCCACCCCCTTCCCCCCCGTCCCTTGAAAATAAGTCATTTCGGCGCAGCACTCCACGCTCTCGCCCCGCGTCGCGTCGGACATGCCGTTCCGCTCGGCGCCGCAAAGCCAGCCGGCGAGATGATAACGACGACTACCAGGACGACTAGCAGGACGATGCTGCTGCTGATGCCGACGATGGTGGGGCCGTGGCGGGGTGGCTCGGAGCGGGACCACCCCTATCAGTACCAGCACCACCATCCCGGCTCCTCGGCTGCGGCGGCGCTGCTCTTCCTTGCCGCCGTGCTGGCCGCCGAGACCCGCGTCGCCCTCGCCAAGGATACGGCCTATGTGGAGGTGGTCCTGTTTGAGTCAAGCGCCAACGGGGATTACACCACGTACACGACGGGCTTGCAGGGACGCTTTTCCAAGGCTGGAGCCACCATCAGCGCCGAGGGGGAGATCGTCCAAGTACGTGTCAAGTGTCTCGAAACACGCTGCTTTCTAACTTTTCCTTGGCGGAGGTTGACAGGCGTGCATGCCCGTGTGCGTGTTGAAAGATGGTACGACTTTGCTGCCCCAATGCGGTCACAAGATGGCTCCTATCTGGTGGAATTCATTCTCACTGGCAACTTTTTTGTTCTCTAAAACAAAGTTGATCAAATTTCTGTTTATGTTTGTTTGTTTGGCGCGTTGGGTGCACGCTTGTAGTGGTTTGCATGGTGCAAAGAAACTTTGTTGTTTCGAAGTTTGTTTTTCTTGTAAAGGGTCTATTACTTCCGGCGTTACACACAGAAAACACGATGGTGCGTTCAGGTGCGCAAGTTTTCATTTTGATTTGCGCTTCTTCAAATATCGCTTCAACGTGATTTGACTACTGCTGCATCGAAAGCGCCTTATAAATCTCGGATAGCGTAATGTAACGTATTGACGTCACATTTAATGCCCAGACCGCCAATTAACCCCATTTCCATAATATTTCATATGTATACAACTCCAACATACCAATGTCGTGCGACAGATTTGTCCCTAAAGTCAATACTTGTGGACCATTATATTTAATGACGTTAAATTATAATATTTCCATCAGTATTCATGCTTATTTCCTTATAATGTAGGATATTGACATCACGTGTACCTTGGAATCATATTCAATGACTACAAACCTCCAATATATAATATTTATGTCAATAATACACCTAATTTAGCATATTTAACATAAGCTAAAGGCTTAATGTACCATATTTAGAATGATTGAAAAAATGCCTAGCACTGTAACTCGACTCGTATGTTGTTTTTACAAATATTTGATCGGAAGCTCGATTACGGAGCTGATAAGGCTTTCAAATGGTCGTAACGTTTGTCATAATGTGTGTGTATATTTGGCTTGTGTGCACACATGGAGAACATACCTGCGCAGTTTTGTGATATGTTAAGAAAAACACACAGCAGGCAGGCACAAACAATGCAAAAGAAAGGTGTGTGTATGTGTGTCCCGTTTTGAGCGTTTTGCATAGCTCAACAGGTGCACTGCAGGTGCCCAATGTAAAGGCCATGTCATTTGCTCTGTTGTTTATGCAAATCAGCACCTCCAAATCTGAAACCATGGTTCTCAATCGTAAAAAGATGCCCTCTTCCGGTCGGCGATGAGATCCTGCCCCAATTGAAGTATCATGGGGTTATGTTCACGAACGAGCGAGGGCAGGAAGAAGCATCAAATCGAATGTGTAACGCAGCATGTGTGCGTCACATTAAAGGCTCTGTGTCCACCGAGTTCATCGCTGTTGGGTGAGTGACACACGGCGAAATGAAAAATGGTGCCTTCCCGCTCGTGTTTCCACGCCTTCGTGGCCGTTTTGGCGCCGCCTGATGACCACGCGCGAGCGCCGGACGTCGGCTTTGCGTCGGAAAACCGCACGCAGTCTATTTAGGTTTGCCCTAGCGTAGCCGGCAACCGCTCAGAGGCGGCCCGGCCTGTGTTTGCTCTTCTCGTATTATGACAGTTTTTTTTTTTTTTTGGCTGCATGTGATTGATGCATTTGACGACCTGAATAGTATAGCTCGCTGCACTGTTGTTGTAAGCATGCGGCTTAAGATAAAATATTTGCGTTGTCCGTAGTGACCTGTCAAGATATTTTATGCTCTGAACGTTTTTTTCATCTCTCCGGATTACTTTGAGTGATTTCTATTGTGCAAGGTGTAATAAGCGAGAGGAACCATCACATTAGACTCTTACATTGAATACGTTTGCAAATGCTATGGACTATTTCTTTGCATTATTTCTAGTTTTTATTTTCTATCATGCTATCGCATTCATTATATGACACTTAGATTGGATATAACTGCATGGACTAATTGGTTGACTGTGACTTATTTACCGTTGTTGTTGTTTTTTTCCTGTTGTGATTAACTGGCGAGAGGAACTGGTGTCACGTGACCAGTACATTTTATGCGCTAATATGCATTGTGTGAAAAGTATTAGTCACCTTTTATGAATGATAACTTGCATGGGGAACCATGGCACTATTTATTTACGTTACATCCGCATATTCCGTGAGATTTTTTTACACTGGATTACGGTTATTTCTATTGTACAGGGTGGGTGTTATTTTTCACAAGTAGCGAAAGGAACTTGACACTTACATTGCATCACTGTAGTACATGCCAAGGATCAATTGGTTGTTTTTGACAGTGTTGATTAGTTGTGATTGTAGTTGTGGCTGTTATTTCTATTGTGCAAGGTGGTGGTTGTTATTGATAAGTGGGGAGAGGCGCAGTTTCATTGTCAAAAGATTCATGCATTGTGTACACATATGCCTGTGCACACAACTTGCTTATTTGGGGGGGCTGTGTGGATTAAACTTAACCGGTTCCGCAATCGGGTTTGTAAGTAGAAACGTTTGTAAGTAGAAGCAACATTTCTCATAGGAATCAATGTAAAAACAAACAATGCGTGCCGGACGGAAATTCCCCCGAGAAGACACGAAAGACACACGTCGGTTCGGAAGTCAAATATTGGTTCGTATGTCGATGCAAAAAAAATCGTGAGGCTTCGCCTCGTATCTCGAAAAGTTTGTACCGTATTTTCCGGACTATAAGGCGCACTGGACTATAAGCCGCACCTTCAATGAATGGCCCATTTTAAAACTTAATCCTTATATAAGGCGCACCGGACTATAAGGCGCACCATTAATGCATCATGTCAGATTTTTAATCCAAATCAAATCATTCTCCATTTTATCGTTTTTATTTCAACTTCAGATGCAACAAATGACTTTATAATCACAAAATAATGATCCATAGTCTTTTTGATTCATGATTCATAGTCTTCAGCAGGCCACTTATGCTTGATTTCATGACACAATGCTTCGGGCCAGTTTGAATTTAGGAATTTAGTCCATATATAAGGCGCACTGTCGGCTTTTGAGAAGATTTTAGGTTTTTAGGTGCGCCTTATAGTCCGGAAAATACGGTAAGTATAGGCGTTCGTAAATAGAGGTACCAATGTATTGTCTAGCATTCAAATGTTCTGATTGTAAGACATTGCAAAAGGACTTTAATTTTGTACATTGTAGGTTTTCTTTAAATTCTTTCGCCGATTAATCGCATATCAGAATTGAATTAGGCCAAATGTCAGGATTGGCTTTAAAAAAAAAAGATCCATTTGGTTTGCAGGTCAGGGCTTTAGTTCTTCCTTTGGTCCTAGTAAGCAACAAGACTTAACCGCTATACCTTTCGGAGCTGGCAGGACTTGTGTGGTGCCACATTTAGACTATAATGACAGCTCTGGCGGTTTGAAAAGGCATCCAGCGCTCCTTCTCCCGCCCGCCGCATGCTGGAAAGCTGGGCTCTTATGGACCCGTCACAGACTGGAGGTGCCACGGAGCGGGACAACTCCCAGTAGCGGCGGCGGTACGCGAGCGCAAGTCTGGAAGCTAGCTGTGCTCTCCGCTTCGCAGCTGGGTTCGACTTTCAAGTCCGGGCCAAAGTCAAGGCTCCCTTCCCAACCCCATTCTTTATTCCTTTTGATGGCACCGCAAATTTGTCAGCACATGACCTCAGCTGATGCTTTCCACTACTTCATTACTCCCTCGCACTGCTGACTTGACACGAAAACATTGGGGTGCCCAACGGAGAGGTTGGGGCCTGTCTATGTAACTGGAAAGTGGCCCCAAGTAAACGCTGTCTGGAACTAGTTAGCTGTGTGAAAAAGGAACCATGACGTCTGCATGAGGAGAATTGCTCGGCTCTATTTGATGATGAAATGGAATTGAAGGCAATTTTCATTTTCAATCTCCTGATATTTGTGTATTTGTGATTTTTTTTTTCTTTTCTTTTTTTATTCATTTCGTGAGTCAGTTATTTTTCAGGTGATATTTTTGGCTTTTCTATTTAATGTTTTTTTTTCCCCCCTATGTAGTAATTATGTGCTTCGTATGTTTGTGTAACATTAGCCATCTTTGGCTCCACCCATTTGGAAGCCTCTAAACCTCTGCATTTGACGACGCCTGGCCGAAAGGTTGTTTCATCGCCCACATCTTCATCGTTGTGACATAGTGAGGGCCGCCAAAAACAAAGGGGCAAGGGAGTGGTGGGTCACGCCGCCACAATGACCGCCAGCCGCTCGGCGTGCTTTGTTGTGAGCCCAGAATGTGCAAACTAACAACGACGCCGGCCTCTATTGTTGTATTTTACTTTTTTGGGGGCATTGGACAGACGGTGGTAGCCGAGGGTGAGCACTGCGTCATCGCTCGTCGCCTCACTCCTCAAGTTCAAGAACATGTGGTGCAAAGTTCTTTTCTTTTGTGAACATCATTGCATCAGCCTCTTATGTCTTAGAAGGAAAATAAAAGATGGGGGGTGGATATCAATGACAACCGCCGCCTTGCACAATAGAAAGAAATAGAAGTCGTGCAGAAGTCAAGGATGGTTCCCAGGTCGTGGTTTGTGTGTGCATCATATTCATGTACACGTGTGGAGATGCTTCCGGAGCCTTCCGGACTGCAAGACAATGAGGCCACACTGTTGATGGATCGGCTGTGTTCCGTCCGGAATGGAATTTGCCGCTTCAATGGGAGAGGTTTTCACTCTGTGTGTCTATGGACAATATTTCACGGCAAATCGAAGGCAAAAATTCCCACGCAATTCATGTAAACTTACTGAATGGGAAACAAAAATATTCGTCTGGAGAATTATACAATTAAGAAATGGGAACATCTTCGCCAAACACACATCGTGGAAACGAATGAGACCAACGAATTGACTACCAAACAGCCTGTGGCGTAGTTTCCGGTGTGACCCCCCCCCCACCCCCTTTTCGGTCTTCCTCCCACTCAGCCCCTGAACCCTGAACCGGGGTGGGGGTGCAGAGGTGAATAGCTGGCTGCCGGGAGTTGTGCTGCGGGCGTAAAGCCCATGAATGTGCCGCCTGAGCAGATAGGATCAGGGCATGGGAGAGGAGAGGAGAGGAGAGGAGAGGAGAGGAGAGGAGAGGAGAGGAGAGGAGAGGAGAGGAGAGGAGAGGAGAGGAGAGGAGAGGAGAGGAGAGGAGAGGAGAGGAGGCCCCCGCCAGCCTGTGACGCTGCCTCGGCATTACTCCACTCGCTTACTTCAAAGTCGGCGCTACTGCGGGGGCGGGAGTGCTTGAGGGCGCCGTCCAAGTCTTCAAAGTCTTTGCCGATGTTGATACGCGACACCGCCAAGGGGCACATGATGTCATCGCGGGCCAACTGCATTCAGGCTTCACACAAATCAAGGTCAAAGGGCTTCCTTGTGCGCAGTAGTACGATACTTCACACACTTTTCAGTTGGCGTGCTCGCCAACTCTTGCTTCCTACGACTACTCTGAGTACTTTTTACACTGAAAGTTGAAATGACTTCAGAAGTGATTTTGCTTTCGAACAGTGCTGTTTGGGTTTTCTCCGTCCCGTTGACTAAACAGTGGGTGCACGGAGGGATACACGAGACTAAATAATAATATGATTAAGAATTATTAAGAAATAAGTACAAAAATATTTGGTCAAAAATATTTGGTGTTAAAAAGAAGAAACCCAAAATGGATAAGATTTCATTTTTGACACATTTAAATAAAATTAAGGGGGGAAAAAAACCCCAATATATCAGAAAATGATTAAAAAATTCCAAATAAGATGAAAAAATAAAATTGGAACCAACTCACATGGGCGCTCAAAACGCTACCCGCGCTAATTGCGCTAAAAGCTAATCGTCTGAAATCTGATAACGCTTTATTCGTGACCTATCCATCGTTTTATTTCACTCCAACTACAAATCCTTTCAAAAATTCACTCAAGATCATCAGTCCGTCTGATAACTCATTGACAGCGCTTATGACAGATCCGCTCCATCAAAGGTTATTTAAAGCCCCGCCTGCGTCGTCCGCTCCTCGCTTTGTGATCGCCGTCCGTCCCGGCCGGGCGCAAAATAAGCGTCAACAGCTGCATTCTTATTCATCCAGGGTTCACATTGAGGTTGGTCTTTTTAGCTCCGAAGTTGCCCCTCAGGGTTGGTAAGTCTGGGGGGCTTCTTCACAAAGTCTACGTATGTTGGTCCACATACTGCTCCTGGCATGTGGATGCAGACAGAACACAATTCATAGCTTGCTCGGCCGGCCTAGGGAAAATACCAGAGCTTATTTTTGCTAGCCATTCATTTCTTCTTGTCATCTGGAACTGTGAAATGTGTGTGATTCAAATCCGCTCACTGAGACGCTCTACCGCTAAAAGCGTAAACTTTCCGATCCAGAATGAGTCCTAGCTTTGTTTTTGTTTCTCTTAACATAGTCGTTCTCAAACTGGGCTCCGCGAAGCCTAGCTTAGGGGTCCGCAAATACCTTGCAATGGTTTGTATCTGAACTACGTTCTTAACTCAGTGATATGTTAGTGCTAATAACATCCTCAATTGTTTTGTTTGTACCAAAATAACGAACACGTTTTTAGACTAAACGACACGAACTGTCAACCAGAAAAGCGAACGTTATGTTAAGAATCTGACCTTTTCCTCTCGTACGATTTCTCCCGAAAGCCTTCAACTGCACTCAAGTTCTTTTGTTTCATTTGCAAATTTCTTCGGTTAGTGGTTTTGAAACCTTAATTTATTGGACTGATTAGCTTTATTCTCAATTGTGTAGTGTCTTGATTTCATTTGTTCCACTTTCTGTCAGTACTTTGTCGACTAGTTGCAATGATCTTCACCTCTGAGGTTTAGCACAGGTTGTCATTCCACTTTGAAAATATTTTTTTGCTCGGTCGGGTGCAGTGTAATGGAAACGCGCTAATGATGACTTGTCAAAAGAGAGCACAGCACGCTGTGCACGGGAAGGACGGAAAAAGCCAGAGGCCAATGCAGCCCTTTGCCGCATCCCACAGGCATGTGACACGGCCAAGTTGTCACGCCGAGGGCGACGTTTTGCATCCCACAAAAGCATCTGGAAGTAAACACGCGGCGGAATGCGACATTTGGACTGCGGCCTGTCTTTGATGTGCACAACAGCTCAAAGGAGTGTGGCTGGAATCTTTCATTTGCATGTCGCCTGATAAAACGCTGGCCATGAGACTCAAATATAGCTTCTCATTCTGCGTATGTAGGCGAATTTAGAAATAGACCTTTTGTCCTTAGGATGGTTGTTTTCTTAGCTTAGCTAAAACAGTGGAAGTAGACAGTGGTAGGAAGTACCGTTTTTTTCCGTGTATAATGCGCAAAATTTAACTAATTTATTGTCCTAAAATCTGGGGTGTGCATTATACATGGGTACAAGTTATTATTACTATATATATTTTTTTAATCCGGATATGATACGGAGGCCGCCATTACAGATGCGCTTTCTTCTCTGCTGTTCACTTCAAACACGCTCCATACGAACACAATGCTCTCGTATCAGACGCTTGCTCGATCACCTGCTCGTTTGCTGTCACACTGTATCCTACACAAATCCAAAACATTTCTCCGCTGTCGAGTTTGCTAGCGCATGAGCAGTGATACTGACCGGCAGAATAACATCCGGTTGTTCCCAAAGATGATCTTTTTTCTGAAATAATTTTACGTTTACGGACTTAAGTAGGAGTCAAAATTTGGGTGCGTATGCCATTTTTAGGGTGCGTATTATACATGGGGGCGCATTATACATGGAAAAAAACGGTAATGAACTACATTTTAGTAGAATCTTCTGTACTCGTGTGTGTGTGTAAAATTGAATTCTGCGCATCTTCTTCAATAGCCCCCCCTAAAGCCCCTTGCAAATATCTTCACACTGTGCCCACCCCAACCGCCTCAACACATGGCCCCGGCTTAGAGGGTCCTCTTTTAACGAGAGGATATCCGGGCCGCTGCGGTATGCAAAGAGCCTGCGCATTCCTGACACGAGCGGCTCGCCTCAAAGGTGACTTTCAGGCGATTCGGGCAAACGTCGGCTTAGCCGCCCGCTCGGCTTTGGCCACAGGCCTGCTTGGGAGTGATCACATGGGACCAAAGGCCCCACCCGAATAGATCTGATTTAGATGTATTTTTGATTACACTCCTGCTTGTTTGACAAAAGCATGTCGAAGGGTATGGGGGTGGGGGGGGGGGTTCAGCCCCCGCTGCACCCAAGCAGGACCAACTGGTTTGTCCCCATCTTGAAAGGGGACACCGCTATGGGATGCATAGGTCCTAAGAGAGGGGAGGTTGTGGCGGCACCTGTCCCCTCCACTCAGTGTGCCGATGACGGGCAATCCAAAGCGCAGGCCTGCAAGCTCCTAAAAACGAAATGGCATGTTTGATAAGCGGATTCTTGGAATGCCTCGGATTGGTCACTTTGTGCTCTTGTGCGGAGGATGATGGAGAACTTTGTGGCGGTGATGACAGGCAACCGGTCTGTCTCTTTGGCTCTCGGGCCATCCTGACAAAAGGGCCTCTGTTGTCGGAGCTATTGGTGCAAACACCGACCCATTCCGCAAGACACGTTGTTGTTGTTATTGATCGTATTGTTGTTGTTTTTTTTCATCTTTTAATATTATCCAGAAAAAAAATGCCTGAAAGTGATTGTAGTGCCTCTTCTTGGGCATGATTGAATTTCTCAATTTGATTTGTTCACTTCACTCAAGCACCAACTCACCAAAGTGGTGCCACTCCTGCGTCAAGGTACCGCTAGAAAACTTCTTTCAAATGGGTCAAGTCCAGCCGCAACATAACAGAAGGGTTAAGGTAGCCAAGGAGCCGCCATGGCTGCTACAAAATGTTCCATCACTCCTTTGAGCTGGCCAAGGAAAATAGCAACTGCTCACTGGACTGTGTGAGTCACTCGCTAACATGTTAGCGGCGCAACCCCAGGGGACCATAAAGGCTTTAGCGAGAGTCGTCGTTCATCTTTTTCTTTTCTTTTTTTTTTTTTTAAATTGCATCAACCCCCAAAAAGTTGTAGAAGTTGTCAATGGTCTAAGCCGGAGATGGGAGTTCCACACGCAATGCATGATGAGAGCTTGGACTCTTACACATGTGCGTACACGCGCGCTTCCTTTTTCCAAAAGATTCACAGACGCTCTTTGATCCGCACCCAGTCCTCCCACCAGAGAGGCCTCGAGGATGTGAGCGCAGATTCCATTTTCAAGTCGCGCACGGCTTCCTCTGGGGAGGTACATTGGAATTCCTCGTGCAGAAACAGGCCAGATAGACGACTTGAAGTGCCAGTCGAACCCGGGATCCTCACAACTCGCTTCAAAAAGTCACTCAAACAAAAGAAAACACAGGTGGCGGACCAAAACATTTACCGTATGTATAATAAATATTTTCTTTGAATACATATTCATTGACGACTTGTTTAGCTATCACAGTTAAATCGACCACGACGAATTGGAAGTGAATAAAAGTGGCAAGAGTAGTCAGTGGCGTTGTACAGTGTTCGGCAACTCTAACTGTTGCTCAGAATACAATACTACGACAATGTGCATGCATATATTTGTCTCCATGAGCTCAAAAATGGACTTTTAAACAACAGAGCGCTGGAGAAAACAGTGCCGAAGTCGCTCCTGTCTCCGATGGGCCCGCTTTGCATAGTTGTACCAGCTTGTTTTTGCATCTCCGGAGGGGTGAGGTGGGGGCGGGGTGTGTGTGTTTGCCACGTCCGTCCCTCGGCAGTGCGTTCGCAACCTGCGGCCCCTTCAGAAGTGGAGCCAAATGCCCCTGGAGGTTAGAAGCGGCTAAGTGCTTTTCTTGTCTCATAAAAACAAATCAAATATCGCCGATCCCTCGGGGGAGTTTCAAGACGGCAAAGTCGTGACGCGGCAAGAAGAGCCGCTTGGCTTTGCCTTGGATAATTAGTTTTGTTTTTTTCCCCTCCACTGCACCTCAATCAGGGTTAGGTGCACTTTGGTGCTTGAGGGCCATGTTGGAATTTCTAAAATGGTCAGATGGCCCAGGTCATTTGTTGTTGTGTATGAAAGCAAAACAAAATCCAACTCTTAAAATATAATGTAAAACAGATCATTTTAGACAATCAATTGAGCAAACATTGAGAAATATTCCTTAGCGTAATGAAAAAAAAAAAAAGAATTAATCTTCAACCCATAAAAAACGTAAGCGGTAAATTATTTATGCAATGTGAATCCCTCGCTATTTTGCTTATCCGGCTTCACTACATCGCAGATTTTTTTTCCAAATAAACAAAACATTTAAAAGTCAAAATAAAACTTCTAAACTGAGGAAACCTGTCTAACCTTTAGGACAATGTAGCATTGCTCCAAATGTTTGTTTACATTCCTTTAGAAGTCCGTTTTCGTGTGTTAGCACAATCGCAAATTAGCATCTTTCCGCTAACTCGTTAGCCTGCCCAGTACTTCTCGTTGGTGACCGTACTTCGTGGATTTCACTTATTCCGGGTGGTTTTTGGAACCAATTATCCGCGATAAACGAGCGATTACTGTATTGTGACGAACCAACAACAAATGTCGATAATGTCGATCTTGGGTGGGCAGGATGAACGAACAAACTCCGCCCACCTCTGATCTAATGTGTCCAAAGTTGTCCGTTACTTTTGAATGGCCGTAGGGAGTGCCGTTGTCTGCAAAAGGGGTTGGATGTTTACCTCCTCGGGGGTTTATTAACCCTAACCCCCAGTTCCCCCTCATTCTCCACAGCCCAAGAGAAAACAGGGGCAGGAACAATGCGACATTTGTGTCCGGGCCCGCCGCTAAACAAACGTTCCGAAGAATACCGACCGCGGGCCACGGTGACTTCATAAACAGTCGTCAGCGGATCGCTGATGTGAGCGTGATTATTGACCCATTGATTGACCGCTCCAAAATTGTCCGTAGGTGTGATTGTGAGCGTGGATGGTTGTTCGTCTCAGCCTGAAGGACCCACGCTTGGAATTTTGCCCAGAGAAGCATCCATCCAATTCCAGAAGCTGGCAAACTCTTACTTGGGAATTCACCCAAGTCAAATGTTCTTGGTCCACGCCGTTTGCCACAAATTGCGGCGGAGCTTCTTCAAGTCTTCAGTTTGAGAACCTGGCCTGAATCCTAATCAGGGCAGCATCCTCCCGAGTGCTTTCCGGCACCCCGGCGAGGCCTCAACTTGGCCCGCCACCTTGCCTTGCCTTTTCTCTCCGCCCGCCGATGGAGCTTCTGCTGCAGCCCTGGCCCCTCCCCAACCTTTCTCTGTGGCACAATGGCTTCCCTCGGCGGAGTTCTAAGAGAACAGCGTTTGTCCGATGGCCGCCGCAGCTCCCCCCCTTTTTTTTTCTTTTCTATTGGGGCTCTGCGGGGACAGTGAGCATGAGGGAGATCTGGCTGGGTAGGAGTTACATTTGCCCCAACAAGTAAACAACTTCAGGTAGAGGTGGTCCACATATGGATCAGGAGCCAGCTCATTGCAAGTGGTTGTTTTTAGTCGATGCGAATGCTGCCTTGTAAAAGTTCAATTCTGACTTAACCTCACGTAGGCTTTGCTTTCCTGCAACTTTGGACCTCATGTGTCCACCATGGAATGACCTCATCCATACTTGATCCTTTTCTTTGCCAGCCAAGGGCTTTTGCTTTCCCCTTTTTTCCACGCGGCTAACCTCCAAACGGGCAGGGAGCGCACCTCGGCAGGCCCTGGCCCGCCCTTGATGTGGACATTGTTGTAGAAGCGGGTCCCTCTCACCCGGGCAACCGGGCCCCTTTTGAGCCCTTACCCCTCGCTGTTTGCCCAGCTCGCTCTTTACCCTGTCCTAAGCCCACTCCTCTAATACCCCCCCCCCCCTCTCACCGTGGGACTGGAGCTTTGAGAGACGGTTGTGTGAGAGACGTGTTGTTTTGTGCTCGCTTGTGCCGCTGGCGGCCGGCTTCCTACGGCGCACCAAAGCCGGCCATTCACTTCTTTTAGCCCCCACTCCATTGCTTCCTTTGACCTCCTTCGGGGAACCTGACCCCGTTTGATCACATTAGGAGCTCAGTACTTTGACATTCCCGTTCGCTAACTGCTTACAAAAAATCACCTAAGCTTGCTTTACAACGGCCACTTTTATCATCCCGCGCCATGCCTCCAGATACCTGCCATGATTGTCCACGTTAACATGCAGAGATGATCGTCCTCTCGGTTGTCTCCCTTAACATGGCTTGATCAAGATCCAATCGTGGAAACAGTCCTGACTCCTGTCAGACCACGGGCCACTTTAGATTCAGCCCGCTTCCCAAGTTTGTTAAATGCCACCGGCTTATCTTATTTATGTCTGGTAAAAAAAAAAAAAAAAAAGCCTGACCACAGTTTAAACAACCACGATCACCCCAAGTGTCAATTTGGGTCATTTTATATCCTCACAGGACTTGGAAGCCCTGAAGCGGAAAAAAAGCTGATGTAATGGGTTTAAGAAAATCTCCTTGGGGAGTCAACCTTCAACTCCCCCCCCACGCCAATGACACCCCTGCCCTCTTCATCCCCAAATATGGTGACTTGGATCTCTGGGATCTTGAACAGTTCTTGGTGAGCTCTTGAGACTCAAGTTGTCGCGGTGCTAAAAAAAACAAAACAAAGGACAAAAGGTTTATAATTCACTGATTTATTGTTTTGGCTGGGGGAAGGGGAGCCGGAGATGAAGGCAACAGAGAAAGAGGGGAGGGTGCTTTTTAGAGAAAAGAAATCCCAGCCCGGCTACACACACAAGCCCACGCACTCACACACGCACACACACTCTGTGTGAGCCGAGCACAAAAGAAACCTGTAACGCCTCCAGATTCCTTCTCGTCGGGTATCAAAGACATGCTTTGCTTTAGAACAAGAGACGAGTGGGTAAGATAGCACCAAGCAAGCCAGTGAACCCAGCACTGGCCCGGCTGGGTGCTGCCAGTTAATCTCTCAGATAGGATTTTCACCCCCCCCCCTCCCTTCCCCTTCTTCCTCTTCTTCTCCTGCTCTGCCGCCTCCCTCTCTTTTCTCTCTCTCGGTGGGGATATCGCTTTTACGGCGAGGCCTTGAATGGAGGGACTTGTCTAACCTGATCACTTGTCAGATTGAGCACAGGGAGAGGCACCCCAAAGGCGCAGCGATAGAACTTGGTTGCACAATGAGGGAAGGCGTTCTGCGTTAGCTGCTAGCTTGGTGCTGCTCTCACGTGGACCCAAAATGATCCAGTTTGTCTTTGGACTGAAATGAACCCTGCTAGTATTTGAGTAATCCGTATCCATTTTCAGTTCCCAGAAAGCTCCATACATGCTACCGGTAGTTCTCTTGTTAAAACTATCCAAATCATTTGGTTGGTTCCTCCTTGAGCCTTACAACGCCACACAACAAAGACACGTCAGGACAATTGGTGGGTTTGGAGCACATCCAAATAGCTTCCGCTTGCTCCTGTTCCTTGACACTGAAGACTTTTTCTCCTTTCTGGAGTTGAAGAACTTGCCTCTGTCCCTTCCAATGATCTCGGAGGGCCGGAGCTCCCCAGTTGACCCCCCCCCCCCCCCTGTCCAGGTTGTCCTGAAAGGTGATCGTGCAGCTATTCACAAGCAAAGAAAGAAGAGAGTGAAATCTTGAAATCCATGACTGGAAGGAATCAATCCATCTGCCACAGTAAAGACCATTTTGTTTTGACAGACCGGCAGCATTGAAAAGAAAAACAAATGAGAAATACGGATCACATTTACGCTAATAAGTTGGCCCAAGATGATGGATTCTTGTCTTATTTTGCGTGTGTGTGTGTGTGGGGGGGGGGGGGGGGCTGATGAGAGATATTTGCAAACCTGTCGCCACACGTCACACACAGTAAGTTCATTAAGAGCGTGAGAAATACCCCGTGGGAGTAAACCCATCTTTTTTTTTTCCCCCTTGAAGATAATACTCCTTTTTCTTTCTCAACAGTTTGCCATCTCCTTTTTCTAAAGTCACTCTCCAAAGGTGTTTTAGTGTCATTTTAGCCAGCTTGTGTGTGGGCTTAGCTTTTGACTAGCATAGCGCATGAGCGAGACAAGCTGCTCCGCATGGGACTCGGGTGGACTCGCCTGATTTTCTTAATTAAAATGTACCAATGTCCTCCAAAGCATCTCGAAGACATTTCATATTTGTGAAGTGCTTAATTGCAGCAGTCGTAAAACATTCCACATGTTATTTGAGCTTCTGGTCCCCCCCCCCCCCCCCCCCATCAACCAGTGTGACCCCCAACGCTTCATCCCGGAAACGGTGTAGGTGAACACTTCCCGCAGTGCGGTTTGGAACCTCAGTTGGCGTTCCTCAAAGAAAATAAAGTCAGAAGCGCGTGAAACCTGAAACCGGTGCTAATGCTGGCTAGCTCCACCTCGACTTTCCTCCTTGCCTAAACACTGAGGCCCGTTTGGAGTTGGGGGGGGGGGGGTCAGTGTGGTTGCAACTCATGCACGGGGGTGTGTGCATGCACTGCGAGTATGATCATCTGCTTTCCTGTAAACAACCACCGCTTTATTAGGCACACCTTGTTGGAAAGGCCCGAGGTGAAACCTGCTTTTATAACGACGAGCTCTAAGTTGCGGCTCGTTTTATGATCAGCCCACGGCCGGTAACGCTAATAATATTAGGCACATCCCGACATTCAGAACTTGTACTACCATTAAAATGTAATTACCAGTCGGCAGCACAAGGCAAGGACAGCGCTTATTTTGCTGACTAAATCTTTAAAAACGCACCAATTTTTGCAAGCTCTCAAACAAAACACGCCAAAACTCACTCCGCCGTTCCACTCTGTGAAATTTGAAAAAAAATACTTTGGTTTAATTGCTCAGTTGACCTGAAATTGTGAAGATGTGCTTATCAGTACGGGATGCTCAAAAACGTCTCGATGATTCTGCCAGAATCGTCGTCCATTTTTGTGTGAAGCTGCCATTCCGGGCCTATTAGACGAAGATGGCCGAAGCTATTATTTATTTTTATTTTTTTAACGATGGCATTGAATGTAGGCAGAGTGTGGCTAAAAACAATCATTTCCAGGATCCTTAAAAAGTTAGGATTAGGAAAAGCACGATTCTTCTCATGCTTGGTTAAGCGGAAAAGTAGTGAGCGAGGAAAAAAAAAGAATATTCTTCTCTTTCTGATTCCTCCGAACTTGTCTTTCCATTGGCATATAAGCCGTATCCCAAACGCTGATGTCATCTTGCCCTTCCTTCGACAGCAAAACGAGTTAAGTGAAAGAACACACCCAAGTTCTTTTTAATTTTCTTTTCCGCAATACAAAAGGTATGACAACATTGTGGCTTTTGAACATTCCGTGGAAAAGCTCAATTAGCGTTGGCGTGCACTTTAAAGGCCAACTTGCCGCCATGTTGTCCGGCCGGCTCGGAGGGTGGAAGGAGGAAAGAAGGGCAGTCCGGGCCCGTCCTCTAATCCCGCTCCAGCGCACCGAGTTGCAGCAGCTTGCGCCACATTCCACAACTGTGGGGGCTTTTGGGGGAGGGGGCGGGGGGGCATTCCTCCTCAGCCGGGGCCATCAAAGAAGCAGCGGTGCTTCAAAGGCCTGTCAGAGCCTAGGTGTTGATGACTGGAACCCCCCCCCCCCCAAGTGTCCAGTTTTAGCTCAGCCCTCCAACGCACGTACGGGCCGAGCCAGGTATGTGCCGCCAACCTCCTGCGGGGGGGCTTAATGCTGCCATTAATCATAGCTCATTACCAAGTGACTCGGACATTTGGGGCGGGGCAGAAATGAAGAAGAGCTGACTTCAGATGCTACACTGCAAAGAGTTTGCTGTTTATTTTAAGATCAATTCTTTGCCTGCAGGACAAGAACGTTTGACTTGAATAAAAATGAACATAGCTCGTCTGAAGGCCGTCACGATTCTTATTTGCATCTCAGTCAAGCGTGTGACTTTTTGTTTTCTTTTAACGTGAGTATCAGTGCTTCTCCTTTTGCCACCTCTGCTCGGGTGCCCTTCCTCTACTCGTCCTCATCTCCTTCCAAAAAATGTTGGCATCCCGCCCAATGTTGACCTTTGAACTTTGCTGGCCAGGCCTTTGTTCGTGTCACTCTGGATTTGAAAGCCTGAAGAGCTGAAAGCGACACCGGAGAGACTTAAGAGTGTGTGTGTACGTGCATGCGACACACATACACACACACACACCATTGACGGTTTTAGGATGCCCTGGCACAGAGTTAATAGAGTCACAAGCCAGGCAGTTGTGCTCAGTGTTGAAGCTGTCAAGTATTCAGCCTTGTGCCACATATCGGAACATTGACATGATATTAGATGTCCCCACTTGTTTGCTTTGTGCGTCGCTACGACGACTGTGACGCCATTTTTTTTGGGCGACGATGGCGAGGGTTCACCTTTGGGACACGAACTTAAGCGGATTCAAAAGTAAACTGCAATCTTGGGCAGGGTTTCCTAATCTCTGGTGACCTCAGACACTTTTTTTGGTGGGGAATAAATGCCATTGACGTATTTTTTGAAATCTTTGCAAAGCGCGGCTAATTTTATTACTGTAGACAGGAAAAACGAAACAAACCAAAAAGTTGAATTTCATTGAGAAAACAAAAAATAGCTTGGAAAAAAGGACATCCTGCTCATTTCCGACCCAAAAGATCTCACAAAGTCTCTCTTAAATGAAACCCTCTACTCTATTATCTTAAAGACCGATCCCCCGTGCTCACCCTTTGAACAAATGGACTGCCAAAATAAACAGCGGACGTGTTGCTAGCCTTGCTAATTGCCTCACCCCGCCCCGGTCCGGTCGCCACGGAAAAGACAAAAGAGAGGAAGTGCATTCTTCCAGGGATCCCTCGCCAACGCTTGTGTTACAGGAGAAGGAGGAGCGAGGGCCCCACCTGGAGGGCCCTCCCAGCTGCTCCCGTGAAACTGGATCCCCCGGCCGCACTCCTCCGGGCTCGGGGCTCCTACTTTGAAGTTATTTCCAGTGCTGGGAAAAAGAGCAGAGGCAGGGCGGAGCGTGTTGTGCGGATGTTTGCGCGTGACATCCCGGAAGGGAATCGGGACCAACGCTGGTCCCAGCGCAGCATTGGTTTGGCTGTGTATCAGCATCTCGAAATTGAAAAAAAAAAACCCCCACACCAACAGAAGAAGACCATCTTGCTTGTGCTCCCGAATGCTGCATTACTCAAGTTTGGATTGTAGCTTGCATCGCTATCATACATACAAAACTTTGTTTGATTTTATATAAATCTGTAAGTATGCGCTCACGCCGACTCTGTGACAGGACAATAAAATATTCACACTTGCATCATGAGATTTTAATGGGTCTTCTCATGATGTAAGTTTGTCCTGGTTCTGACCTTGTGGAGCTGAATTACGTATGTTGGTTTTGTGTTTTATGCTGAGTCAACAAACTTAACCACCATGGCCCGCCTACACAGAATTTTTAAAATATTTGTCAAAACGGTCTAAAAATGTCTACTTTAAATCAGCATTGAAGATTTCCTGGATCTTTTGCGACCCACTCTGGATTTTATGAAATTTTCTGTCTTTGAGTGCTTGAATTTTCCAAACAATTGTGATGATGCCAGAGGAGCAGCTGATAAGAAGAAAAAAAACATCCCCTTCTTGTCTGACCCTCGTGGATCCATTTGGCATTTAGCAAATTCTCGCCCGCCCGCCTGCCATTTTTTTGCCTTCCAAAATGTCAGAAGGCATTTTTACGCGTCGGCGTAAAACGTCCCCCCCCCCCCCCCTGTAGGCTTCCATTTTCAGATTCTTGTTTGCTCTGTCGTCACTTCACCTCCCGTCAGGTTGCCGCCGCGTCTTCTCCATTTTCACCATAACCTCTTTAAGCGCAAGATTGCCGTTGAGCGGCGAGCCATTGATGAAGGTTCATTTGCTTTCCAATTACACGATGAAACCTCGATACCTGGCACCCGTGAGCATTTCCGATTTGTTGGGCGTGGCTGTGATCCTTAATTCGGCAGCTGCACGAGGTGGCCTCTTTTGGCACCCGCTTGACATTTTAACATTTATTTTGTGGACATTCTTACCACCCGCGCCAAAGGAGGAGGAGGTTCAATTGGTATTTTTCTCTCTTTTTGGGGGGGGGCGGGGGCATGACCGTGCCTGCGTGTAAGGCGAGGTGAGTCTGGGACTGTGAAGCTTTAACACCCGGCGTCGACTTCTCCCCAATGTTGTGTCGAAAGCAACGCTCGCCGTCTGACTTCATCAACCCTCGTGCGTCAGCGACGGACGGCGTGTTCCGTAAACACTCGGCACTCACTCGCTTTTCATTTTTCTCCAGAATTCCTCAGTAGTCTGTCCCTTCTGTGTATTCCCCAACAATCTGTTTGTAGCGAAGCACTCCCAGTGCGGAGCCAAAACTCCGCTATTCACAATTCAAACTTTTTTTTTTTTTTTTCATTTTTTGGAACGGTTAGCAATCTGAAAAAGTGCAAAGCAAACCGAGCCTGGGCGTTTCAAGGGAGCTCAGGAGGGGTCAGCCGGGGGTCTTCTTTGCAAGCCGCCCGGTCACCTGCAGGTCAGCGGCGGGGCCTTGGGAGACAGGCGCTCGGCGTGCACGCCCTACGCTCAAACACGGCGCCGGGGAGGCGCGAGGGTGCGAGGACTGGCGCCGGGCCCAGGTTTGCCTACCTCGAGGTTTTTGTGTGCATGTGATCGACAACACGTTGCTTCAGTTGACTTTGTCTGACGGGATATCTAGCAAAACCTGCTTTGAAGGTGAGGCGGTAAATACGAAGAAGCAATCTGCTGCCTCTCTCCCTCCCTCTCACTCACTCTCCTTCCTCTCTTTTTTTTTTTTTGCCTCGGACACCATGTGCTGAGTGTTAGAACGTTGCGCGACATGCTTCAGCAAGAGCCGAGCTTGGAATAGACTTCTTTGAATTTTTTTGGCATCTGTAGCCCGCAAGCGTCCTACTCACACCCTCAACTCTCCTTAGTTCAAAGGCCCTCATGGCTGCTGGCGAAACAAGAAAACAAGCGGAACAACGCAAAAAGAAAATCACTGATGTACAGCTCTGGGGAAAAATGAAGAAAAAGTAACAGTTTTTGCTAATTATAGGTGAAAATGAAATATGACACTGCTTTTAATTCAAATTGAATTAAACATGCATTAAAAACGTGACATCCCAAATCTAATTACAAATCTTGTTATTTGTTTGCAGAACATGCATATTATTCTCTAAGTAAATAAAATGTCCAAATTTTGGGGTCCCATGGATGTGCCAATAAAACCAACCTAATTAAGCAATAGGGTCATCCCTACCCAAGTTTGGGTTTGCGTTCGGGTTAACTTAATTCTGTCTGTCAGGAGAAGCAATGAATAGTCACTCACTGCCTGATCAAAGGCTCGATCAATTGTGTCACAGGCAGACACAATCAATGGCCCGGAAGGTGTGACTTGCATTTTCATGTCCTTCCGGGAATACCCCTCCCACCCCACCTCCCACAAATGGTGGTTGAGAATTAGGACTCTTTAGAAACTCTCAAGTCATACAAGGAAAGTTCTTAGCAGAGCGCGGTTCGAACGAGCGACACCCTCCAAAGTTGCGGCCGGTGCGCTACAGGTGAAGTTGAAATTCCCTCGCCAGGATTTCATTGAGCATTTGTAACAGGACAGGCGGCCCTCACTTTTCAAGCACATGACAACAGGCGGGGCAGGACAAAAGCTGCCCCCTCGTGGTACTCGTGGCGAGCGCCTAGCCTTTTCGAAGGTAGACGACCGTTATTCTTTGGAATGTCACAACTTCAGAAAAGCAACCTCTGGTTTTGGACACGTTTAGACCAAACTTCCCTATTTTTGTGATAGTGCCGCTTCTTCTTCAGGTGCTACATGGTGTTAAAGGTTTGAGACCAGCAACATGTTTTAACCCTTGTGGAGATAATGCTAAGCCTCGAAAATAGTTTGCCAATCAACAACATTGGCCTATTTTGCAGCGCAGAAGTCTCCCAAGGCCGGCCGGTGAGCGCGCACAATGCTCCAGTGTTCAGGCAGCGGGGGCGCCGGCAGGGCTTGTTCCAAAAGCTCCACAGAGCAGCGCTTAGCTTCTAAGGCACGGGCGTCAAACTCAAGGCCCGGGGCCAGATACGGCCCGCCACATCATTATACGTGGCCCGCCAAGACAAATTCTGCATCAAATTCATGTGTCATGACTAGAATTGCAAATTGTCTTCACTCTTAATAATATATTTTTTTTAAATATTTGACCAGTTTTTACTCATCTGATTTGAAAACGAGTTATTTGTCAGTTTGTTTTGTAGCTTTTACTCGATATAATAGGAGGTGCTCATACATTTATTTGGGTTGACAGTCACAATGGATCTCCGAAAGAAGCTATGACTACAATGCGGCCCGCCAAAAAAATGAATTTGACACCCCTGTTCTAAGGGCTGGCCTTCCTCCACTCACATTTGCGCGAGGCACTCGTGAAGTGCTCATGCAAATCTACCGAGAAGTGAAACTGACAAAATATAGAAGTTGTTGAAGTCAAAAATGTTGTATGGGCTCCCACGCAAATATTGTCCTTGTGAACTATGAATTGAGATTAAAATGCAGCCGCTTCTTTCCGTCTCAGCGGGCGGGCGGGCGGGCGGGCGTCCACTTTGCCACTCGCTGTCGGTTGAAAATGACATCGCAGTTGCCCCGGGCGTCGCCGACCGATCACAACTCAGCTGTTTTCTGAGTTTAGTCATTTGCAAGCTGAGCCCTGAGCAAATGTGAGGTCATTTGCGGTCCACAGCAAGTGGCAAAACTGCTTTATGTTCATATTTATTTTTGTGCCTTGTCCTGGATTTCCAGAAAGGCTGTTTCAAAAATGCGACTTTTTCATATGCACTGACATTTGTGTATAGTGCAGCTGATGAAAAAGGTCAAGGGTCACCTCACGGATGAAGGCTATCTGGGGTCATCAGCATTGGCCCGGGCGGGGCCCCAAGCGGACGGCGCCACAATGCTGACTAATTGGTTTGTGAGGCGCATTTTCTCTTGTTGCCAGGGAGGCCAATCGATTCGGGTTCTGCTTCTTGCCCAGTGACAAATTCGACGAGTGCGTCACGGAAATTGGAGCGCGTCGGACTTGTTGGATTTACCGGATTTGGAAATGCTGGGCGTCGTTCTCAGCACACCGACAATCTCTGTGGAGTGTTTTTTTTGTCAAATAGTTTTTAGAAAACAGGTGCCGATCCGATTGAAACTTTTTCCTCTGCCTCAAGAGTGCGATAATCAGAGGGGATAACTCCAATTCTGAGAATCTTTTCTTTCCCCTCCTTTCCAGATGCATCCTTGGGGATTGTGTAACAACAACGACGAGGAGGACCTGTACGAGTACGGCTGGGTGGGCGTGGTGAAGCTGGAGCAACCAGAGCTGGACCCCAGTTGTCTCACCGTGCTGGGAAAGGTAAACAAGAGCAGCCGCCGACGTCTGTTGCCGTCCCCAAATACGCCAACTGTCAACGTGCTGTGTTCCGCAAGACGGGCTTTGTTGTTTAAGACTTGGCCTGAGCGCCCCGAACATGGTCGCGCGTCGCTCTGACCTTCACGCGGCTTTGAAATCAACAGAGCTGGAATTTATTCTTCTCAATTTAAAAAAATCAAATTACTAAATTCGTGTGAATGCGCAAAAACGGGCCGTTTACTCAGAGCGGTGTCTAAAAATAAAAGGTGTCTGGGAACACAAGGACCCCCAGCTGTGCTTGGCATAGCAACGGCCACGTTGGCCTCTATTTAAAGAACGACCGCGGCCATTTTATCGAGGTGGTCGATGCAGATGGTTTTGATGGTCCCAAAGCAGTTTCAGTATTGCCAATTTATTTTTCTAAATCGAGTGCATCAATGACATGAAACTTTGAGTCGCTATAATTGAAGCTTTGGAAAATTCAAAGATGACCAGGAGGAAGAATTTGGAGGAAACGACGAGGGGCTCGGCGAGGGTCGGCCGCTCGGCTGTGTGAGGTCGGCGGGCCTAGCTGACGAAAGTGCTGGGGTGTGACATATCTTGACACGCTTCTTTCCTGCCTGCTTTCCTGTCTGCTTTGTGTGAGCCCCGCCGGGTTCGGGAGCCTTGATCCCGTTTGCTGTAGTTAGCGGCGGCATCGGCGGCGCTCGGCTTTTCCTAATGTTGGAAAACCTTCCTAACCTTCAATTGGATGACGAAAAGCTGAAACGTCCAATGGCTGGTTTGGTGCCGTGTCTGCATCAGTATAAGACAAAGTGCGGCAGCTGTCTGTCTGTCCAGCGTAAGTCATCATCTGCAGAAGTTATGTGCTTGTCGTGTGTGGCCTGCGTCAAGCACCATCAGGTTAAAACAACGCGTGCCAAGATAATATTTCAGAGCGCGACCGGGACCCACTACAAAGCGCTTAATAATAACCCCAGAGAGCGGCAAAGAGAACAGTGGAAGAAGGGGGGGGGGGGGTTCATGCCATTTCCTCCCTGAAATAAAGCAAGCAAGCTGCTTTCAAGTTTGCCAGAGGCGGCACGCAAGCGTATCATGTGTATCCTATGTCCTAAAATCCGCAAGGGCCTGTGGAAGGAACAATGTGTGTGGCCAAAGCGAGGGGGTCTCCTTCCGCCATTTCAGCCCATTGCTTTGCGGCCTCCCATATATTTGAACCCTCGGCGTCTCGTGAAAAAAAAAAAACTCCAACTTGAAAGACTTCTGGCCAGACCTTCGACTTGTGCCAGATTTGGTCTGACGGAGGAATGTCTGCGCAGATCGAGCGCTGCCGCAAACAGTGAAAGGTGTTGGGTAGTTGCGCCCCCTTCAAAAAGTTGAGCATCAAGAGGGTGTCAAAGCACTACTTGCAAAAGCATGCCAACAAATGATAACCCCTCCCCCACAGCAATTGATAAAAAGCACCGGCAGGAGGTCCGGGGCTGGAGAACGGCTTACGGAGCTCTGGGCTCCCCGGGCGTCCCACGGCTCTTCCTGGCAGGGTGCTGGCGGAAGAGCTTCGCTTTTTCCCCCGAGGGTCCCGCCTCGCCCGTTTCCAGGGTCACTGGGAAGCTTCTCGTGGCATGCGGCACCGAGTGAGCCCGGGACGGACTCGCCCGGCTTTCGATGCGAGGAGGCCAAAAGAGCGCCACGGCACACTTGTTCTCCGGCTTGAGTCACGTGATGTTTACAATGAGTTTCAGATCACAACTGGATTTGGGGCTTTACTGTGCAGCCCTCCCAACATATCGTTTCAATCTCAGCTGCGCCTGAGAACGTCTGATCAAAAGCGAGGGACGGGCACCCAGCCGGTTGGGCCACCGCCTCGTGCCTCCCCTTCCCTCCCCTTCATCTTGGCTGAAGCTTTTGTCGAGGAATGTCTGCGTGAGAATCCGCGCGCCCCGCTGCGGAATCTCCGAGAGGGGCCCCCGCGCTGCTAATCTGAGGCCCGTTCCTATCTGGAGATGCTTCCAGAGCTGGAAGATTAGCGGGGGCGAGAATGGCATCCTATGCTCTCGGGCTGCTTTTATGCTCGGCCAGCCAGCCCACGATTGTCCGACATCATGTGATGAGGAGGAGGAGGAAAGTCCGCTTGCTTCAGTGAGCACAAGCCTTAGCAATTGACTCACTGGCCCTAACATTAAAAAAATAAATAAAATACACTCTTTTGATTGGATGTCTCGCTCCTGTTGAGATTATATTTATATTTATCCACCTGACCACACATGCGATGCCATTTCACTGCCTGTTTCCTCCAAAGGTGTTTCTTCAATATTGACATTCGCTAAAGGGGGTGTTTGTTTATTTTTTGGGGTCACGGTATGATGGCATCTGTCCACCAGATGGCGATTGTGTTCGCATATGCAAAGCATGCAGCAATATTTTACAGCCATTACTATTTCCTGCAAGAGTGCCTCGCCACCAAAATCAATAGTCGCCTTGGATGTTGGAAAATGGTGTTTTTATATTTCTCCTTCGTAATTATCTTTTAAAAGGCAGAATTTTTTACTCTTGCCAATGCACGTCATTGGTTTAATTGTTGACCGAGCGCCATGGTACACTCTGCCAGATAAGACAACAATGGAGGGTTGTGTTGCGCCATCTCGATTTTTGCCCGGTGCTCAAGGCCGCTTTACAGTCGTGCCGAGGTTATCTTTATTGGGACCACAGAACAAATACACAACAGAACACTCGCACCAAAAAAAAAAAGAAAGAAGTGCTTTCTTCAGTGTTTGCTGATAAGATCTTTTGATCACTTTGTTCTTACTGTGAGAACTTCATCCACAAAGAGAAAACGCTTTGAACCCCTGAAGAGGTCCAAGGGATATTCGTGACGTTTTATTTTTTACATGAATACGATTCAAAGCATCCAGCCGCATTCTACGTTTACAAAATCCAGCAAACTTGCTTTGCTACTGAAATGATCAGCGTCTGTGGCTATTGATATTGAATAATTGTTTATATGTCTGACGGAAGTACCTGTTAAAGCAGGGATTGTCAACTGGTAGTCCGCAGCCCTCTAGTGGTCCTTGACAATATTGCAGGTGGTCCATGGAATTGGAAATAGAATTTCAAAAACAAAATTAATTTATTTTCCAGTTAATTTTGTGAATCATCGACCCATCTAAATTGTGACAAATGTAGCTGAGATTCTCAAAATAGACATACAGATGCAAAGCCTGTGTAGGTCTGTCCTCCTTTGGTGCAAAAGGCGATAATAGTCCGCCAAAGCACCGATCCCTGAGTTGCTTCTTCAGATAACTGGCTCAGGATGCCGCATTGCATTACACAAAAACCAGTGATTGCTTTGAGTCTGCAATTTTGGATGAGAGATCCAGTGGCTCTCGTCCAAACATCCTCTGTGCTTAAAAAGTGGTATTCCTGTCTCGGCTCACAGAAAGTTTGTTTGTTTTCCTGCAAATCACAAAGGGCTGCAGTCCTAAAGCGGTAAGAAAACAGCACGAGAGGCACGCCGAGGAAATTTAATTAGCAGCTCGTCCTGCTCCTGTGGCTGGGAAGCCCGAGTCGGAGCACTCCCTCTAAAATCAAGATAAATACTCCAGTCGTGCTGTAGACTCTCCGCAGAAGGTGTAATTCTGACATATACCAACATCTTTTTGTATTTGATACTTTTCCCCCACGTCACACTTTCAAAGTCATCAAAAGACACTTTTGAAATGATTCCTTAGCACCCCCTACTCTTGCTTTAAATATATTGTAAAAACATGACAAAAAAATAGTTACACATTGATTGAACTGTATATTTAAAGTGTGCAATGTTTGAGCAAAAAGTAAAAAAAGCAGGTGATCGTCTAATGAAATTCTGTTAGCTTAATGCTAACATATGAAGGCAAACCTCATTGACTGGCTAATGGACATTAGCATGGATCTCTCCCGCGAGACTTTGTCTAATTGTTTCTTAGCGTGCCACAACACGACATGCTACTGCACTGACGCTGTGCAACTAGCCAAAGACGCTAGGGTGGAGGACATGATTCTTTGCAATACACTAACTTTTGTTAAATCAATGTCGCCGCCACATTTTCCTAAAATAGGCCAATACAATACTTTGTAAATAAATTTCACAGATTTCTTTTGCAAGCTAAACAACATGGCAACTAGTTAAACCACAATACATGGCGATACGTGCTGTTGCTGAGTACAACATACATAGAAGCCTCTCAGTACACGCGCACACACACACGCACACACACACACACACACACACACTGTTCGGTAGCACAGGATAATTGTGATTACGCAATGGCTGGTGACTGGCTGCTCCACATTGTTTCTTGGCAGGAAGGGATAGATGGATGGATGGACGGATGGATGGACGAATGGATGGATGGATGGATGGATGGACGAATGGATGGATGGATGGATGGATGGACGAATGGATGGATGGATGGATGGACGAATGGATGGATGGATGGATGGACGGATGGACGGATGGTGGGCAGAAGAGAGAGAGTGCTTGCTGGTCGGGAAGAAAAGAAAATGACATGGAAACAAGTGATGTGTCTTTGTAACGTCAGACAGAAAGCACTGAATGGAACGTGTGATGACATGATTTTTGTTGTTGTTGTGGTGAGCCGCTGCCCGCTCAATGCCCGTGTCCTCCGACACTGCCAGTCGGGCAGCTTGTGTTGGCACTTGACTCAATTCGAAGACAACGGTGTGCACTTCATCCAAGTTATATGACATCCACTTAGCGCTGGAAGTACCTCAAGTGACTTCTTTCCCGAGTGTATTTATGTTGGTGTGACTAAACGCTTCACATTTGCTCCGCCTTCCAAGTGTGAATGTGATCTAAACTTCAAGTCTGGCAAAAGTAGCGCCAACCGTCCGACTTGTATTTGTCTTTTCGGTGGTTAGATAGTAATAATGCGCAGAGCTCCTCCTCGGCCAATCAGCACCTTTGTTTTTGAGTATGTGACTCGGAGGCGCTCCGAAAGGTCTCCTAAGCGGCGCTTAACACCATTTTGAAATTGTTCATTATAGTTTTGAGGCAGAAAAATTAGTTTGATCTTTTTTTTTCCCCCCGTATTTTTTTGGATGGTTCAATTAGGCCTGAATTGTTCACGATATTAATGTCACTCTTGTTTTCCTTGTCGGAAGTGTTTTTTTTTTTTTTTTAACATTTGCAGTGTGGCAAATGGAAAAGATAATCAAGGTTAATGGTAGAAAACTCACCAGTTTGCCAATTGCGGGAATGAGAAAGTTGGCACCGAGTCCCAGTTCGCCTCATCAGTTTACGGACGCTTAATTCTTGTTCCCCCAACGCAATATGAATCAGAAAACCACGTCTGCTAGACAACCTTACAACATTTTTTACCTGAAGTTTTCCTCAAAGCCAAACAAAAAGCAGAACGCGCTGGTGGAGTTGAAGCGCAGAACAGACCGCTATGTTTGCTTTTATTTTTGGGCAAGTGTGGCCGAACAACGGCGAGAGGGGCGACCACATATGAGAAGAGCTATGGGAGAAAAGTATGCCTTTATCTTTTAATAAAGCCAGCAGGCAACATGGAATTACGACGTAATAGCAGTGCGCAGTCCTCTGAAGACTTAATTGCTTTAATTATAGCAGCAGTGGCGGGTGGCGGAAGAGGAACAAGACCAAAGGAGCGGCAAAAGTATAAGGCCATGATAGCGGAAGCAGGCGCAATCCAGGTGTGCAAACGTGCCGTGCATACGTTTGCACGCTTGGGTTACGCAGAGCAAAAGCATCCCAAGCGGGCCAGGCCGATGTGGCGAGGCTAAAGATAGCTCCCTGTTTTGCTCGCCGTCTAGACTCAGTAGCCGGCTGCTCTTTTTGCGGCTGCGGTTTTTGTCCTCTCGCCCGCCCGGGCTAGATTGCGCGCGCCGACGAGCCAGCAGCAAATTGGCATAGCCGGCACCCAACCGCACACACACGCGCACACACACGTGCACAGCCGCTACTCCGTACCTGACCTCAAGCCTTGAGGATGTCAAATGATTTTTTCATACCATATTGCTAAATATTACAGTTTCGTGCTCGTTGTTTTTTGAATTTCCAGTTGCTTTTATTTCCACCAAATTGCAGCCTTTTTTTTTTATGGTGTGTTTTTTTTTATTTTGTTCTTGCAAAATAAACGTTATTTCTCCTATAATTGTTTTTTGTTTAAAAGATACATTTTGATATTGTTTGTTTTTATTCTATTATAATGAAATCGATGTATTCAGAAGACTTTCTATGTTAACATCTGCTTAGTAAACTACTCAGTAATATGGAAAATTGTCATGCCTGGATTTCATTTCCAAATTTCAACAATTTTATATTTTAGCCTCTTTTTTTGGGCTTTGTGTCGACATTGCCAAATCCTCATTGTAAATAAATACAATTTTTTTTAAAAGAATATTTTCCCAAAAGAAAATAAATTGTCACTTGTTTTTTGGCCCCATGTTTTTTTTTTTTTTTGGTAAGGCCTGCCAGTATGCCTGCGGGGACATTTTTGTTGTCGTCAGGCAAGTCGCTGCACTGCAGATTCTTGAGGAGGGAGTTCGTTGACGTTCGTTTTTTTTTTTTTTTTTTAAACTTCTCAGCCACAGCTATTAATTATTAACTGGGAGAGACGACATCAAAGCTGCAGACTAATGCCAAATTAAGTGAGTGTGTGCGTGTGTTAGTGTGTTAGTGTGTGTGCGTGTGTGTGTGCGTGTGTGTGTGTGTGTGTGTGTGTGTGTGTGTGTGTGTGTGTGTGTGTGTGTGTGTGTGTGTGTGTGTGTGTGTGTGTGTGTGTGTGTGTGTGTGTGTGTGTGTGTGTGTGTGTGTGTGTGTGTGTGTGTGTGTGTGTGTGTGAGGCTATGGAGGAAAATTGAGTGTGAAAAGAAGCTTTTGGACTTTCCCAATGCAAGAAGACAAGCAAAAAGAAAGAAAAAAAAACCCAATGAAAAGTGGAGGAAACAAATGGACAAGTGAAATAGCTGTTCCTAATATTTTGACCGTTCCATGTTATAACATAACATTGACAAATGACAAAAAAAAAGTATTCATGAAATAGCAAAGAAAATGACTTACAAAAATGACCTGGTTCCTGGTAATATTACGTCTCGTAAAAAAAAAAAAAGCACCGAAATATTGGTTAAAAAAAAATAAATAAATCTGTGAATTTCTAAAATCTGCAGTTGCTGAACTGCAACTATGTAGGGGAAAACATTTTTCCACAGAGGCAGTTCTTATCCTTTTTTAGAGTGTCCAAGTGTACCTAATATGTGCGTGTGTTTACATTTTGCTTGCGGTTCCACGTGTGTGCTGCATCTGATGGAGAGCTCCCCCTAGTGTACATTTTCTAATAGTCAACCCAAATCAAAACTGTGTTGCGTGTTTTTTGTGTGTGTGTTTTCAGGCCAAGCGAGCAGTACAGCGAGGCGCTACCGCCGTCATCTTTGATGTGTCAGAAAACCCGGATGCCATCGACCAGGTTGGTACACACAGAAGTGTACTGCTGTGTCCAAATTTGCAGGCTGTGTCCTCCAAGGCCAGTTCGAAGGCTGCGTCCTTTGCATGCCTGGAAGCTCCGCCTCTGTGGACCGCATGAGCCGTGGTGAATTTGGACAGGAGGACCTATCTCTGTACAAATTAATAGGCAGCGTCCCTCAATGCACAATATTGTGTCATTTCCGGTGCAGCAAGGTCGCACTGCCGAATGGCTCCAAGGTTATGTGACCTTTTGACCCCAAACTATGAAGAATGATAGTCCCACATGGGCTGATTGAGATACACCTTTATCGTTTGAATGCTTAATTTTTTTAAACAAATTTATTTCTGTAAATACTAACATTTTAGCTCAATAACTTCCAAGTCATGTGACCTATTGACCCCAAACTGTCTAGGATGATAATCCTAAAGTGGGCTGGATGAGATACGCTTTTTATAATTTCATTTGAATGCCTAAATTTTTTTAATGAATTTATAACTGTAAATATTAGCGTTTCTATTACCGTATTTTCCGGACTATAAGGCGCACCTAAAAACCTAAAATGTTCTCAAAAGCTGACAGTGCGCCTTATAGTCCAGTGCGCCTTATATATGGACCAAATTCTTAAATTTAAACTGGCCCGAAGCATTGTGTGATGAAATCAATCATAAGTGGCCCGCTGAAGACTATGAATCATGAATCAAAAAGACTACGGATCATTATTTTGTGATTATAAAGTAATTTGTTGCATCTGAAGTTGAAATAAAAAAGATAAAATGGAGAATGATACATTGATATGATGCATTAATGGTGCGCCTTATAGTCTGGTGCGCCTTATATAAGGACAAAGTTTTAAAATGAGCCATTCATTGAAGGTGCGCCTTATAGTCTGGTGCGCCTTATAGTCCGGAAAATACGGTATATTAAATCACGAGATTTAATTATATTAAAACACTGGCTCGAGCACAGCCTTTTAGATTCCACCAGCACGTTTGTCTCGAGCGGGTGTCCGATCCGGATTGGGTTGCTCACGTGCAGCGGTGGCTCTTGTGTGTCTGTCTCCTCAGCTCAACCAGGTGGCGGACGACCCCCTCAAACGTCCCGTGGTCTACGTGAAGGGCAACGACGCCGTCAAGCTGATGAACATCGTCAACAAGCAGAAAGTGGCGCGCGCCAGGATACAACACCGACCGCCCAGGGTACGGCTCATTTCAAATCAATGAGCGTGTCAGGTTGCACGCCCTTGTTTAATATCTATTTGACTTATCAAATATTACATTGGCAGCTTACTTATGCCAACAGATGTTTACGGAAGAAGAAAAAAAAAAAAAGCGTGCTCCTCCATTGCACACTGAATTTTGGGCAATATTTCCACATTGATGCTAATTTTTGCACTTTGTTGCTGTGGCGTTGCGCAGCAGCCCACCGAGTACTTTGACATGGGCATCTTCCTGGCCTTCTTCGTGGTGGTGTCGCTCGTCTGCCTCATCCTGCTTGTCAAGATCAAGCTCAAGCAGAGGAGGAGTCAGGTAGACGATTGCGTCGCTTCTGTGTTTTTGTCTTTCGGCACACACCACAGCTTATACGACCTCGCACGTCGTAACATGTCTGCTTTGCAATTCCGACCTTTTTTGGTCTGTCTGTTTTTGTGCGCAGAGCTCCATGAACAGGATGGCCAGCCAGGCACTAGACAAAATGGAGACACGCAAGTTTAAGGCCAAAGCCGGCAAAGTGGCACGTGAGAGCAGCTGCGGGGCGTCCGACTCGCTTAGCAGCAGCTCCACGTCCGACTGCGCCATCTGCCTGGAGAAGTACATCGACGGAGAGGTATGCAGGGGGGGGGGGGTCAAGAACCGTGACAGTAATGCCAATCGGTATCAAACGACAACATAAAGCGCACTGCCGCTAATGGCTCCCTCTAGTGGGATGCGAATAAAATGTTCAAGCTGCGCCTAATGATGCAGCGGCTTCAAGTTTTGTTTGCATTTTTTTCAATCAAGATGTCTATTGCGATTCAGTTGTATTTAACTTTAAACGGCTATATTTGTGTTCCTATTTTTTATTTTTTATTTTTTTTACAACTGCTTCTTCTCAAACATTCATTGAGGTAATACATACATGTGGGTGAACCAAATTGAATTGATAAGACGCATACAAGACCCAGACTGCTTCTTTTTTGGGAAAGTAAAAGCAGCTCTCCTCATGTAAGCCATTTTCTTTGATTCTTTATAACCGTATTATTTTTCCCCCTCCCACCCCTGCAGGAGTTGCGGGTCATCCCTTGTGCGCATCGCTTCCACAAGAAATGTGTGGATCCCTGGTTGCTCCAGCATCACACCTGTCCCCACTGCAGACACAACATCATCGGTAAGTTCTGCAGTGCTTCAGTGTTTGTAGGAATGAAAGTCTTGGAGAAAACACTATGCATTTTCATCACAGTTTAAAATGCTTCCCAGGTCATAAATGGGGGGGGGGAAAAAATGAAGCAGCCCGTAACGATTGGATTGCTTGACCCGTCGCATTTGTTTGAAGTGTGTTTGTTTGGCTCCACAGAGCAAAAGAAGGGAAATGCAGGCCCCGCTTGCATGGAGTCCGGCAACCCGCTTCACGGGCGGCAGCAGAGGGTGGTGCTGCCGGTCCACTACCCCGGCAGAGTGCACCGAGCCGGCCAGGTGACGGCATACCCCACCCGAACCAGTGTGGACCTTCACGGCAACGCCATCACCGTGCTCACGGTGGACCAGCACGCCGACCCTCCGGGGCTGTACCCGCCCCGAGCCGCCTCGTCCTTTCTGCGGAGCTACCACCCTGCCGCCTTGCACTTGGACCACTCCCTCAACCCTCATCGCTGCGGCCTGGAGCAGCACGGACCCCCCGCCTACCAAGCGCCGCCGCCTTCCCAGCAGCCTGCTTTGAAACGCCCCAAATTCCACGGCCGCAACTTCTCGCGGGCGGCCTGTTTCTCCCAGTACGAAACCATGTACCAGCACTACTACTTCCAGGGCTTGACTTTCCCCCAGCAGCCTCCCGAGGGGGGTCAAGGCCACAAGAGGGCCTTCCAGCAGGGGCTTTTGTACCCTGCCGTGGTCCACATGGCTCCGGCGTCCTCCAGGGTGGCCGACGCTTCCAGCCTGAGCTGCTACCATGGCCACCGCTCGGCGTGCAGCGGCTATCTGGCCGACTGCCCCGGGAGCGACAGTAGCAGCGGCGGCTCGGGCCCGTGCCACTGTTCCTCCAGCGACTCCATGTTGGACTGCACCGAAGTCAGCAACCAGGGAGTGTACGGGAGCTGCTCCACCTTCCGGAGCTCGTTAAGCAGCGACTACGATCCCTACGTCTACCGGAGCAAGAGCCCCTGTCGGGGGGAGGCGGGGACCGCGCCGTGCCCCTCCGCCCCTGAGGAATCGACGCCGTCATCCGTGGGACCCTCGGGACGCGATTGCCTACAGCTTCCCTACAACTCCGGGGACCGGCTGGCCAACTGCAGCTTGGAGCCCAACCGTAGCGGTCGCTCATCACTGGAACCCGAGGAGACCATCGTCCCTGAACCCCCCGCCGCGGACGTCGGGGCCCAGGTGAGCGACCTCGGGGCAGGAACTGCGGCAGGGTGCACCTGCTGCTTCGAGGCGCTTCCCCAGAAGGCAGACTCCAAGGCCCGAGACTCGGAGCAGACGTCCGGACCTTCGAGACCCTCCGGGAACTTCTCGCGCCCTTCTTCGGAAGGACCTCCTTGCTGTTTCTACAAGGAGATGAAGGTCCATAGGGGACACTATACGGAGGACTACGCCGTCAACGTGCAGTACGCCGAGTCGGAGGCCCAACCGGCACAGGGCTGTTGCGAACTCAGCCAGCGAATACCCATTATCCCCGAGGACAGTGACTGTGAAAGCAGCCTTTTGCCCGACTCCGGCGCCACGTGGTCGGAAGTGCATAAGGACGACTTTTACACCCGAGGTGGCTCGTACCTTCAGAGCGAGGAGACCAGGGCTTTGTTTCCGCCGCAGCTCTCTGAAAACACTCCTGGCCGAAGTACTGAGGGCTGAATTGTGTTTGGTACTGTCCGGTCGGTTGAAACCTCCAGTCGCCTTGCTTTCTGGTGAATGCGGCTGCGTAACCAACCTAGGGGTGTCTGCCCAAATGCTGGTTTCTGGTGAATGTCGTCGTGTAGGAACGTGGATCTTTCTACCGAAATGTTCGTCAACGTGTCCGAGCGGCCATCCAGGGCTGGACATCTGCATCTTACACTGCCTTCCGAGCTTCGAGCCAGTTTGTACGGTCGTAGCGATACCAAAACAAGCAAGATGTGATTGTGTTGTTGCCACCGGAGCTGGCCACCACGTCAACCACGTGGAAGAAAAATACATGTCGTGTGCTATTTTTAACACTTCAAACTGGTTAAAGTGAGAAAATATTCAATCACAATGGAATTGACCATTTGTACCAATTTGGGGTTGCTAAGTGAAAGAGGTTTTGTGGTCTGAATCTTTAAAACGTTACCGCGTTTACATGAATTTTGGAGACTTAAAACCCAAACCCGCAGAAAGTCAGTCAGAATCCTTCCACGATGTTTCCGAAAGCCCTTTGAGCATTTGTTCGATATTCAGCACAAGGTCCGTGCGCTCGTATGCTTTGTCCTCACTAGCACGACAAGTCAGCGCGACAGAAACGGGCCGCTAGCTTGCGAGCTAGTGTGCGACTGGCGGCCAGCAGACTTATTTTTTTGCTGGTTTTCTCATTTCGACATTGTTTTGTCTTCAACGCAAAGAAAATGTTTCCAATTGTCATTTGAACACGTCCTACTCGTGCGCTAAAAGGCATTTTCTTTCTGGTGAGGACAAACGCGAGCATGGCTCTAGAGTCCGTGCTCAAAGGCTTTTGGCCATGAGCGGGCTTGCGCCAAAAGGCCAAAGCAAAAAATCTCACGTCAAAAGGCTTCCTTGTTGTACTTTGATGAGTTGGAGCAAAAAGAAAACAATGCATTTGAAATACGATACACGTTCATGCCTTTCTGTTTGTCCTGCAGACTGCTTTCCATACTGTTTCTATGAAATACACGCACGCACGCACGCGCAGAGGACAGGCGTCCCCAAAAGTTGCCTTTCTGCATCGCAAACCTGCATGCTGGCGGAACACATTTGTTGCTGTTGTCTTTTGGGGGTACATGAGTCACTATTTAATGTTTTTTTTTTTTTCATGTTTGTAGCACTTAAAAAGATGAAATTGTGTACAAATGAATATTTTGTAAAAAAAAACAAAAATGTAAGAAAGAGTATAATTATTTGTCCGTCAGTCAGTCTCATTTACGAATGTTTTACGACATCAACCTTGTGTATATTTGTGTACATGTACAGCAAAAAAAGCATTTCATGAATGGAAATATGTTCTCTGAATATTTATTTACTAATATATTTATCTCAAAGCCATGTCTTATGTTCAGAGTTTATCGGAGAGACAATGGAAATCACTTACGGGCGTAAGACTTTGTAAATACGCGTGTGTTCACAATTGCACAACAGTTGAGACGGGATGATTCAATCTTCTGACCAAAACAACAACAAAAAAACATTTGAGGAACTTTTGTAGCGTAGCAGACTGTTTTGTAATTACCAGTGTACAAAGATGTGTGTCAAATATACACTTTTATTCAAGGAAGTCCTGCCTTGTCCTGTCTTGATGCTGAGAGAAAAAAAAAACACATAGACATCACAGTCATTCAATTCAAACACATTTTAAAGGCACACAAAATTGTTCGGGTTCGATTCTGGCTCCGCCCTTCCTGTGTGTGGAGTTTGTATGTTCTCCCCGTGCCTGCGTGGGTTTCTTCCCACATTCCAAACACATGCATGGTGAGCGCTACAAATTGCCCGTAGGTGAGAGTGTGAGTACAAATGTTTGTCTCTGTGTGCCCCGCGATTGGCTGACGACCGGTTCAGGGTGTCGCCCGCCTACTGCCAGCTGGGATAGCGACCCTCATGAGGAGAAGTGATTCAGAAAATGGATGGGTACATACTGAAATGAAAATTCTTTTTTTTAAATCTTGTCATAATTTACATGAATGAAGATGTATCGTAGCTTTTCCTCAGTCATTTTCCGAACAAAAAAGGTCAATTCGGAGACAAAGAAAAGAGAACGCAAACCCGGCTCTAGCTCGACCCAGAAATGCAAGTCCCTAACCCTTTTGAAAGTGATCATGTATTGTAAGACTTTTTTTTTTATTTAACCCCTACATGCATAAGTGGGTTGCGGTTTGGTGGTGCACTGGTTAGCACGTCTGCATCACAGTTAGGAGGGTACGGGTTCGATTCCACTTTTGACAATTGAATCATTGCTGTGTGACCATAGATATAATACCTAATATCATAGAAGTGAATTTCTCTCCCAAAATTACAAAAATGGCATTTAAAACACATAATATGGGTCATTTTTGACCCACTTATGGAAGAGCGTAGGCTAAAGTCATTAGTGCATCTCAGGGTTAAAAATAAAAATAAAAAAAAGATTATGCATACACCATCAGCAAGCAGCGATTTTTCTTGATTTTTCTTACTTCCGCTCACGTGACCATAGGTCACTCACGTGATCAGCTCGTGTCGTGACATCACCAGGCATCCCGGAAGTAGTCTCTAGCTAGAATGGAGTGATGGCTGCGGCCTTTCGTCGTCAACACCTCAACAGGAAGAAAATGTCAGCAGATTTTCAACTCTTCTGAACGATCCATCATCGAGTCCGGTCGGACCTCCGTCGGCGTCGCCAACGTCCCCCACACCCCGAGCTGTCCCTGGTTGGCCGTTTGGTGCACCTTGAAAGAAGAAGAAGGAGAAGCAGGCTCAAAGAGAAAAGAAAAATTGGACAAAAATGTCACTGTTCCAATCGGCGCTGGATTTCCTCGCCGGGCCCGGCTCGGTCGGAGCGGCAAGTCGGGACCAGAACGACTTTGTGGGGCAGATGGTCGAGTTGGGTGACATGAAACTGCGGATCAAGCGGGTGATTGCGGAAGGTAAAGCAATACACATTGTTGTTCATTGACAGTGGACTCGGGCTAACTCGCAGCCGGGAAGCTAACTTGCTAACAATTTATTCAGTTGCGAATAAATGACAGTTACGTTAGCACGTATTTTAAGTAGTTAAGCAGCAATAAACTAAACTTTGGTGCAATTGCATCGGTTTGACTGACAGGACTGCGTGACGACTTGAACTCCAAACTGCTGCTGATGTTTGTTTTGCAGGAAAATCTAGCTGTCTGCAAAGTGAACCTTTATATTCGCGCTCCACTGTTAACGAATTCAACTTGTCTTCTTTTTTTTTTTTCTTCCCCAACCTACGATTAATTCCGGACATAAGTCGGCCATTCACATTCTTTGGACACCATCTCATAGAATTTGGGAGCCATTGAATCATGTTGAATTGAGTAAACAAAACCTTTGCCAACATCTCTATCGTCTATCATAGCCCATTTTTTTAAGGGTTCCTTGAAAAGTCCTACTGAATGGACATGTCATCTCCAAAGCTGACCTTTATAGGCTAGATCAGGGATGATGACAACTAGCAGCCCTGCTGCCATTCAACAGGTTAGGGAATGAGTGATCCTATGCTGCCCCTCCAGTAACTCTGAAGAAAAAATGGGGGCCCCTCCAGCATTTAAGTAGCCGATCCCAGGGCTAGATAGACAAACACAACTAAGAAACTATAACAATTAAAGTTGTGTTTGTCCTTGTCTGTTATTTACCCGTTTTTGAAATTTTGGCCCTTGTTTTATTCTTGCACTCGTATTATTCTTGCACTTATGTGCGCTGCTGTGACAAGTGAATTTCCCCGCTGTGGGATGAATAAAGTTCAATCAATCAATCAATTGAGAAGCAAGGTTATCACAACTCAATACAATAAGAAATTTTAGAGTTTATGTGACATGGAGTGAGATCTAAAGTAACAAAGATGTAGAGAAGGAACGAACACAATCAGGTCATGTTAAGAAGAAAAGAAAAAGAGAAGATTATGGCCAATTTTCCTTTTAAATAATATACAATGACTTAATGGTAAGAATTAAAGCAATAATGAAGAATAGGAGTGAAACCAAGAATCAGAAGAATTAAAGCAACATAGACGAAGAAAGTGGGGAGAATCGTTAACAATGTGCTTTCCACAGGCGGCTTCGCATTTGTCTACGAAGCCCAAGACGTCAGCAGTGGCAAAGACTACGCTCTGAAGGTCAGAGGAAACTTGTTGAATACAAGCCTTCCGTGCTTTAATCCGGATTCATTCCGCTTTTCTACCTTGTGAGCGTGACATGTCAAATTCTGCTTTTGGGTATTACTCCAGCGACTTTTGTCCAACGAGGATGAGAAAAACAAGGAAATAATCCAGGAAATTTGCTTCATGGTACGCCCGCCACCCCTATTTTCGAAACCGGAAAATTCCAATTTTGTTAAAACCTCCCCGGTCGGCCTTTGCAGAAAAAGCTGTCGGGGCACCCCAACGTGGTCCAGTTCTGCTCTGCCGCCTCCATTGGCAAAGAGGAGTCGGACACGGGTCAGGCCGAGTTCCTCATCCTCACCGAACTCTGCAAAGGTACGTTCATGACGGCCGCGATGCATATTTTGCGCAGAGTCGTGACTTCTTCTTTTCCGGCCGTCTGTGGCTTGGCTGAACCTTCACCCGCTTTCTGACGTTTGAATATGACTGCTTTCGAGGGCAACTTTTATCTCCTGTTTGGAATGAAACAACATCAAATCGTTGCAGCATCGACGCGGTGCGCCATCTTGTGTTTGTGCCTGGGCCACCAGGGGGGCAGTATAATATATACATTTGAATTTACGCAAAGAAGAGCTCAGTTATTCTATACCCGTATTTTTTTAGTTCCGATATTTGATGGAATAAAATTCTGCGTGACCGAGCATTTTAAACAATATATCATGAATTTATAAAAAAAAAAAAAAATCCTCTTCTTCTTTGGGCTGCTCTCGTTCATGGGCTCTACACCAAATCAATTTGTTGTCCTCTGCGCAGTGCAGTGCTGTTCCTCTCCAGTCCAGTAGGTGGTAGTAAACGCCAAATACAGATTTTTATCTGTCTTCTGCGTGTTGCTACTGTGTTTCAAAGCCACGGAGACAGAAGGTAATGGGGACCCTGCAAACATTTGGTCTCACCCTCAGGCCAGCTGGTGGACTTCCTTCGACGAGTGGAGCAGCGCGCCCCCGTCTCCTGCAACACTGTGCTGAAGGTTTTCTACCAGACGTGTCGTGCCGTGCAGCACCTGCACAAGCAGAAGCCCCATGTCATCCACAGAGACCTCAAGGTGGGCCTCAACAATGACATCACCTTTGCACACACCCCGCGTCGCACGTCTCAAGAAACAATTTCAAATCTACACACAAGACCTTATAATCTTTTCTTTTTTTTGGTTTGTCAAAATCCCATCTAAGTATGTTGTGGTAATTTTTGCTCAGTAGAGCGAATCACTAGTAATTCCTAACGATGGTTTGAGGCATGTCGCCATCTCTCGCTTGCAGATTGAGAACCTGCTGATTAGTAACCAAGGCACCGTCAAACTGTGCGACTTTGGCAGTGCCACCACCGTGGCTCACGACCCCGACTACAGCTGGTCGGCACAGAAGAGGTCCATGGTGGAGGACGAGGTACGTGCGCGACCTCACGCTTCTTTGCCCACATTTTAACAGCACTTCTATTCAACGTTTGGGGATAGTCTCAAATCGGTTCCAAAAAAAACAAAGTCCACTTCAAAAGCATTGGTGGTCAAGTACATGAATGGCAAAGCAGCAGGTGGCACTCTAAGCCTAACAACAATGCTGAAAAGAAAAGAAAATAATCCCATCGAAATGATCAAATTGTTATTAAGTACACCCTTTCCTACACATTTCTACTCCAAAATGACTTTGAAGTTTAAATTTAGATCGTATTTCCCTCTCTTCATAATTATCCACGCATAATTATAAATACGAAAAATGTCCGTCTAATGAAATATGTACTTAATATTTGATCGTACCGCAGTCTATTGTTTTGCTCTAAATTAATACTTTATAATTATTTGATCTGTCCATGTCAGTTAAATCAATGCGTTAAGTTATTAGATCGGAGTTTTGCTATATTTTTTTGTCATTTATTTTTACATTCTAAAGTGTGTCTATATAGAATTATTAGTATGGCATAGATATTTGATTATGTATACTTCTTACAATTAGAATAAAAGACCGAAAGAAAAAATATCAAAATATGTTTTTTCCCCCGGTTGCAAGTTCTGAAACGTATACGAAAAGGTCATGACCGCCGCACCCGTAGGAGAAATCACATTGACAAGCACCAGGCTCGCTGTTGATTGAATAACCAAGCGGGGGCAGTCCATAATGTTTTGTGCGGCTTTGACCACAACAAAATGCGCCCCGAGATTTGTGTTTGTAACCCTGTTAAGACGCGCGCACATCCGTCACACTGATAACACACACTTTTATCGGACCATCACGGTTCAAACCATTCTAACCTCGCGTTGTTCCCCTCATTCAGGACTTTGGCCTTTTATTTCCACCTCACCATTTTTGCTCTTTGCTAGCAGTTACCTTTGCTGAATTTGATTGGATTGACTTTACATATGCTCGGTCTAAGTAAAGACGACCGTGTGGCTCTCTGAGCTGAAGTCTTCTGGAGCAGTTGCTTTGGATTTCGCAACCTTACAGTGTGTACCTGTGTGCGCGTACACACGTCTGTTTGTCTGCCTGTCTGTCCGTAGATCACAAGGAACACCACTCCAGCATACCGAACACCGGAAATGATCGACCTGTACTCCAACTATCCCATCAATGAGAAGCAAGACATCTGGGTCCGACCTCCGTTTTACCTTGTGTTTAATCACCTGAGCACAAAACTAACAGATGCCAATGTCCACATACCCATCCATCCATCCATCCATCCATCCATCCATCCATCCATCCATCCATCCATCCATCCATCCATCCATCCATCCATCCAGTTGAAGCAAATTTTCTTACCACCCTACGACAATCAGCAAGGAAGCGGATACATGAGTAATCAATTAATTCCCCATGTCTAATTTTTCCTGCCCCATACAGGCCCTGGGCTGCATCCTCTACCTGTTGTGTTTCAAGCAACACCCGTTCGAGGAAGGCGCCAAGTTGCAGATCGTCAACGGGAAGTACTCCGTGCCGCAGAACGACACCAAGTACACGGTCTACCACAATCTCATTCGTAAGTGCGCCGCGTCTAGAGTCAGTCCTGGAAGCAGGTGGCAGTACCCCTCTTTCATTTGCAGGCTCCATGTTGAAAGTGAATCCCGGGGAGCGGCTCTCCATCACAGAAGTGGTCAACCAGCTTCAGGAAATAGCGGCGGCCCGAAACGTCAACCCCAAGTCCCCCATCACAGAGGTAGTGTCACCTTTTCGGAATGGTTGCTCATTCATTTTTGTCATAGCGCTGCACTTGTTAGCAAATTAGCAAAGTCATTTGTCACCAACATGGAAGCGTGCTTGGATCGCCGCACCGATTGAAATAGAAATAAATCCCCGCTCGAACCCCCGTCTTCACGCCCGCTCGGCATGGTGCCTCACATTTAGCAGTTGAGCCACAATCCTTATCCCAAATTATGCCACTTCATTAATGAGCAAATCCTACACCAAATTTGCCATTTATGTTAAGCTGATTTCAGGGTCAGAAAGCCTCCACTTTGTAGCCATTATATACACAGTCGTCAGCTTAGATAATTGATAGGGGCCGTCTATATAAATAACTCAATAGAAGAATAGAATAGAATAGCACAATAGAAGGTCCATATTTAAAAAAAAAAAAAAAAAAAGAAGAAATTGCATTAGTTATCAAATCAGATTTTAACTCAAGAAAAAACAAATTTGAGGAGAGGCTACTGAAAGGACATAATTGATTAGAATGCAAAGTTTTTACCACATTTTTGCTCAGTTCTATGGGCATGTAGCGACTCTTTCTGGTGCGTTCGGATTAGACACTATTTTGTCTTTTTATTATTTGTCCCTCATCGAGGATAAAGAATATACTCCTGTTTATTTAAATATGTTGCTCTACATTTTGTGTTCTGAGATCAGCTGCTCAAAGGGGATCACGAGACCCCAATTTTGATTGAGCTCACCAGATTTAGACGACGCAAAATGAGGTGGTTGTTTGCTTCTAATTTTTATGTTGGAAAATTTCTAAATAGGGTCGCTGGCGCGTGAAGGCGCCACTCTGTTTTGCGGCTCGCGGGCCTCATTTTGAGAAACGCTACTTTCCAGCTCCCGATTCTGTCCGTAGCAGCCTCCTTCGAAGGGAAGAAGGCTAATCTGATTAGCGTTAAGGGGTTTCCCTGCTGCCCGTAAGAAGATTATTGTCCTCCGCCTCCTCATGAACCTCCTTCGACAAGACGGTGGAGTGCAAGGAAAGCGGAGTAGATAGCGCCGATCGTCATCTCGGGATTTTGTTAGCGTTGAAAGAAACTTTTGGAAGGACATGATGTTGACCGCCTACTACTGCTGGCGTCCCATGTATGACGGATATGAATGTCTGCAGCTCCTGGAGCAGAATGGAGGGTTCGGAAGTAACGGGGCGGCGGCGGCAGCATCGACGGCGGCGACGACAGTCACGGCCCCCTCGCAGATACAACACAACAATGCAGGTGAGCGCTACTTCTTTTGTCCATAATGGGATTTAGAATTGTTTTTAAATGCTTTCTATAGTGATGGGGATGTCTGCTTGTAGGCGTGGCTCTCTTGAAATGGCACTTGCTGGGTCTACTCATTTATAAATCATCAAATGTGTACAAATAAAACCTCTTTGTATATATTGCTAATTGATGTATCGCGAAAACCAGTTTCTTTGGAATGTTGTCTATTTGGTGAAAAAAAAAAATACAGGGATATTTAGACTGGACACCATTGCCATGCTAATAATAAGTAACGGATTGGTTTGACAATTTTGCCCACATTTTCCCTACGATAAAGGGATTTACGATCCCGACCAGTCGGGTAGCGGCTTCCTGGACATCCTCAAGGGAGGAACCGAGCGCTTCCTGACCAACATCAAGGATACCTCCTCCAAGGTCATCCAGTCCGTAGCCAGGTAAGATGCTTGTTTGTTTGTTTTTTGTCTTTTATCGACCGATCTCACATGGGCGTCGCCGCCACTGTTTCCTCCCGGCTCCTTATGCCAGAGTGCAAATCAAAGTCTGAAGGTTTTCCACTGTTCTCCTTCTGTTTGGCTGAATTCATTGTTTTTCACCCTTGGTATTTGTTTTGGTCATTTTGTGTATTTGTTTTTCCTTTTTTCTCTCCGTCCAATCCCTCACCATGTCTCCATCTGCTAGCAACCCAAGGTAAACATTGAGCCTCGGCCAAGCTCCTGTAGTCTGAGTGTGTGTTTGATTTCTGTTGCATTTGTATTGTCTGCAAAATAACTACTAATTTGCGCGTGCTCCACTACCACCACAATCATAACGAGGATCAATCGTTTGCTGTTTTTGTCATTTGATTTGAAGCGGCATAATGTGTCTCCCCTCAAGACGAAGAAGAGACGTGCGTCAACGCATGAATGATTGCTAACCAAGCAGTGTCCGAACTCGACGTCACATAATGATGCATGCTAACTTTTAAATTGACCCGGTTAAAAGGCATTTTACAATTTGAAATATGTCCCGGTCAAAGTGACCCGGGTGCATTGTTTGTACTCCTGACAACCGGCAAAACGAGAATTATGCCACTGGATGTCCACGTTCCGCTATGACCCGAACTCGGGTTCCTTTGACTCGCAATGTATTGGGAGTGCCGGGCCAGTTGTTCGGCTTTAAAACGGGTCACTTTGACCCGCAGTGTTACACTTAATATGGCTGTCGCGGTCATATGCAGGGAGGATGTTTGAAGCACTTTTTTTTTTTTTGGGTCCACCTCTGCGACCCTGCCCTTTCTTTTGCAGCTACGCCAAAGGTGACCTAGATATCTCCTACATCACCTCGAGAATAGCAGGTTAGTTTTCGGTCGGGAACTCACCTCTTCAATATTTCCTTCCCTTTTTTCGTCTCACAAGTTTGCATCTGTATGCAGTCATGTCTTTCCCGGCCGAAGGGGTGGAGTCTGCTATAAAGAATAATATCGAGGACGTGCGGCTATTTCTGGATTCGCGGCATCCTGGACACTACGCCGTCTACAACCTCTCCAGGCGCTCCTATAGGCCGTCCCGCTTCCACAATCGGGTACGCGTGCGTGCGAGCGTGCGGGCAGCTTGCGCAAGCTCTGCTGTCGATTATTTTGTCGATTAATAGACAAGTTGGTTGATGTCGATTGTTCTGAACATCAATGAGATGTCCTTTAAGACGTGCGCAAACGGCGTCCTCCGTGTTTTCCCGGCCTAGGTCTCGGAATGCAACTGGCAGGTTCGCCGCTCTCCCCACCTGCGCAGTCTGTACAGCGTGTGCAAGAACATGCACCAGTGGCTCAAGCAGGACCAGAGGAACATCTGCGTGGTCCACTGCCTGGTAAGCAGGCGCCAGAAGGTGGCCGCGCTGCTCTTGCCTTTTGTGTGCAGCGTCGTCTGTTTTTGCCGCAGGACGGCAGGGCAGCGTCCGCCGTGGCCGTTTGCTCCTTCCTGTGCTTCTGCCGCCTCTTCACCACGGCCGAAGCGGCCGTCTACATGTTCTCCATGAAGCGCTGCCCGCCCGGTATAGCCCCATCTCACAAGAGGTGGTGCCACCGCCCCGCATTTGTGTCCCCTGTCTGTTACGGCGCCGTGACAGCCGGCTGATTTGTGCAGGTACATCGAGTACATGTGCGACATGATGGCGGAGGAGCCCATCGTCCCGCACGGCAAGCCCGTTCTCATCCACGCCATCACCATGACGCCCGTGCCGCTGTTTAACAAGCAGCGCAATGGCTGTCGGCCCTTCTGCGAGGTCTACGTCGGCGACGAGAGGGTCCTCACCACCTCCCAGGAGTATGACCGGATGAAGTATGTCTGCGTTTGGTTTCTTTTCAAGCATAGAATGCTCCAGGCGGTAAATTGAGAGGAATCTGTGTTTATGAAATGGAATCAAATGTTTCAGCAATGTGAAGCTCCTTTGATGTCGCGGCTCATGTGCCCTTTACAGGGATTTTAAAATGGAGGACGGACGAGCGGAGATTCCTCTCAACGTGACCGTCCAAGGAGACGTGCTGGTGGTGATCTACCACGCCAGGTCCACGCTGGGAGGACGTCTGCAGGCCAAGGCAAGAATGAATACCGTATTTCTTCTAATTATCGCCAAGGGGCACTGAAATGGGCGATGATATGTATTAATTACAATAAATTCGGTACCTCCGCTAAAGAGCTCTTTGGTCCCGTTATGATGCACACATTTTTTTATCCCTTGGGCAAACTTCTTTTTTGGAACGGCAGGGTCGTTGATACTTTTTGATCCAGCGTCGTCGTATCTTCCTCGGTGAAAGCCGCTCCCAGGGGCTGAATTTCCAAATCATTCTGTCGTCATTTATACATTGGCTTCCCTGCGTTTGCTGTTTCAGATGGCCTCCATGAAAATGTTCCAGATCCAGTTCCACACAGGCTTTGTGCCCAGAAATGCTACCACGGTGAAGTTTGCCAAGTAAGTCAGTATTTTCATTTTTTCTTACATTGAAACGTTTTCTTATTTTGCACCAGAAAATAAAAAGGAAAAAAAAAAAATCACACAAACTATTGCCGCAGGTTCGGGCGAAATGTCTCTAATCTCAAAACTTTGACTTTTTGACCCTAACAAAATGCATCTTTGTTCTTCTGCCATGACATTGCTTTCCGGCAGATACGACCTGGACGCCTGCGACATCCAGGAGAAATATCCAGACTTGTTCCAGGTCAACCTGGACATTGACGTGGAGCCCCGGGACCGAGCCAGCGCCAAGACTCTGCCGTGGGACGGCTTTCAAACCAAGGGCCTCAACCCCAAGATCCTCTTTTCGTCCCGCGACGAGCAGCAAGAGATCCTCAGCAAATTTGGTAGATGGCGCTATTACACCTTTTGGAAGCAAAGTTGTTTTTTTAAACTCCGCTGGCCATTTTTGGACCAATTTAAGGTCGAAAGAGCCGTGCAGTAGGAGAATGAAAGAATTTGCTCACCTTTCACGATCTGCAGGTAAACCGGAACTGCCACGTCAGCCGGGATCCTCTGCGTTCTATGACGCCGGTCAACCGCCTCAGCAACCCGCGCAAGCCTCGCAAAGCTCCACCGCCTCGGACTCTCCCGTGAGCAGCGACACCGGCGCCAACAACTTCTTCCAGACGCTGGACTGGGAAGGTGCGAGGTCATTCCATGTGCTTTAAAAGCTTCTACACTTTGAATTGTTCATAAACCTGTCTGTGCGTGTCTGTCAGATGTCGGCGGGCCTCTAGACACATTGGGCATCCAAACGGGCGGGTCCTCGAATGAGCTGGAAGATCTGAGTGACCAGTCGGAAGGAGAGTCCTACTCGTGCTCGACCCACAGCGGGGAGCCTCCGGCGCGGGATAACAGTGAGCCGCTCTTCGATGCCGACTTCCAGGTACGCAAAATATAGCTTGAGGTTTTCCGGGGAGAAGCTAACGTAGCACTTTGCAGCTTCACGCTCCACACCAGTCACAGATGGTCCAAATCTAAAAGTTGTGGAATCAACATCACAGAAGCTAATGCAACCATACCCCCCCCCCCCCCCCCCCCACAGACTCCAATCCCATCTCCCGAGGACTCACCCGCCGACAACACAGCCGATCTCTTAGGTTTGAACTCCGAACTCCAAGCGCCGACGACGACCTGCGCTGGCCTGAAGGCCTCGTCTAGCCACGGCGACCTTCTCAACGACCTGTTTGCACCACCTGCCGAACACACGACGGCAACCCAGGAGGACTTGTTCTTTAGCAGCTCCAAACGTAAGCATCTTTGTGAGAACATTTGGGTTGAATTGCAATATTTCAGGCCTAAAAGTCATTTGAACTCCGGGTTTATGTAGCTTTAGATGCCTCTTTTCAAGAAAATGTCGGTGGAATTCTCAGTTGAGCAACTCAAAATGGGTTTGAACTCCCATTTATTGATATTTTGTCCAATGTAGGGATGTGCAATTATCGAAAGCAGGGGTGGCGGACTGATACCGACCTTTTTGGGATATATCGGTCCCTTGCCAAGGCTGCCGATTCCAGCCGCGCTATATTTACAATAAGAAAACTGAAAAAGTGTTGAGAAAGTTCTTGCCAACGGTTTGACACATTGGTCTTTGGTCCAGTTTATTGAAAAGGCTGAAAATGTTTGACATGCAGTAAATATGCAGCGCACCGTGTGTGTGTTTTTGGGCAGCCACAAGCGACCCGTTCGACCCGTTTGGGATGGGCTCCAGCTCCGGCGTGGGCTCCAGCGTGGGCTCGTCCCGGCAGGCCTCTGGCCCCGACCTGTTTGGGGACTTGATAGGTTCTGAGAGTTCGGCGCCGAGCAAAGCCGCTTCCGCTTCTAACGCCAGCCTCTTGAACCTGAGTGAGTGACGCCCCGCCCCTTCCTTTAGCGCATGATGCCGGCGTGTTCCTATTTGTGTTTGCTGTCAGATCAATTAGGTAACAATGCTCCCAAGATGACATCGTCGGCCAGTCACCCGGACCTCTTGGGCGGGTGGGACAGCTGGGCAGCCAGCACGTCGGCGGCCATGAACTCCACTGCCAAGCCCGCGTATGTCAGCACAGGTAAGAATCACCTAATGTATGAGAATACATCAGGTAGTTTTTTTTTTTCCCCTTTTGGTTTTGTGGGGGGGGCTAACTTCCTATATTTGTGTGCTCGTAGCTTCGAGTAGGTCTTCCATGTCCAAGGCCAAGTCTCAGACCTTAGATCCCTTTGCTGATTTGGGGAATTTAAGCTCCAATTTACCGGGTAAGTGTTAGCATTCATCCATCGACTTTCCAAAGCGCTTATCCATGTCCCCTTGATTTGAATATCCAAGTTGTGGGAACTGCAAGTAAAATAGGATTTACTCCAAAATGAATACGCTCCCCCCCCAAAATTGAATGTGATGCATTTGTTCCAGGTTCGACCACCGGTAACTTCTCCAAGCCTAGCAAGGTTCCACCGTCCTCCTCTTCATCTAAGCCTCAAGGTCCGGCGTCCTGGCAAGCCGGCAAAGCCCCCCAGGGCCACAACAAGACCTGGCAGGCGGGTCCCGGCTCTGCGCCCAAAGCGTCTGCGCCCCCCCAGTGCGCTGGCCCTCAGACCACCAAGGCCAACTACAACCTCAACTTCCCCAGCGTCATCGGGGGTCGCGAGGAGAGAGGCGTTCGGCCTCCGGCATTCGGTAGTTCCCCGCCGTCACGTTTGGCGCGTGTGGCGCCAATGTGCTCTGAAAATGTTTCTTTCTCGCCGCTTGCGTTGCCGTTACGCAGGCCCCAAGCCCAAAGTCAAGGAGGACGACTTTGGGGACCTGCTGTCCACTCAGGGATTCTCCTCCAAGATGGATAAAAAAGGGCCCAGGACCATCGCCGAAATGAGGAGGCAGGAGCTCACAAAGGAAATGGATCCGCTTAAACTGCAGGTACAATTTCCCTTCCCGAGCGACTTTTGATTGAGAAGGAAGCGTGGATTCAAAACCTTTGACCACGACCGAGATGTAACGGAATCTCCGGCGCGCTGCAATAACGCGACCTCCTTTTTCAGGCATGCAAAACCTCTTGGGAACTTTTGGAAAACTTGAAAAGGGACCATCCATTGGCAAATGTCTTTGTATTCTTTGTTTCAGTTTGTAACTTTCTAGTTCTCTTTGGCTCAGCCACCTGCCTTCCGATGACTCTTGACCTCCCTCCTCTTAGATCTTAGACTGGATCGAGGGCAAGGAGAGGAACATCCGCGCGCTGCTGTCCACGCTGCACACGGTGCTGTGGGAGGGCGAGAGCCGCTGGAGGCCCGTGGGCATGGCCGACCTAGTGACGCCCGACCAGGTGAAGAAGTTCTACAGGAAGGCCGTCCTGGTGGTCCATCCAGATAAGGTGCGCTTTGGACACAATACGTATAGTGCCGTGAGACCAGCAATGGTCCCTTGACTTGCGAGTGCCGCTTTTTGACTAAGCTGAGCAAGTTGGGAAGACTTAGAGCCGTTCATTGAACGAGACAATCAGTCCAAGACACAAATACAAAAATGAAACGCCCACAAGCGGCCTGAATGTTGATCAAATTTGATTGTGAATTCAGATTTTTAAAAGAAAGATCCCTTTACTCAAAACCAGGACATTGACGATGATGCAGTTACTGGTTTGGTTGGTAATAAATACATCAGGGGTGAAAAAGGTTGGCTCGATATAGTAAAGCAAAAGAAGATTTTTGCCCATGTCTCATTTTGGAAGAAAGAAAACCAACGCTGCTCTAATGGAAGACGGCAGAAATCTCAAACAATGAACCTTTTGAGAGGTTGAAATTCAGGGGGTTGGGCCATTTGAAATGAAGCAAGGTCCATGCAGCTTTATCGACAGTTAATTTGATTAGGTGTGGGTTAATCGGATAATTGTTTCCCCTCTAATGACAAGCATTCATTCAATCCTGATTTGTCTCTTCCTCCCTCTTTTTGAATCAACGGAATCACCCCGCAGGCAACTGGCAAGCCATACGAGGACTACGCTAAGATGATCTTCATGGAGCTGAATGATGCCTGGTCAGAGTTTGAGAACCAGGGATCCAAAGCCCTCTTTTAGTAGAAAAGACAACAAAAGTGACACAAAAAGACGGTCCGGCTGAGGACTGCATTGTGAACGGATATAGCTAACCCCGCGGGGCATGATTGGACGGGACTGAGCCCACATTGGGCCTTCTTTGTTTATGTTTTGTATTTTTTTTTTTTTTTGCACTGCCCGTCTTTCACTCCACTTCACAATCTCCCCAAGTCCTTGCTACATCTGTGGAAATACAAAAGAAAAAACAACACCGTTGACGCACTGCAACATTCAAGGGGTGACAATGGTGAAAAGAGCGAGGAATTTCTGAATGCTAATGGATTTTGCAAACGGAACTGCTTTGTTGGTGCCTGTCAGTATCGTAGACAAGCCTTCAAAATGGCTGCCAAACAATGTGATTTGTCTGCCAGTCACTATTGAGAAACACACACGCTACATACTCACGCTAGTTAGTCTAGTGGTACTTTCTGACAAAACAGACCCATGTGAACAAAAGTGCTCTTTTTTTTTTATTACTATAGCCGTCCAATCGTGCTATGCTACGTGACTAACCGCTCATAATAAGGCCATTAGCGATAGAGAGTGACGAACATTCCATTAGCGCTACCGCTAACTACTTCCACCTCAACAATCCGACTTGTAGTTAGCGTAATGTGACAAATAATGAAGGAGGTGTGCATCCAGTTAGCATCATGCTATCCTAAATCACTAACATCGCGCACTGCAGCAATCAGGCTTTTTCGATGCACTCTGACGATGAAGCAATTAACAGCGCCCTAATTAACAGTCAGGCTACTTTTGACTGGGCAAAGCCTTGAGTTGGGAGCTATGCCTACCAAGAATGACAATGTGAAGTTGGCAAAGTAGCACGGCGTACTGCTAACCACGTACACTGAATGTTGGACAGGAGCTCGCTCTTGTTGGCATCTCTTGCTAACTCGTGAAAGGGCGTGGCTGATGTTTTTTGAATGACATAGATCAACCATAACATGTGTGATTAGCTTTTCATATTTCAGAAGGGTCCATTGTGTGCATAAATATTGTAATTACAAAACATCCATCTCGTGACTTTGTGAAGATGACCTTCAAGTGACAGATCCGCGCGGGAGTACGTGTTTTATAACATCACACTGTTGACGTATTGTTGACGTCGTATTAGTTCACATTTTTACCTCATGGACCAATCCAATCACTTTCTTATTTATTATTATTATTCGTCAGTTTATTTTTTGCATTCAATTGGTGCCTGATTAAAAAAAAAAGATTAAAGTTGGAAAAAAAGAAATCAGTTAGATTTTCATATGATAATATATTAGAGGGTGTGTGGGGGACCACTTTGATTTCATCCCAAAGGTTATAAATATGCTTTTTACAAATATGAATACAGATATATATAGAAATATATATCCTATCTTGTCATATCTGTCTTTTCGTTTTTGTTTTTTTACTTCCTTTTTTGTTGAGATTTTTAAATTTGTGTTTCCAGTATGATTGTAAGTTTAAGAATGGAAATCATCAATACAGTGTTTTACTGGATCAAATTGTCATAACAAGAGAATATGAATGAATGAAAAAACATTAAAAGTTCTGACGGCAAAAAGATTTTTTTGTAACAAACCGACCACATTTTCAGTTACGTCTTACTTGAACTGAGCTTCATGGTACGTAGCTAATTAACAATAATATACAATACATCTTTATGTATAGTACTCTGTCAAGTGTTGCCGTTCATGTATTGGAAGACAAAATTGTTTTTGTCCATTTGTGAGCGAATACGTTGGCATCGCTTACAAGGAAACGTACGTTCGGAAGCTCTTGGAAGCTTCTTTGTGCAAAGCCGTGTGGGAAAAGGTGATAAGGACCCAGATGTCACCTCTGACACCATTAAATGTGGACCGTCCCACCAATTTAGGCTTGACGGGTGACTTTTTCAAAGATGAGAACTTAAAGATGCCAAGGATCAAGACGCTAAGCCAATTGAAGAAGACTCGTGCGTTTAATCATGAAAAAGTTATCAGATGCTCGTAATGTCACAATTTGACACATGTTGTTTTGGATTGGATGGAATCCAACTATGATGCGAGGTGGTCTCGCCCATGCGAGTTTAGACCAGGTGGACACGTCGGCATGAGCCAAAGCAGCTCGGAGAAGCTGAGACAACATGTTGCCCACTTTGTTGACGCTTACCCTCGGCGTTGTCTTGGTGGCGAAGGGAAACGACATCGAAACCACGGCGGCACCGGACGGTCACATCACCATTGCGCAGGGGAAACTTCTGGTGAGTCCTCCACATCCAAATCAGCCCTGGGAAAATGCTGAAAAGATCCAAATATTGATTAAAATGTGCATGTAAGTGAATGCCAAACAAATGAAATATTTTCTATTTTCATTTTTCCTGATGCAATTCTAAAGTGGGTCAATGATTCACGGATTTATGCTCTTTGCCGGCCAACGGAATTGTTTTTCCTCACAATAATGTACTGTATTAATGAGGTGAATACATACATCATTTTTCAGACCAAAATAGCAACGGTTTTGTATTTTTGATGAATTGGATTATTCTTAATGATTTAAAAATCACACAAATATATATCAAATGGGTGATGTAAAACTTGTTTGTTTTTCAGGCTCCCAGCGTGGTTGGATGAGGCATCAAGAAAATGCCCGAGCTGCATCAATTCCTGATGGAGCGCTGGGCTTTGTAGTATCCTTCTCGTCAACACCTTTTCCACACAAACGTCTTTTTTTTTTTCCCCAGACGCAAGTCGTCTTGAATGTTTGCCATAACACATTTGGTCATTTATGCAGTCGAATGAAGATGGGATTTACTCGAGTAAATGATGATGAGCTCATTACACAAAGATGCTAAATAATTTACGATGTTAAAAATAAAATAAAACCAAATACGTACGTTTTTTTGTTTACGTCAACGTTCGTTTCTGAAACCATGCACCGGAGGTGCGTTCGAGTCGAAGTTTCCTTGATTCGAGGATTCCTCTTCCAGTCACAACCTGGAGTATGATTCCTCGGAAGAAGTGGACCCTCGACTCATTTTTTATGATGACGAGGGCGAGGTCGTGAAGGTGATTTGTAACTCTACCCGTTTTGGGCAACTCAAATTCAGTGAGGTGGGAAGGCTGCAGCTATCAGCTAAGAAATCCAAACAATACCAGAACTGAAGCTTTCTTTCTTTTTTTTCTTTTTTTTTTTATGAAAGCTGGATTTCTGCAACATATCTACACAAAATAATTTTACAAGAAAAAAGCATAATATATTAGCCCATATATTGTCAACTTCTGATCTAAAAAAAACAAAAAAAAGTTAGTCAAAAACACTTTTTTTCAAAAAATGTTTGATTTCCCTCCTAATACTGTAAAACTATTTTAAAACCAAATTGTTTTGCGTCTCTTTCTGTTTGCAGACAGTTGGCGTGAAAGGTATGAAGGCGGTGGAGATCGCCGCCCTACTGGACTCCCTTGGCTTCTACAAGCGGTCGCAGAAGGGCGAAGCAGTGCCAGAGGAGTTCCAGAACTTCCCCTTGCGTGCCCTGCGTGACGAGCTGTGACGTATCCCAGAAAGCCAAACCTCGCCACTGCGTCTCGCACACGCCATTGATGACGAACGGAGCCTCAAGGTGTTCCCAAAATACAAGAACCCGGCTTCGTTCTGACGGCTCGCTTGGCCTGACGTAGTGCGCGCCCGTCTTATTCCTCACTTGTCTGATCCAATTAAAAAAACAATTAACATGCTTGAGCGTGCTTAATATTTATTGTACATAAATCTAGGATGTGAGCAGAAGCCAGAAAGTTATATACAAGGAAGAAATGAAATGAATTGAATTCAGCTGTAGTTTTATAAAGGACCAAAACGGCCAAAATTAAAACGAAGTAAAAGTGAAAATAATTACAAATGTATAGCTGAAAAAAATAGATTGATATTTTGACCCACGGGGGTCGCGGGCTTGCTGGACCCTATCCCAGCAGTCATCGGGCAGTAGACGGGGGACACCCTGAACCGGTTGCCAGGGCACACTAAAAATGGATGGATGGGTTTTGGTCCTCCATAGTTCAGGTCTTCCATCGTCTTGGACCACTATGTCTGTCTGCCGTTGGCTCCACAGCGTCGTTTACTGGCGGCAGCGTGCAATTGCAGCATATTTTATAATAACTCGACTCTGACATCTACTGGACAAAACCGATCGCTCTTTTCAGTCCGTTAAATCCGGAGTTCTTAGACGAGAGGAGTCACTGTGTTCAATGTTGTTATCCGATTATTCCATTTTCTTTTCAGTACGGTCTCACTGCTCCCCTTGAAGCGTAATTTATTGAATTTCTGTCCTTTTCTTTTGCCATTAGTTGAGCCGTGTTTGTTCTAGACGACATGCAATATGGACGCTGTTATCGTTTCAGATTGACTCATGAGAAGATTTTGACTAATCCGCAGGGCGCCCGCCTCCTCTTTGCCAATCTGATTATCTGCCCCCGCGCATGCCTTGCGCACGTTTGCGTGATGCCCGCGTTCTACTCGCCGGTTCCCGACAACGTTGGCGTGGGCCCGGCCCGCGCGTACTCTTCGCCCGCCCGCAGAGAGCCCCGTGACCTTTCACCTTCGTCTTTAGTTTCACGTTCAGGTTAGTCCTCATTCTTGTCTTTGATTGATTTGATTTATTGAACAAATAAACACATATAACACAAAAGGTTAAAATTTTGGAAGAAGGGAAAAGATGCTCGTTAGATATCAAAGCGGTTTACATGTTCAATTGGAGCGACAACATTCTTCACCGCATATGTCGGAGGGGGATTAGCGACACAACACATGCGGACAATTAGATGGCTGCCTTCTAAAACATGAAGATTTAAACACACACAACAAATGCAAGTCTGATTTGTAGTCAGTTGAAAAGCCAATATTTTAGAAACCAATAACAATGATACTAATGATAATAATAATAAAAGTGCTAATCAAAGAAAATATATAGTGCTTTGAGATCATTCTTTTTTCCAAGAAAAAGCTTTTTATAAAATTTCACTCAACATTGTGTGTGTGTGCGTGGATGACATTTGTACAATTTGTGCCTTTTCAGCATGGTGGTACGACGTGTGTCTGCAGATGTCGATCTACTTCAACATGTTTTATGTGCCTTGCTGGTGGTTTTCGTCCGTCTGCATGCTGCAAGTCAAGGTCAGCGCTTCGACCAAACATGACCCAGAGCCACTGAGAGGGCCAGTGAGCCAACTCTGTTATCGTCATCACTGTCAAGCTCGGTCCTGTGTTCCCCAAAAGGCGAAAAAAGTTTACCAGTTGCGTACAGACTCTTGAAATGACAAATTTGCTAAGCTCCCAGGAATGATCAGCATCGCAAGCTAGAAATGATTTCCCTCAAGATGGCTTCCACTACGTTCCTAGGAAATTACAATGCCCGGGCCGTCACTGCTGAGCTGGATTTCAAGGAGACCTGCAGGCAACTCAAAGCCTGTGTGTTTGTTTTTCAGTTTGCGCATCTTCCGGGATACTATCAGGGTCTGGCGATCAGCGGCATCGCACTCGTCACTGTCGTGGAAACTGTCCGCCTTTACCTGGGTTACTTTGGCAACCTGCACCAGAACGTGAGAGCTTTCCTTCGCATGCATTGTTCTGATTGCTTCTTTTTGTAGTTCACATTCTGTTTTCCTCATCATTGATCATCATTTATGGATTTATACGTGTGCATGTGTGTGTAGGTTGCATGGCTGTGCTGCTTCTGCGTGTTGACGCTGTCGTTGGAGCTGCCGGTGCTGTTGTTCTTTGTGACGGACGAGGGGGAGCTCATCCTCCCGCTGGAGCGTGCCGTCCACTCGCTGCTGCTGACCGCCGCGCTGACCCAGGTCGTGGCCGCCGCGCTTGCGCTGCATTCCATGACCAGAAAGCTGACACTGCTCTTCCACCTGCGCCAGCTGGCCAAGGTTGACAGCTTCGGCAACTCCGCCACCCCCGGCAGCGCCGGCGAACCCGGCCTCGGCTTGTCGTACCGCCGGGTTGCTGCTCCTTAATGTGGAAGTCGAGCCAAAGTGTTTCCTGACAAGAATATTTCTAAACGCGGCATTCTGATGAATTGCGCAATGTGAATGAAGCAGTGGCAGAAGGCGGCCATTCCGTCACCTACTGTACCTAAAAATGACATGAAGGTGCCGATTAATTGTTTTTCTATTCTTTTTTTTTTTTTTTTTTTTTAATGTTACGCATGAACACATAAATGGATGCCGACTGTGGGAAAACCTTTGCAGGAAATTGTCCGTCGTTTTTGCATTTTGCAGTTTAAGGCTATTTGCTGATGCATTAAGTCTCTATTGTCACGATGGAAATACGTCTGGGTTTACGGCAATCAAAGCAAGTTTCAATAAAGTGTCAATCACTTTATTGAAACTTGCTTTGAAATAATAAAAAATAAAAAAATAATAAAAATAATAAAAATAAAGTCGCCCATTGATTACGTCACGTGACGTAATTTGAGTTGCATCGGTAAAGATGGCGGCCTCCATTGTGCGGTGGGTTCTTCACCCATCTCCCACGGCCGTCTTCCTTTCTGCGGCGGGCAGTCGGCGTCTGTTTTCCCCCTGCTGTGGGCCACCATCCTGCCGAAGTTTTAGCGATGGAGCCGCGGAGAAAAACACTCATTTTGGCTTTGAAACTGTTCCGGAGGGCGAGAAGTCGAAGAAAGGTAAATCAAGAACGAAATTCGTTGTGAATCTCGTTATTTTAACCATTACTTGCCTTGTAAATCGTGGGCATTCCCTCAGGTATAAGACATTTGATATTTATGACATTAGAAATTTCGACATGTAAATTCGGATTCTGACTTTGTGCTGGGATTGATACTTTTCCTCGAAGAAAGCCCATTAAGTTTAGAGCTCATGCCATTAAAATGTGTAAACAAACGGGTATCTAAAACAAATTAAAAGTATTGTTTGGTGCTATACATCTTGCCGAATTCTGAGATAGGGGTAAATTGTTGACATTAGCAAAATAAAGAAGCTCATACTACATTGTTACCTTAATATTAAGCAAATATGAAATGGATCCCCCCCCCCCCCAATGAAGTCTAGTACAACACAATGGAACGTGTAAAAAAACAACTATTTCACTTTTACATTTCTAACATAAAAGGTGCAAACATCATATTCAAACATTTTGTAGCGAATCCATTAAAACTGTGAAAAATAAAAACGAACTATGTCAGCTATGCTGAGATCGGTGCAGTATGATAACATTTGTTCAACAACTCTCCTACCTTAACATTTTCTTAACAGGCATTGAAAACTAATAATCAAATGGAAATTGCTCCAAAAATAAGCAGTGACTAATCCTATTGATACTGCAGAATTTCAGGGTGGAGTTAATTCTTCACTTTAGCTAAGTAGTCCCGACTTGAGATTTGTCTTAATTGCAAGGAAATATGTATGTTTTGGCAGTCAGATAGAGTTTGGTCAAAACAAAATGTGATTCTGAACATTTGGGACATACTTATGACATCTTCTCACTGTTGTAGTGTATAAAGTGTTTGAGAACGTGGCACCGAAGTACGACGTGATGAATGACGCCATGAGTCTGGGCATCCATCGTCTGTGGAAAGACGCGCTGCTGCATGCTATGCACCCCCAGCCCGGGGTGCACCTCCTGGACGTGGCCGGCGGAACAGGTGGGCCCAATGTTCAAAAGCGGGGATCTTTTCGAGCCAGAGGTGGTACCGTCGAAATGTTCACAACTGAATAGTCTGTGTGTGTAGTGATTCTTACGTGTACCACAAGAGGGCGCTTTTATCCCACGTTCCATCCACCCATTTTTTTTAAACAACTTTCCCTAATATTCGAGAATGAGTGGTTGAGGTGCCTCCAGTTTGTTCAGTGTGTAATTGCTTTGTGATTTTTGGAAGATATGAAGAGTTAAGGAAAACATGGCTGTATCATTGGGAACGGCCTGACATTTGGCTTAGGTGGACACATTAAATTTTGAATGTAGGAAATACTCAAAATCAGCAAAATATGATTAATCTATTCTCCTCTTGTCCCAGGCGACATTGCATTCCGTTTCCTGGAATACACATCCTCGCTAAAAGAGCGGCAGGCCAGACGGACGGCGTCGTGGCAGGACAACCGCGGGGAGGGTGAGGAAGGCGGAGCCCGAGATTCCAGGGTGGTGGTCTGTGACATCAACAAGGAGATGCTCAAAATGGGCAAGCAGAAAGCTCACCATGAGGGCCTCGATAGCGGTGAGCAAATAGACCCGTACGGACAAAAAACAAAAAGGGAGCTGTGAGGCACTTTCAAGTCAGGGTGCGCTACATTTGCTCAGCCAAATATCCAATACTTCATTCATGTGTGTGTGTGTGTGTGTGTCAGATGTGCTCTGGGTGGTCGGGGACGCGGAGGAGCTGCCGTTCGACGACAATCAGTTTGATATTTACACGATTGCGTTTGGGCTTCGCAACGTCACGCACGTGGAGTTGGTAAGCACTTTTCGATCATTTCATTCTTGTTCTTTGTCGTTTGCGGGACCTGAGATGCTCTTGGAATGTTCACAAAAAACACAACGAAAATCTAATCAAAACTGAGTCTTCTCAAATTTAAATTAGAAATAAGTTCTTTTAAAAAAAGGAAATAATTTTATAAATGTATTAGTGGGAGTATTTAATCCAGAGACTAACAAATAAGTGTTTTTTGTAAAAATCCAACTTTTATGTTGTAAAATGACTCGCTTGCCCAGAAAAAAAAGTTGTGTATTTCTCTCTTGAGGCCCTACAGGAGGCCCTGCGAGTGCTAAAGCCTGGAGGCAGGTTCATGTGTTTGGAGTTCAGCAAGGTGACCAATCCCATCTTGGCCAGGTGAATGAACCCAAAGCGTACCGGGACTCCACAAAGATCGAATTTGACGCTGTTCTTGAACAATCTGCCAATTTCTTTTCTTGCTATTTCTTTTACTTTGTTAGGCTTTACGACGCTTACAGCTTCCAGGTGATCCCGGTTTTGGGAGAAGTGATTGCCGGAGACTGGAAGTCATACCAGTATTTGGTGGAAAGCATCCGCAAGTTTCCAGCTCAGGTAACAACAAAAACTACCTTTGTCATCATGCTTCAGTCATTGTATGAAATTCTTATTTTTTTATTTTTTTTATTCTTACTTATGCATGGTCAATTTTTTTCACCCCCACCCCAAAAAAAAGCCTTACTATACATGGTCATTTTTTGGTCTTTTTCAAATAAAGGTATTATTGTTAGGTGTAGAGCATTCAAAACCTTACTATGTAAAAGTCATTAAGAAGCCTTTCTTTTTTTTTTTTTTGCAATGTGCAGGAGGAGTTGAAGGAACTGCTGGAGGAGGCAGGTTTTTGTTGCGCACGCTACCACAATTTGACAGGCGGCGTGGTCTCCATTCATTCAGGTTTCAAACTGTGACAGACGGCAGAGCCACGGCACCCGGCGGCGTCCACCTTTTTCCATCGGGCGTCGAAAGCTTGCAGCTGTTTTGCACGGTGCTAATGAGTGACTTTTATGCCGTGCGCTCAATATTTGAGAGCGGATCTAAAAAGACAAACTTCATTCCCCCATCAGTGAAACCGAGATTTATAATTTCTCTTCTTTTTCTCCAAATTGACCTTTTATAACAGAAAAAAATATATACTTTGTAATCAATCATGTAAATTATGACAATATTTAAAAGAGAAACTGTTTATTTTATTCATTTCAATGTCAAAAAACCCATCCTTCCATTTCTTGAACTTTTCTCCTTGGATTAGGGTTAAGGGTTAGGGTAGGGTTCGGACATAGCCTTACTTGTACACTTGCCTGTCTTGTGTGCAGGCACCATGAGTTCGATTTCAATGGACACCAAGCCATCGTGGTCCTATCACGAACCGAGCAGATGGATTCTATGGACCCTTTCTTTGTATGTGTTTGTGTATGTGTGAATGTAATGAAATGTATGTATCTGTATATAAAATGTATCTGCATTCAAGTTGGCTTAGTTTTTCCTCACGTTAATTAGGATTTAGTGGGTTCACACAACTTGGTATTATGACAAAGGTAGTAAATAATGCAGGATTAAAAGCAGAATTGTTTCTATGGGGCATCCGGACATGTGCTCGGAGCTGTCCCCAGTATCTCGTGTGAACTGGATGCCAAACTGAAGGCTGGAGTTGGGGTAATATGTGGGGGTGATATCGTACATTTTGGGGTAATTCTGCACAGCAAAAAGAATTATTTTTGGAGTCGGATACTGCTTTAGGGTTTGCGTGGACACAGGCTGTTGCAATGTGGGTAAAATATTGAAAGTACATGCCTTGTAGACATAAGAATAAAGTTTTAAAACTTTACAAACAATGTTTATAATTGCAACGGTATAATGTAGGCCAAATGCTAAACATTGACATGATGTAAAAACGTGACATCACATTTGCCAATGCCATCCATGTGAATATGCTTCATCATTCCAATTCCAGCAGGAAGTAGGTGAAGGATGTATATTTAAAATGTTCATTTTGACAAGGCAAAATTGAATTTCCAATAAGTGGGACAAATATTTATTCTGTTAACTGTGAGGAGAGCTACCATTCATTCACCCGGCCACAATGAGGGTTTGACCCCCTGTCTCCTGATAGGGCACACCCCTCGGGCGTCACTCCTTCCTCGCCCTCCGATTGGCTGCTGATGGGGAGCAGCGCCCCTCCCCTATCCCTTCGCCTCCTCAGCCACCTCCCTCTCCTCCTCCGACATGATGCCATCTGTCGGCTGATGTGGAACCAGCCCCGACGGCCAATCACAGCCCGGCTCTTTTTTTGACAGGCGGATTGAGCGGCGTGCGCGTGAAGGTTTGCGTGCGTGTGCACGCTGGGAGCCGTTCAAGACCTTCACGTCCTCACCAAGCTGTAAGACACATTTCAAAGAAAGGGTATCTGTATGAAAACAACTTTGATCCATTCATTTAGCAATATGTATACAAAAAAACATACTATTTCTTGCATTACTTTTGTGCTGTGTTGTTACGTGCATATTTTACTCTGCATATAAAACAACAATCATACTTTACAAATTATGTTGATGTTTGTGTTTAATTTGCAATTCAAACAATACAAGCACTACCCTCTCATTTTAGTCCTTTGTACATAAATCTACTACAAACATAACAATTCACATTTTTTTGAAACATCTAAAAACATCCAAAACACTTATAGATGTTAATTATACATAAAGTATTTACTGTAAGATATATGTACTATAATTTACATATTACATATTATATTTACTATAATAAACAGTTTCAACTCTCGAAATGTCGCTTGAACACCACATGGTATTTGATACGCCCATCGTCGTGACGTCACGGCTACGTAATCACAGCTCTTTTTTTTGCCCCGCCCAACCGGACTCGCTTCCTTGACAGCCCCTCATACGCGCTAGGTTCCCACTGGACTGGAGCGCAAGGACAACTCAAGCTGGCTAGCTGACTGTTAGCTTAGCTTATTGCATCCAGCCCGAGCCAGCGAGCGACGTGTCGTCAAGTGAAGACGGGAAAGGACGCCAACATGTCCAAAGACAAGAGCGACACAATTATGGAGGTGGACAACAAGGTGCTGTGGTACCCGGACTCCAAGAGGGACACGCGGATGGACCAGTTCAGGCGGCAGGTGAACCGCCAGCACGGGCTTGACTTGGGTGAGTCGCACGTTCGGTGGTGCTCGTTTGCGTTTTTTTTGGAGTGGCTTCAGTTTCCATTGCTTTCATCGTTGTGGGATTACTGGTGACAATGACACTGTGTATCTCCGTCAAGGCCGCTTAGTGGAAATATAACAGGTTCTCCACCCCAGTTAAAACAGACAAGCGACCCTCTCAGATTGCGGTCGGTTTATAAAAACTTCCTTTTATACAAAGAAAGCAAAAAAACAGAAATAAATTAATAAATAAGTACAAAAGAAAACACCAAGAATTGGGAATCATCCGTTCCTGAGCCAAATTGTCGCGTTCACCTTTTCACGGATTTTTTTTTCAATATTTAATCATAGTTGAAAAAAAATACATTTATAAAAAACAAAAAGAAACACCAAGAATTGGGAATCATCCGTTCCTGAGCCAAATTGTCACCATCACCTTTTCACAGATTTTTTTCAATATTTATTAATAGTTGAAAAAAATAAATTTCTAACAAAATCAAATATATAGTGTAAAAACACCTGTTTATGTTGTTGTTGCTTAAAGCTCGTCTTGCTGTCGCCGGTTCTGCTTTTTCAAAAACTTTGGGGGTTAACAATTATATGTACTGAAAAAACTCAATGTAATTATAGTTATGGTTCTTTTATGTACCTTGTGACATCAACAGCAAGTAGTGAGTGAAGTTGCTCTTTGCGAGTGATCTCACTTTGCATTTGCGTGTTTGACCTAGCAGTTAGCAAGAGTAAAGAGGAGGTGGGCGTGATTTGCTCCTTGACCCGTGTTTTTGTCTCTCACCGCAAGTCAACTACGGCGACTTGTACCAGTGGTCGGTGGATTGCTTCGGTGACTTCTGGGCAAATGTGTGGAGCTTCTGCGGCGTGGTTAGCTCCAAACCATACCACCAGGTAAAAAAAGTCAAATCGTTATAAAGTTAAAGTATCTTGTGACAGCCATTGCTGCTTGCCGAATTAAATAAAACAACCTGGTAGAAAAACAACTTTTCTGGGATAATGTCTCTAGTGACAGTGCATAGTGTCTCTTTCAAATAACCTGTGTGTGTCTCCTTGTGTGTTTTTATTTTTATTTTTTTATATATCTGTATGTGTGCTTTCTTGTGTGCAGCTGTGCACATTCTGTGTGTGGGAGTGTATAGATCTGCCTGTGTTTGCTAATCTGTGCTACACGTGTCTCTGTGTGCAGGTCGTGGACACATCCAAGCGTATTTCGGACGTTCCTGAGTGGTTTTCAGGTGCTCGCCTCAACTACGCAGAAAACCTGCTCAAACACGCCGATGAGGACAAAGTGGCTCTTTATGCCGCAAGTGAGTACACCGCACATGCACACATGCGAGCTGGCTAAAGATAGCGCTATCATCAGCGCGCTCCCTGCGGAACTAATGTAATTATGGTTCCATCTCTCGGCCTCTTGTTACCTACATCTGCACTGTTTTTCTGTATGTTTGGGTTACTATAGGCAATACCGGCCCCTGATGATAGTTCCCGTTTAACGACGGTTGATACGTCTGTGTCAGCTTCGCTCGTTTGCGTTTCCAGTATATATTTGCATAAAATATCAGTAACGCTATTAGTCGTATTGGTTTAAATGGAGACTTTTTCATTTCTACGGTGCACAAGCTCCACCAAAACGGAAGGCCTCTCATGTCGCGGGAATGCTAAGCTAACTGAATCATTCTTTCCAGCCGAGGCTAACGAGGAGATTGTAAAAGTCACCTTTCGGGAGTTGAAGCGTGACGTGGCATTGTTTGCCGCCGCCATGAGAAAGATGGGCGTCCAGACGGGAGACAGAGTTGTGGGTGAGTTGCCGGAATGTTAGTACTGAAACTAAAAAAACAAAACTGACGAAAAAACACAATTGACGCTGCCCTCCATCTCCAACACATTTACGAGGCATCATTTGAAGTTGATCTTCAGAAACTCTGAGGAGAATCTTACTCTGAAGGATAAAAATCAGAGATGAGCACTTCACTAAATTTTACCGGTCCGTCCTTAGCCCGCATCTCGGGCACTCAACTGTCCGTCCTTATTAAATAATATAATCAACCCTCCATATCCGCGCGTCCTCGTCGTTGAAAAGGACTTCCGTCACCGGTTCGGTCCCTGAGTCCATTCTCTGTTTGGGGAAGAAAAAAAGAAGTCATTGTGCAACAAATGAGAAAGCCAGTTAGATTCAAAATCAAAGTATATTCAACCGTTACCAAAATAACCAGGTTTAACATCGAACCCGGAAAATGTAATCCTTAATAAATATTAAGGACTATGAGCTTATTTAGAGAGGGCCAAGTATCAATACCAGCTCAAGTACAATTTAAAAAAAAAAAAAAAAAAAAAATCACACATTGAGTGGTATTGAACGTCCATGATCAAACGTTTTACGAAATCTTTATTGTCAATGTTTTCTGGACAATTTTCTACGGTAATGGCGACCAATCTTGTGATAAAGGGTCCTCATGTTATGAAGCGAAATGAAGGAAACCATGTCAGCGGTGTCCTTGTTCCTCCCAGTTGCTACGAAGACGAGCACTTAGCTGATGAGCTAACACATTTTGCGAGGGTCCTTCCTCTATTACTTGTCAATAAATCACAAGATGTTATGGCAGAGCAGGCATTTTCATTCCATGCAGCAGCACTTTGCTCGCAGGTTGGTGTAAGGTCAGGTCGGACAAGATGGCGCCATCTAACAGAAGCTAAGCTGTACTGATCTGGAGTTTATCTTCTTAGCTGCTTTGTATGACTTGAAAATATATTCGTGGCGACGTCTTGGTATTGTGTTCATTTTCCTTGCTCTGAATTTCAGGCAGTTGCATTAATGTGCGCGTGCGCTCGCAGGTTACCTTCCCAACGGCATCCACGCGGTGGAAGCCATGTTAGCAGCGGCCAGCATTGGAGCCATTTGGAGCTCCACTTCCGTCGACTTTGGCGTCAATGTAAGCAAATATTTTTGTTTTCTTCTGAAAAGCATGTGTCGCAGCATGATAATATGAAGCCGTTAACAAGCTACAGAGGACTACATTGCCAACTACCTTTTGCACCTGCTGTTTCTCTCAGCTTTGAAACGCGAGGGATGTCTTTGACAGTGTTGTAGCGCCTCCTCTGGACAATAGCGGGAACAATAAGTGCAACAGGCGGGGTGGAAGACTCGCGCCTCAAACTATTGCTCGTGTTACTATCGATTGTGACTTGAATAAAAGTATAAAGTAACGTTCCATACAATTACTCTAGTTGATAATTAGGCTCCAGTATTTATTGGTTTCATTTATTTTTGCTCTGATGAGAAAACATACAGACTTTATGAAACGTAATTTAATTCAATTAGTTATTAAATAATTTAATAATAATAATATAATTAATTGAATGAATTATCCATGCTCAAATTAACGAAAGCCTACTTTTGGAAGCCCTTACCCTGACTTGAAAAATAATTTGAAATCCCAGCTCTGGTTTAAAACCCTAATCCAAGCATTCAAGCATGAATTCAAAATCCTTACCTTGATTTGAAACCTCTAGCCTTTGTTTTAAGTTGTAACCCGAACACATGTTTAAAACCCTGGCTTGAAATCCTACTTTTTGAAGCCCTAGTGTGCGTTTAAAACCCTAACTCTGGATTGAAACACAAATTCGAAGTCTAACCTTTTTTTGAAGCCCTACTTTGGACCTTTTAGCCTTGTTTGAAACCCTACCCCCCAGTATTTGTGGTGTTTTCAGGGCGTTCTGGACCGGTTTTCGCAAATCCAGCCCAAGCTGTTGGTGTCCGTCGCCGCTGTGGTTTACAATGGGAAAACTCACGACCACATGGAGAAGCTCACCTGTGTCGTCAAAGGTTTGGAGCACCAATTTGAAGCCCTAATCCTGACCTGGAGCAAACCCCAACTACAACTTGAAACCCTACTTTTAAATCCTAACTCTTTTGTCAGACACCCTAAACCAGATTTGAAAGCATTTGCCCGACTCGTGAGGTGTACCCATCTTCTTTCTACTTTAAAACACTAACCGTTGTTAAAACCCTAACTCAGTCTTGAAACCCTAATTTTAAGCCTTAGTCCTTATTTAAAATCCTTAGTCAAGCCTAAAACACTTTAGCTTCAACGTAGTTGTCTGTCAAAACCCAGTTAATTGAAGTACCACTTTTACATCCTGAGGGAAAACTGGCCGCTTCTGCTTGTGCGTCAAGAACAAAAATCCCCAAGGTGTGTGTGTGTGTGTCCCGTAGGCCTTCCTGACCTGCAGAAGGTGGTGGTGATTCCATACGCTCGCGACAAACAACACATTAACCTCTCCAAAATCCCCAACAGGTATGTTCACCAAATACGACATGAATGGAAATTTCTTTCACTTGTTTATGGTATTCCACAGTACGTGTTAGTATGAAGCTAGAGGACTTTGTTAAGAGGAAAATTATTGAAAATTTTGGTGTTTGTGCCCGTGTGTAAAGTAGCAGTTGTGTGTGAACTAGTTTATGACGTCCGAAGGTTCCAAATTACCATGACATCTGTGCTAGCGTCTGTTAACTCTCGCTACGGTGTTTGTATTAAGTGAGCAGACTTTTAAAATGATATGTTTTGGGTGAACCTTTCTGAAGAATTTTCTTGTTCTATGCACTTTGACATCAATGCTAATTACCATTAGCCTGATTGTAACATTGTATGTTCGCATTTAGCTTATGGGGCTTTTGTTCTGATTGGTTTTGGTTGAACATTTTCATCCTTTTGATTTGTAATTCTCTTTTTTAGTCTTCAACTTGGAATGGCAAATAACTTGAAGCTAGCATGCTTTGCGTAATATTGGAGAACTGTACGAGCGAGTCTTTTTTTTTATTTCCTCCCTCAAAGTAGTTATACCATAGTCTCCCATTGCTTGACAGATACCGGGGGAAAAAAAAAACCAAACATGTTTTTTTTATTTTTTACGAGCTTCTGTGTTTTTTTAATTGATATTTCTGAGATATTTTTTTCTCTTGTCCCGTCCAGTGCGTTTATCGATGACTTCCTGGCGTCCGGTCGTGGCGATAGTGATCATCTCCCCCAGCTGGAGTTTGAGCAGCTGCCGTTTAGCCACCCGCTTTTCATCATGTACTCATCAGGAACAACCGGAGCTCCTAAGTGCATGGTCCATTCGGCTGGGGTGAGAAGAACAACATGGAGCACTCTGGCTTGAAACTTAAGCTCTCCTTTCCAAGTGTTGCAGCTCATTGTGTGTAGAACTATTGCTGTCACTTTCCACCAGAGAGCAGCAAAGTTCCATCAGCACACTCACCAAACGCCCCACAAAGTCCTTTCCTCATCTTATCCTCTCTTCAAACCCTAACTCGGATGGAAAGACAAAATTGGAAGCCTAGTACTGTTTTAAAAGCCACATTTTGAAATCTACACCTAGCTTGAAACCTTAATTTGAAGTCCTGCGGGATCAATATATTTTGAAGGCCTCATTGGAAACTTTAGCCCAAGCTTCAAATGCTACTTTGAAACAATAACTCTGGCTGAGATCACAAATTAGATTTACAACCATAACCCTGGCCTGGAAGCTTTAATTGGAAGCCATAGCTGGAAACACTAACCCTGGTTGAAAATCATAACCCCAGTTAGCAAATGCGAAATCTAGGTGAGAACCCTAATTTGAAACGTTAACCCTGGTAAGTAAGGTATCGATACCTGTAGTATTTTTGATATTCTGGATTCAAAAATACTAGAGGTATCCTGTAGTATTTTTGATATTCTGGATTGGCGAGTACTCTGCGAGACTGAATACGTGTACAGTGGTTCTCGAACATTTCTGAAACTCTAATAATGAAACCCTTGTTTGGTGTGTGTGTGTGTCTTTCCACGCTCAGGGCACCCTAATCCAACATTTAAAAGAACACATTCTCCACGGCAACATGAGCAGCAATGATGTCATCATCTACTACACCACGGTAGGTTGCCACGACGACCGGCCCTCATTGATGCATTGCGCTGTTTTTAACCTCTGGATTGCGTCGTGTGTGTGTGCGTGTGTGTGTAATTTCAACAGACGGGCTGGATGATGTGGAACTGGCTGGTGTCGTCGCTGGCGGTAGGCGCCTCAGTGGTCCTGTACGATGGCTCGCCCCTCATGCCGACACCCAACGTCCTCTGGAACCTGACCGAGACGCTGGGGTGAGTGGCACTGGAAGCCATAGAGCCATGTGACCAAGAAGAAATGAGAACCTGAAATGTCTGGTTGAGCTCGGTAACAAAGTATTTGTACGGGGTCACACCCGGGGGCGGGTGTTGTTTAAATACGAGGCGAGGCGTGACCGCCACGTGTTCACTGGAGCGTCGGGCGGAGAAAGACGAAGAGAAAACAAAAAAACCCAATTGGGGCCATCGACTTTGGCGCCAAGCAAACCACATAAAGTCAAAGATAACACCGCTCTCTCTTGCGTAACGTCGCATCCAATCAACCGGGAGCAGCTTTAATCACTACGGTAACCACTAAAGTAAAAAAAAGAAAAGGGAAGATGAGACGCATGTCCTCTGGGTCGTGGCCACAGAGCCATGAGACTTCAGTTCAATCCATTTTCATTCGAGCCGTCGACGGGTTGGGAGTTTGCTCCCCGAAGCTCCTTCCGCTCGGAAACAGGAAATCGATTACGTAGGTTTATCAATGGTCGACCCTCAAAAAGGTCCGACGGAGCCTGGCTCATCTTTAAACAGCTCTCGAACGAACACGACGACATTCCCACCCTAAAGAGCGCGCGGTATGTTTTTTGGTTAAAGATCCGTAGACGTTAAAAGATCAGCGCGTGGGGCAAAAAGCAACAGCGGGTAGTCGTAAATGCCAATTAGAGGACGTAAAAAGCCCAGCGGAGCGGTGCAAGTGCAAATCAAAAGCCGGGGAGCTTCACTCAGAGTTTAAACCTCTCGGAGACTCTGACAGATTTAGCCCCAATTAGACGCTCCGACCTCCCTTTGCAGGACGACGGTGTAAAAAAAAAAAAATGTTCTTGTCAGTCTCTCCCGCAGGGCTTCGGCACCCCTCCCCCTCAATCATCCCCTGCACTGCAATGTGGGAATGTGTCTGCACCGATTGCTTCAAAAAAAGGCTCTCCGTTTGGAAAAAGCACCTATCCGTCTCTGTGCTGTGGCGGCCGCTCCTCTCCGCGCTCATTTCTGGCCAAAACGTCCGCACAGGCAGGCACACCTTTGACCCGTCATGGCCGTAATTGATTAGAGCAGCAGCAAGCGGGCCGTTCGCTAGCTTCACGGGAGCCAATAAATGCAGAAATCCACATTGAAAGCAGCTGGTTAGTCAGCAGTTATGCTTTTTCCGAACCTGACGCATTTTCCGCCCTCGCAGCTTCCCCTGGGCGTTAGAAAGGCAGCGTCGCTCTCTTGCTGACGGCAAGGCGTCATTTGCAGCGCGCCACACTTTTGCTGACCCTGTACGTTTCTGTCACCGTTCGGGAAGTGAGGTGATGGGGCTCTTTCGGGGGATGCTGATTGACGCCAGGCTCAAAAGTTTCCCAAACAGCTTGTAAAGAAAAAAAAAAGCGCAATTTGTCTTTTTTGGGGAGGATCAAGAAGGACTACAAAAACATTTCAGACTGTTTTCGCGGCCCTTCCTTGAAGTCCTCCCAGAAAGTTTTTGGAAGCCCGTTTGACTTTGCAACGTAAATTTGCTTCAAGTCTTGACAGCGATCATTTTCTCTTATTCAGCATCAGCATCTTCGGCACTGGCGCCAAGTGGTTGTCGGTGCTGCAGGAGAGGAACCTGAAGCCCGGTCAGTGACGCCCACGCGTAACCCCCGCCTTCTGTGGTGTCGGAAGCAGGATGCTCATCCTGGGGTGGGCTTCAATGAGGGGAGGGCTTCCCTCATTGAAGTGGGAAGGCTTCTACTTGGCCGTGCAGGACGAGCCATCCCACTTCTGACACCAAACGGGAAAATGAAATGAAATCTGTTTGAATCAACCGCAACTCAACGCGCCAGCGTGAAGAGGCTTTGTTGAATCATTCCACCCCCGACCATTTATGTAAGCAATTTGTCTGGTTTATGCAGATTTTTCTTCATTTTATGTTTATTTCCTCCCTCATCCAAAACAAAGGCAACGGCGCGGCCGTTAGCGGAGAACGAGGGTGGCGCGTCGGGCTTTCGGAGCGGGGAAGGGGGGAAGGGGGTCGGTCGTAAGATTAGCGGGGTGGCTAATCATCACCGACACGACTCCCATTATGAGCGCGGACCGAGCGCCTTTTCCATCTCGGGAGAGTCGCAACACTAAAAGCAATTAGCCGGCGACTCGTGTGAAGAAGCGTAACGGGCCCTTTTATACCCGTGATTGAGTGTCAAGCACGGCAAACTGTTGCTCTGCCGCCGCCTAAACGGCCAAAAGAACATTAGCCGGCTCGGCCCCTCGCCGTCAGCAGCGTTAGCGTGTCCATCTGCTCTCATTGTTCAAGTGCAAATCCACTGGCCCTGGGTCACTGTCGATTGCTGTCAATTGCCGCCTGTTGCCGCGTGTTAATCAATCGGTGTGTGTGTTGCTGACACAGCTTGAGGAGAGCACGCCCTCTGTTTTACATCTCTGGTTGGTCGGAGCGCATAGATATACCTATTGGCCCGTTCTTTTCTGCTTAGGCGTGAGTGTGAATGGTTGTCTGTCTGTGTGTGCCCGGCGATTGACTGGCGACCAGACCTGAAATGGATCAGTGGATCGATTAAAGGTGAATTCAATCGGCAACGACAGAAACCAAGCACGTTTTTTTTTTTCCATCTTCATAATTTTGGTTTTGGAAACACAATTGAACAACAACAATGTGAATTGTCATCCAGTAAATCGTGTACACTTTTGTGCATCTTACATTTTTCCCTTGGAATTTTTGTCAATTAAAATCAAATTTCTCTCTCTCTCTTTTTTTTTATCCTCCGCAGCTGAAACCCACAGCCTTCAGTCTCTGCACACCATCCTGTCGACAGGCTCCCCTCTCAAGCCCCAAAGCTACGACTACGTATACCGCTGCATCAAGAGCGACGTGCTGCTGGGCTCCATCTCGGGTGATTTTGAATTTATTTGTTGCTTTTTTTTTTTCTTCCCCCCCCCCCCCCCCCATCTCTCTTTTATTCCCCCTGGAGTGGTTCCCCACACACCGGCTTACAAAAAGGATTGACACATAAAGGGGGAAAATGTATTGAGACTGTACATTTTTGCACACACCGCCACCCACGAAGGCCCTTTCAGCCCATTGTTGCGTTGACAGGGTGGCAGAATGCTATCTGTCTCTCTGTGTGAGCTCTGAAGCGTTTAACATTTACTGACTGACACACACACACACGTTCAGTGGAGGAGGCGTGAAAAGACGGACAGTAAAAGGCTTTTGCACATCCATAAATAGATTTCTCCTTCACCCCAACTAGTAGAGGAAAGCATGTTTTCAGTTATTTACAAATTATGACGCTGGATTGTAGAGGATTCTTGAGAATTCCGCCCCTCGCCTGAATTCCTTCCATTTAGCGGCATACAATGTGTTTAGTCTTGTCCGTCATGTGTAGACTTCGAAAAAAGTCTCATAAAGCCATGTGAGAAAAGAACCAGCGAGGCAGCCATTTTGCATTTCTCTTGGGGTGGCGCCTCGCTTAGCGGTGAATGCTTGAGAAGGCAGAAAATGTTGGATTGGTCAACTTTTTCCACGGATGATGAAAAGCAGGGGATCTCACTTGCTATTGGCGACATTTAGCGGCCATGTTTAAGCCACTCTCCCACTGAGTGCCCTCGATTGTGAGTGAAGTGACCATTTGAGGCTTGCCAACTTTATTGTGCCCAGTTTTGCTAAGGTCTTATTTACACACTTATTTACACACCATGCTCATTTGCATCAATTTCACCAGTCAGCCGCGCCCCGTTTGCTTTTTCCAGTTGTCAAGGGCAACAGTAGGATGCCATGCTATTGGCTGTCAGCCCACCTAGCCTTGACCCCTGAGTGTGTGTGTGTGTGTGGATTCATCCCAGCATATGCGGCCGGCCGACTGGTGGTCACTGTGACATATGCCACGGGACCCCTTTGCCCATTTCACCCTGGCAACACAGACTCTGTTCAAGCCTGAGAGGGAGAATTACTTCAGCGGGTGATGAGAGGCCCCCCGTGGGTTCTCATTGGGGGATTTGAGCACTGACTGCTCGCTTCCCCCCCATCCTGATTTAAGATGGTCTGACTCACCATATGTCACTCTTTCCCTCAGCTCCACGTCCATGTTGTTCTTGTGTTTGACAATTCAGCCTCTTTAACCTTTGCTAGATCATGAATAGACCCCACCAAAAAAAAAAGCAAGAGGACATTTGCCGTGGTAGATCCAAGTGGCCAGTTTAAGTCCAGGTTACGGCGCTGAATACGACAGCTCGTCGAAACCTTTGTGGGGTGTTTTTCGGCAATTGGGCCCCCAAAGCAATTCTGCCCGTCTTTCTCAGCCTCTGCCTCGGGTTATGACCGCCAACTCTGTCACAGTCAAGGACGTCAAAAGTTCCCTGGCATGAAAAGCGCGGTGGGCTAAAAATAGACGTCCGCTCTTGAGAACAGTGCTTTTCGGCATACACTCAAGAGTATCTGACGTATTCTCCACTTTCACCTGCGCGCAACACCAAAGAAAGCAACGGTGCCTAAAATACACTTTGTGTGACCGCCTAAGTCGGCACAATCATGAAATAATTGCGCATCTTCCCACTCGTGAGCTTGCGCGTTTAATCAGAAGTTTCCTGCCGACCCCCGTGGGATCTCATTAAAGTTTGCTACGAGAGCCCGATATCATAAAAGTGAGGCCCAGGGATTGATGAGGAGACAAAGAAGAGATAGAAAGCAAGCCGGCAAGAAACAAGATGGATGATGGCGGCTGCCCGCCCGCCATGCATACCAGGTAGACGACCAACAATGGCAAGAAAGGAGATGAATGCGAACACCACATTATTGGAAAGCACAAAGAGACAAATGGAGAAGAAATCTGACCCCAAAGCCATTTTCACTCGGCTGCACGAAATTTGGTGCCCATGTCTGTCTTCAGCAGACCCGCATAAAAGTCTAATGGCTCTTGTCCCGTTGGAGTTTGAAATGGCCGTTATAAGGTCATTTAGGCAACATAGATTTGTCCTTTACAATTGGACTTAGACCTGCCCAACGAAAGAGGAAGTCTGCCATTTTGTTGTGGAGACGCCATGTTGGGCCATTTTTAGGGCTTGTTCAAAGTCTGTCATACACAATTTGCTAGACCTGTCTGTCAATCTTGAGCAAAGTCTCCAGCAGCCTTGACCTCAAACAAACACAAAGTCTGCTATTCTGCTGCCATTATAGGGTCCCTTTGGATGCTCGCGGGCTTCTGGCACAGCCAAACTACTCCTTGAGATTTTGTTCGCTCTTAAAACAGAACTTTTTTGGTTTGTTTTGGTCTGTCCACAGGCGGCACAGACATTGTGTCTTGCTTCATAGGTCAGAACCCAACAGTTCCGGTGTATCGGGGCGAGATCCAGACAAGAAACCTGGGCATGGCCGTGGAAGCGTGGGATTTTGAGGGTAAGAACTGAGCGCAACGGGTGAACAAGCTTACAACGGTTTCCAGGGCCTGCCTCCCTGCCTGCCTGCCTGCCTGCCTGCCTGCCTGCCTGCCTGCCTGCCTGCCTGCCTGCCTGCCTGCCTGCCTGCCTGAAAAGAGAACCTTGGGCAAGGAGCTGTCAAAACATCGCAAACCGGTTCTCCAGAGTGGACATTTTAATCCAAGAGTAATTAGGCAGAACATTCCCAGGGTAAACTCAGCTGAAAGAAAGCAGAAGCCAATGTTTTAAAATAGATTTTTTATCTAAGCCCTTACTGACCACCCCCCCCCCCCCCACACACACACTCACACACATTGATTGCGGCCCCCAAGGATAATTTAAAGACACTTTTTGTAAGAAAAAAGCAAACGGAAACTAAAAACAGCATCTCGAGCGGGAAGAGACTATCGGACATAACAGTGAGTGTGTGTATGCGCGTGTGTGTGTATGCGCGTGTGTGTGTAGGAAAACCTGTTTGGGGAGAAAGTGGCGAGCTGGTGTGTTTGAAACCCATCCCGTGCCAGCCCACGCGTTTCTGGAACGACGACAACAGCAGCAAGTACCACAAAGCCTACTTCTCCACTTTCCCGGGTCAGTACAAAGTTGGGATAGGTCCTTTTCAATTTTGACAGCTTTTTTTGGGATTTTGAAAAATCACACAATTTATGTTTGTCAAACTATAGCAATGTGCAAAGACACTGATATTAAAAATGTGCATATAGAATGAAAAATAATACTGTGAATAATTTTTTTTGTTGACTACTATCAAGTGTTAGATCCAAGAAACACTAATAAAAAGAATAACATTTGATGAAATTGTATATAGTGGAAAATATATGAACATTGGTTGGAAAAAGAAATATTTGTTAAATATTGTAAATATTTCAAAGCAAATATAAAACAAATATATATGTTCAAAGTGCAGAAATATATTGAAGGGGATAGAAAATTAATGTAAAAATACATAAATATTGGAAAAATCTATAAAAGAAAAATCTAGGGGAAAAAAAAAAGAAAAATATCTGAATGTAATCACTTAAAACCAAAAAAGTCCCAACTGGCTCATTTGGCCATCTGACTTGTCAGTTGACAAGAATGACCATTTGTGTGCTGTGTTGGTCTTTGTAGGTGTCTGGGCCCATGGCGACTACTGCAAAATCAATCCCAAGACGGGAGGCATCGTCATGCTCGGCAGGAGGTCAGTAAAACGTGCAACTGGAGTTTCTGCATGGTCGATTATTTTTTTTTTTATTGTCTTTCTTTATTCAGCACAATGTTGAAAAGCACAATTTGTACAGGCACCAACGTGAAAAGAACCCCGGTAGAATTTAGTCAAAGAAATAATTTCAATTAGTTAAATGCATAACAACATAACAATAAACAAACAAAACAATAATAAAAGCATAATAATGGTAGTCAGTCGTGACAAGAGTGTAATCTCGACAGTATTTGAAACAAAAACTTCAAATCTTTTTTTTTTTCCCGCAGTGATGGAACATTGAATCCCAACGGCGTTCGCTTCGGCAGCTCGGAGATCTACAACATCGGTGAGTCCCGAGGGAATTAACGTCGACGTTGAATTCAAATTGGAACCAATGCGTTAAAGGGAGATGAATTATATACAAAAAACCTACGAGAGCATTGACGTGGCGCGAATCAGAGGCCCTTGAAACGGTGGCAGGTGTGAGCAGACTCACTGATGAGTTTGAATGTAAATTCTCAAGAGGGTGTGCTCACTTGTGCAACCACATTCAATTATTAGTTAGTAAAACCATTCACCTTGCTTTTTTTTGGGGGGGCCTTTGAGGAGGGGTGTGTTAACGTTTCCTAGCCACTATGAGAGAGTCAAGTTGTGTGTGTGTTTTTTTTTTTTTTTTTTTTTGCGCGCCGCAGTGGAGGCCTTCGAGGAAGTATCAGACAGCCTGTGCGTGCCTCAGTACAACGGCGACGGCGAGGAGCGGGTGATCCTCTTCCTCAAGATGGCGCCGGGGAAGCCCTTCAGTGGCCAACTGGTGGCCGACGTGAAGGCGGCCATCCGCAAGGCGCTCTCTGCCCGACACGTGCCCGCCATCCTGCTGCAGACTGCCGACATTCCCGTGAGTCCAAAACCAAACAGCTTGCTCTGGTCACATTCCATTTCAATTGAAACATTTACACGGCGCCCCAAATAGAGAAAACTAATTCAAACTATCACCATCACATTAAAATGTACTGCTGGTAAGAGAAAGCTTGAGCCAAGGATATCCGAGTTGAAAATGCAGCAAAAACTAACCAAAATAAAAATTCCCAAACCGACCTGACATTTGTGGTTGTCGTCCTTTAGTACACGCTGAGCGGTAAGAAGGTGGAGGTGGCGGTCAAGCAGGTTCTGGCAGGGGGTGAGGTGTCCCAACGAGGGGCTTTCTCCAACCCCGACTCTCTTGACCTCTACAAGAACATTCCAGAACTGCAAAACTTCTGAGCCACCAGCAGGTCGCAAAAGAGAACAGAAGATGGCATCAAGCTGCCTGACTAAACCCCAGAGCGGCAAACCCAAGAGGTACGTTAGCATCAGCGCTTTGCTTTTATTAGCTGCCATTTTCACATTAGGAAACCGCGGGATGCAAAAATCACACTGAACTTTGGACAGAGATGATGGATGAACTTGAATTCTTATTGTTGTGGTCTGATGAGAGATTGGGACAGTTTCTATTTTAGTTTTTGCAAAACCAACCCCTCTGGTTGAATTAAGATTTCGCAGTTGAATCGGAACTGCAATTATTCTTATTAAAAATAAAAAATGAAATAATCGATGGTTCAACATTCTGACCGTTTCAAACGGACAAATGATTTGCTTTTAACATCGATTCTTACTCGTTGGCTTGATAAAAATATGATTCGGGAAAAAACGTATCGGGACTTTTTTTGCTATGAAATGCCGCTGACAAAAAAGTCCCATTGGACAGTGTGTCGCTCAAATTGTCATTCTTATGATTACTCTGCACATTTACTCGAATAGGCAACTGCTAAATACTTGCTGCGTCAGAGTTTTGACTTTTTTTTTTTTTTTTTTTAAGAACGGTTGGTTCCATGAACCAGGTGCAACTCGCGCCAACACAACTAAAAGCGCGCACATTGTGTCTAACATACAAACGTAACAGGTTTTCCATTCCATGCAGACGTGTCAGTCATTTCCCGTATTTTCATGATGCATTTTTTCTTTCAGAAATAAATATTATGAATGTTGTTCTTGTGCATGTCGTTGAAATGTCCAAATATTTATAATGACCAAACAAGACATCATCGATTCTCAAAATTAAAAAAACAAAACTAAGGTTGGACACCAGACTTGATTTAATGAGTGTGTTTATTTTTTAATGTATTTGATGTTGATTTGATTCATGGCAATTGCATTTCATTCATTGTTCAAAATGATTAAATATACAACACACAATTATTTTCAAATTCTAAACTAATAAGATGCCTTTAATTGTAAGTGGATGCTTTTACATAGATATTTTTTCATTCTTTTCGATAAGAGCACAAGTCGTGTCTGAATGGTCCGTGACGGCTATTTGCGTCCTGGCCCTTCTATATCTTCCTGAATTGAGATATTTTGTGTGTGCGCAGGCGTGCCAGCATGCCATTTTGATCAACATGTGGTTTTGCCTTCAAACGGGCTCTGAGAAACTCTCGGTAACCTTTCGAAACGCGGGCGCTCGCTAACACCTGTCACTCATCAAAGGAACAACAACTTCTCCCCCTCCTTATGTACTTTTGAGATGTTTGCATTTTGTTTAAGAAGGCGGAAAATTAAAGGAGCACGTGTTCAAAGTGTGGCGATGGGACTGAGCGCTTTATGAGATGAAATTGCACAATAACGACTAATGACACCTCGGTCGGATGTGGGAATTGAAGAGCCTCGATTAGCGCCGTTATTACGCTGTCGTTGGAAGACAAATTGATGATACCAATGTCACCACTTTTAATGTTTTGTGAATCCCTATGAGTTGCTCATTTTCAAATACTGTTAGATTTTAGTGTAATAGCTAGTTAGTCATTCAAATTATTTTCATCGGTTTGCTTTCTCTAGCAAATGGTTTGCACCTTCGTCTGTGTGTTTTTCTGAATTTCCTTTCAGATAGTTTGCTAGTTTCTCCATTTTTCTTTGTTCAATTAGTTTGCCTGCTGTCCAATTTTGGGTGATTTTATTTTTATGCTTAGACAGCCCAACTGGATTGTTAGTTTGCGAGCTAGTTAGCGAACAATGTCATAATGATAAGAACGGAGTTTAGTAACTATGATTAGTTAGCTCATAGTGTAGTGATGGCCAGCGCGTGTTCTCCACTGTCGACCTCTTTGTCGCGCTGTTTTCTATATTAGACCGGAGTGCACTGACAAATGTCACAAGTTGGGGTTTAATTTTTGAATTTCAAGCATATCTTTTCCACTGTGCCGCCGTGAATGGTGCAACAGCTGCCATTGGAGTGGAAGTCATGTCTATAAAAACTCCACAGCAACACTTTTTTTCTCATTTGTTCTTTTTATAAAAAAAGCAATTCCACGTGTCAATCACATCTTTCTTTTTGTAGATTATGTCTCAGCAGGGCGCGCCACCTCGTACTCCCACCGTCACAGCTTGAGTTGTGTCCTGTTTGCGTCGACACGTTCTTTCTCTTTGCCAACTATCAAACTGTCAAAGTTGATTCTTGGCGGTAAACCCCCCCCCCCAAAAAAAAACAAAAAACCATGAAAATCCATTTTCACTCTCTGTCGGGGATTGAAATATTAAATCCAACTGAATCAAAATGGGTCGGGTCGCACAAGCTAACAAGAAGAACTGCTTCATTAAGAACACCTTTGCAAGTGCAGATAAAATCACTATTTCAATGAGATTGTCAGGGAAGTTTTTTGTTGGATAATTTGTAAATTTGATACTAAATCAGTCAGCCAGTCAGTAAATAAGAATAAGAATGACATTGAAAGAAATGTGCTTTGTGATTGTTTGCTCACTAGTTTACTAGTTAATCAGCTAGCTACCTACTTAACTAATTACGCTGCACGAGCTAACAATGTTGTACAAATGCTAAGAAATTCAGAATTCACTGACGTTCTATAAAAGTTGGTTGGTTGGTTGGTTGGTTGGCAGATGACAAGGTTGTCAAGTTACAAGTGCCAAGAAATTCTATATTCAATTAAGGGAACTTCTTAGACAATTACCGTAATTTTTGGACTATAAGTCGCACCGGAGTATAAGTCGCACCAGCCATAAAATGCCCAAAAAAGTGAAAAAAAAACACGTACTATATGTATATAAGTCGCTCCTGAGTATAAGTCGCCGCCCCCCAAAACTATAAAAAAAAAAAAAAAAATACTTATAGTCCGAAAATTACGGTAGTCAGTTATCTGCAGACTCAAGATCTCAAGATTGGCTTACTTGGTTCCATTTTTTTGTCCCGAGGCTAATAAGCTAGCTGGTTATTAGGCTCACCTGGACGGAAACTTTTTTTTTCCATTTTTGACGATAACTCTTCTGGATTGAGATGTCCAACTAGATATGTTTGCGAATATGATTTTACCTGCGCTGCAGTAGCTTGTTAGCGAGAGAACTTTGGACGTCTGAGCCCGTCTGTTTATTTTCAACGTATCTATTCAAACAAGACGTCCGTCCTTGATGAAATCAAATCCTCTGCCAGCTCGGCTCTACTTCTTGACTTCGTCTTACTTACTTTAATCTTTCCCACGCTCGTACTCCATTAGGGTGCTAACACATCGATCCACGCGCACAGCCGCGCGGGAACCCAGAGATATAAGTGGAGCTTCCATTCCACTCTTACTATTGACCCACTGACTCAACTAAACAGACACGCACTCCAAATTTGCTTGGTACTGTGCAAACAAACGCACGTGCATAAATAGAGTTGCCAGTTTACGCACACACGCACACGCTTGTGTGGTCTGTCCTTGTGTGACCTCTCATTTTGTCCACATACTCATCGGTCACTTCATTAGGTACACATTCTAAACACATTCAATACCCTCAATGTTTTGATTGACTATCAGAGAGGGATGAAATAATTGTAATTGTATTCATGTCTTAATCTATTTCTGTATTTGTGCAATGAAAGTATCTCCAAAAGAATCATTCAAAACTCAGCGAGTATTGATTGGTCAACTCCCCTGTGACATCATTTTCATGACACGATGCAAAGTTTCTTTTTTTCCAGTGTTTTCGAATCAAGGCTTTGCCAAAACGTAATGGGTGTGCAAACTTTGAGCATGCTAAAGAAAAATAATCACACCCATCACGGTGTGCATACTTTATTGGGCATCCCAAAGATAAAAATCTGTGCTTGTGATTTGAAAACAGACAGCGTGCTAATAAGAATTGAATCCATAAGTGATAATAACACCCGCGAACCCTCTTGTGGGAGTTTTCCCTAAATGAGCCTCAGAAATCATTAGCTCGCGCGCACACGGCTAAATAAGTCAGCCATATTAATCCGCTCGGCATTATGGGAAGATTTTTACCTCACCCATCGACCGCCTGCGATATGAACGTGCGTCACCTCTCTCGGGACCTTTTGTTTACCAAGCTCAGATCGTTTCTTCTCAAACTTCATAACAATAACGCACAATAAAGGAGTGAGTTTTCATGTAGTCAAATGAGTCTGCCGATTCTTATTAGTGACTTGACCATTTTGTCATTACAGCACTTCTTATTTTACGTTCAAAGGAAAAGTCCGAACATGTTGCCGCCCCGGTACTCGTCTAAACGCGCCATTCGGATTGAGATAGAATTTGCGGAATATGAGTGAAGCAGCAAGTTTCAGCCCATCTCAGGGGGAGGCCATTTTGACACTTGCTATTGACTGAAAAAGACATCACATTGCCAGTGTCAATTCTGTTCATCAGATAGATGCGTTGGCACCGTGCGAAATCCGCTTTGTTTTGTATTTTTGTTTTGAAAGGAAAAAGTCGACACGAGCAGGAACAAGGATTTGACAGTTGAACAGAAGTTCTCATGCCAGCCGTGGTTTGTCCACGCAAATGCTAACAACAAATCTGAACTTTGTACTTGAGTGTTGTAATAAGAGCTGCTTCTAATACTATCATCTTTATTTTTCTGTGTATGTGTGTGTGTGTGTGTGTTTCTACTGAGTAGTGAGGTGAGATTGAGGGAGAATAATGACTTTGATGTTTGATTTCTAGTTTATGTCATACATACACAAGCACACACAAGCTCACATTTTGATCCAGGCCAGGAGTGCAACAGCTTGCCATGAATATTCAGAAAAGGTGTGCGTGCGTGTGTGTGTGTGTGTGTGCACGTGTCTGTGTCTTCAGATTTGTCTAATCCTACTCAACAGGAAACATATACTCCTGGGATAGGACATTTTGTTTGTCGTCTAAGTGTGTGCGTGTGTGTGTGCGTGTTTCTGTGTGTGTACATGTGCACGCGCACGGATGCCTCAGGGATGCACTTGGCTGTGAATTTAGCTGGAAATGACTGTAGCATCCCCAACATGCACGTGCACACACACACACACACACACACACAAGCACGCACACGATTCATCACACATGTAATAACACATGCCCTTTGTTATTATTGTCTTTTGTTTTTGACAAGCTGATACAAGTGTGCGTCTCTATCTCTCTGTCTACCTATCTTTATTTTTGAAATTCCTCCTTTAGAAAGCTCTAGCTAAGGAAGTTGAAGATTTTTAAACAAATTCAAACCGTCAGTCTGACTATACGTTTTTGTTCTGGGCGCTCTTAGAGGTGGCAGCTTGACGGCCACAGCTGCGGTGGTTTAAGCGTTCTTTGCTGGAGGATTAGCCATGACTTTGCTGCTGCTGGCAAATGATGACAAATAATCAGCCCCCCCCAAGAAAGTAACACACTAAAGAAGCCTTGAGTTATTTGGAAACAGCAAGTTTGAACTGCAAAGTTTTTCGCCAACTTCTGGTGCTAGCTACGTCGGAAATCTACGTAGCTAGAATGACATTATAACCTTGGCACTTTTGGTAAACTGTCCAACCACAGCGCTCATATGTACAATAATTCTTTCAAATAATAAAATCACACAAGTAAGCCAATAAGTACATTAATCAAAATGAAAATATAGAAAATGCATGTTGGTAATATTAAAAAGATATACTTTATTTTGGAGAATATATTAGAATAAATTGGAATTTTCAAAATGACTGCCGATTTGAAATTGAAAGACCCAGAGTAAAATGTGGGTATAATAAAAAAAAAAGATACTAAATGATATGCTAAATAATCAGAATAATAGTTAGATTACAAAAATAAAATAAGGAAAATAATATTAGAAAAAGGGCGGCACGGTGGCGCACGGTGGAGCACTGCTTAGCACGTCTGACTCATTCCTCGGGCACTCCAGTTTCTTCCCGCATCCCAAAAACATGCTTGGTAGGCCGATTGAGCACTCCAAATTGTCCCGAAGGTGTAAGTGCGAGTGCGGATGGTTGTCCGTCTATCTATGTCCTGTGAATGACTGGCGACCAGTTCAGGGTGTTCCCCGCCTACTTCCCCAAAGACTGCTGGGATAGGCTCCAGCATGCCCGCGGCCTTAGAGAGGAAAAGTGGTCCAGAAAATGGATGGATGGATGGATGGATGGATGGATGGATGGATGGATGGATGGAGAGACGGAAGACGGTTAAACCTGGTGTCGCTGATGAGCATAGTTGCCATTGTCATATTTTACACACATATTTTACATATTTTTCACAATATTAAGAAATCACATTGCTTGCTTACAAATTCAAAGTTGTTGTCCGTATCGTTGCTGTGGATTTTTCCACCCAAACTCGAACAAGGACGTAGCTGACTACTATTAGGCTAGTGAAACAACGGTCTCTCGGTTTCTGTCCATGAAGTACCCCTGAGCATTCGGCATACTGCACGCCAGACTCCAACTTGTGGTTGACGTGCGAGCACGTGGGACGATAATGCGAATGTAAATAAATCTGCAAAGTAGGTTTTAATAGCGACACAAAGCTCGTTAGCCTCCACATTGGAGGAGAACACGCACACAAACGGCTTGCGTGACTTTGTTGTCCTCTGGCATTGTTTCCGCGCGAACGCGCACTCTGCGATTGTGTGAGCGTGCGTGCGTCACTTTCCACTTTGATTGTGTTCACAGTGTCAAGCGCTCAGTCTGTAATTAGCACACAGCAGCCATCTGTCCAAACAAGCGCTGTCCCGCTCGCTTCCGCGCCATCATCCCCGACGCCGACGCGACACTATTTGCCGTTCGCTCGCTCGCCGTCTCCATCTGCCCGTCTGCCTCTGTTTACAAGCACACGCGCTACCATCTTTTAGCTTTTTTTACACGTACACTTTTTAGTCACAACTGTGTGCTGCCATTGCACATTTTTACAGTTTCATTTTTCCCCTTTTTTTTTTTTTTGCAGTTTGACGTTTATCTGTATATATTCTATTTTCATTTGTTTTTTCTCTTTTTTATGTATTTTATTTGTATTTTAGAAATGTTTTTAGAATTGATTGTTTTTTTTTTTATTAGATTTTATTTTTACTAAAAATATTTTTTTAGTTAGGTGTTTTCAAAAAATTATTTGATTTAATCTCCATAATGTCGCTTAAACGTTTGTTCTCTGATAGACAGGCTCCCGTGGGACGTTTGACGTTTATCTGTATATATTCTATTTTCATTTGTTGGTATTTTTTTCTCTTTTTATGTATTTTATTTGTATTTTAGAAATGTTTTTAGAATTGATTGGGTTTTTTTTTATTAGATTTTATTTTTACTAAAAATATTTTTTTAGTTAGGTGTTTTCCATAAATAATTTGATTTAATCTCTATAATGTCGCTTAAACGTTTGTTCTCTGATAGACAGGCTCCCGTGGGACGATGCCGAACGGCTAAACGATAACACGCAAAAGACGAGAATCCTGAAAGTTGTCACACACAGCAACGGTGATCTGCGAGGTTTTCCAAACCATGTTTGGGCAGTGGAACAGAAACATGGAAACCGTGAACCTTGCCTAGGAGACAATGAATGTGGGCTCGCAAGTCTCGCTAGCTTTAGCTTTGCTCCTTGCGTTTTGGTCAGTGATGCATTTTCAGGACTTATTTGAAATTTAGAATTTTTAAAAGACCAAAGACATTGAGTATATTATACATATGGACAGATACATACAAAAACACACACACAGAAAAAAAACATTGGTTATTGGTATCGGTTTGTAGAAGCAGGACGTTATCTCCTATTGGTGGTATAACTGTGGTGCATCGAGGGTTGCTAAAGAGTGTTCGTGACAAACTCGAAGCCCTTTTTCAGCGATAAGCGAGCAGGCTTCGAGGCAAAAAGATGTTGTGCTCGCAGATACGCAAGTCCTAATACTTTTTGACAGTTACCTTCAACCGGGACTTTTGGAAGTTTTTGCCAAATTCTCAGTGCGGGTTTAGCTAACCTTGTGCTACTTTTTTTTTATTTGTACTGAAGAAAGAAGGAGAGCAAAATGGCAAAGGCAAAGATAACATCGGGGACAGGGACTTGATGATTAGCTGCAACGGCTAATTGGTGCCGTCGGTCCTAGCAGGGGAAATGATCGGCGATGACAATATCCTTAATTCAGCATTTGGCCCAAAGAACACTTATCATGCGTGTGCTCGCCTTTGTGTGTTTATGCATGTGTGCGTTTGGGTTTTTGCACTCCTGTGGGGCACAATCACAGTGAAATTAGTGTAATTAAGTTGCCAGTCGCAACGGGCTTCTGTAGAGAATTAATATTTACGGCCGTGTGTGTGTGTGTGTGTGTGCATGTGGAATTTTTTTATTAGCATCTCGCTGATGTGTCGCCTCCCACCTCCTCCCAGTGAGCCCTCGCGGGTAATCCGCCCGGCAAATTGGATGTTTGTTCAAATCGTTATCCCGGCCGGGGCACTTTGTATGCGTGCGCGTCGCTAATAAAACCAGATTGACTAACGCTCTTTGGTGATTAGTTTTACTTTTACTGGGGGGACGCGACGGCGAGAAAGCGGCACCCCGATGTATAAACTGTTTATTTAATGTCATCGCAGAGTCTATTATGTTTATTTGAATTTGTTTATCGATTCCAGAAGCTACCCAAGACAACACGCTGAATTCAAACAAATCTTCCACGTCAACAGTCAAGAGAATAAATGGACCTGCCCACACTTTTTCAAACTCTCAAACGTTTCCACCAGAAGGGAGAGTTGCCAACATTTTCACCTTGGACAGAATACACGTCACGACAAGAATCTGGCGGCGCGGGACAAGGGACATCGATCAATTGTAGTTTAATCAATATGAACTCATTCACTGCCAGCACAATTCGAATAGATGTTTGACGTCTATAGCCGTCAATGGGAGTGAATGAGTTGAAGTATGGGACTTTTTTTTGGGGGGGGGGGGGGGTCTAGAAATATACTATTAGATCACATCTTTGTACAATCAACTTTTCCTACTTGCGCGACGACACTTTAAGAAGGTTAACGAGCTCAAAACGGGCACCGCCTTCCTCCCCTGTCCTTCCTTCTCGCGTGAACAGCGTGAGGTCATCAGCAGGGGGCGGGGGGTTCTTTACGCGTTTGTACGGGCCTTGGCACAGGCGGATGCTCGGCTTGAGCCGTCCCGCGAGCTTTTTCCCGGGAATGTCAAGCGTGGCTGAGAGGCTGCGGCGCTGCGAGCTGTGAAGGGTGAATCTGCGGGGATTGTCTCGTGACAGAGAGAAGGTAAAAGGGGGATGTGGAGGATGGCAGGGCTTTTGCTGGCAAACAATGGCATCGTGTGTATGATTCTGCACACAATTTGTTGGTCAAAACACTATCTACCAAACTTTTTACAAGCAAAAGTGGAAACTTTGACATTATGCGAATATAGTCCCAATAGTTTTCTCTGTCCACTCAGATTTCAGCCTTCATGTGTTGGCATGTCAAACAAAATGAGTAGTATGGTATTAGCAAGGGAATGTTCTCATCTTTTTTTTTTTTTTTAAGTAATCAGATTTCAACTGCATCCTCACAGGGCCCGAACGCGAGCACTCAACGATATTTTTACATCCTTATTGGTTTGTTGGTTGAACCAAAAGGGTACAACACATCCGCACAATTTTCAGGTAGCAGCCACCCTGATGTGGACTTTGTCGCCATGGCAATCAATGTTGCAATGGGAACCTGCCCAAAGTATAAAAACGCTATATGCTCTCATTTAGAGTGGTAAAGGAGCCTGTTTTGGATTTGATCATCGTCATCAAGCTGTAATTGGTTTGTTGACTGCAATTGAATCATTTGAGAAGCAATATAAAAGTGCTATGAGGCCTTTTCAAAACAGCCTCAGGCTCAGCTTTTGTAAATTCATCGCCGTAGCCTGTTGGACTTTGCAATGTGAAACGTGGTAAACAGGTCGATCATAAGTAGGACCCCAAAAAAAACACTCGTGAAGTCGTGTGGGAAAAAAAAGGAAGTCTGATGTCTTGTTGTAACTTGGATATGTTGGCATTATAACCAAAAGTATTTCAAAAGTCAACTTCAAAACCTCGCTTGATTTAGCAACTTGAAATGAGGTAAGCATATCTATCAGGAGGTGACCCACAAAAAAGTCTCAAGAATTCATGGCTGAAAACACACACGTCAGCCATTTTGGTTGAAAGAGGCCTTCCCCCCCCCACCCCTTTGTATGGAGGAGCAATCATCACGAAAGAAAAAAAACACCTTGGCAAGATCCGCTCTGATTCCCTCCCCACCTGCAGAGGGCGACGTCACACTACGGAGTCGGGGGAAACTCGCTTCTCATCAAGTGCTCTCGCTCGCTCACCTGCGCCGGCGCATGAACGCATGCCAGGAGCCACTCAGGAGATGTGGCTCAATTGACCCTGTCGGACTCTTCCTCGTCCCGAATTGCAAGACGCAACTGGTAAGAAAACAAAAATAACTTTAATGTGGTTAAACTAGAAAGTCAAATGCGAACCAAGTGGGATCGTTGTGGGAAATTGGGATTGTTGTGGAAATTGTTGTGGATTATCAAGCAGTGGCATCTTCTATCGTTTTTATATATCTTTAAATTTTAAACTATAAAATCGGAAACGATTGGAAAGAAAAGAAAGAAATAAAATAAATAAAAGTCAAGCGAATGAGACAAATGACAGCAAACGTTTTTGTCAGACCAAACGGAAATGACCTCAGTGGCCATTTTGAACCACAATGGCCGACTTCCTGTATCTTGTCAAGGGTGACTTCTTGAAGTTTTTTTTGTGGGGGTCTACTGGTTCTGGATGAGTTCACCGTATTTGACAGTTTCTAAGTGAATTTGAGTCTAAATCTTTAAAAACGTCTCGAGATTCCCCAAATGACTCCAACGCTGAATTTTCATAAACTGTTTAAATTCATTATAAATTTTATAAATTAAGTTAATCATTTCAGTGAGCAGCGATGAAACCATATCCACAGTACTTGAATGACATTTTTTTTACAGTTATTTATATTTATTGTGAATTATATTTGAAGTCAGTTTGACAGGTATATTAATGGATAAAAAACAACAATGAATGACGTTCTCAAAATAATCTCAAACCCAGCGAGCAATCTAAGTAGTTGATAACGATTTGCGATTTGGTTCTGCTCATTGCTATCGGAGGAAGCTTGCATCCCATGACCCTCGTTCATCACGCATCGGAAAAAGAAGCCATCCGTCACTGTCGTCGGTCGTAACCTGGCATAGATTTGTGATAAGGGATGACGAGGCACTTTTCAAGCCATCTGAAAGCCATACCAAAAATGGCTCTTCTGCTTTTTACTGTGCAATCGGGGCGAGAGTGGGAGGCGCAAATTGAAATGAGACCTCCGCCAAAGTTCGAGGTTTTATTTGAACGACCGATGTTCCGGATACCCGCCAAGAGCTCTGACGTCATTGTGAAATTGCTGACTCACTTCCAATAGATGGAGAAACATCCTATCGGAAATAAATGAAACGGCAGAACTTGACCACACGTTTCACAGACGTTGCACAACGCATTTGGGCTTTGATGAGTAGACCCACAAAAAAGTCCCAAGAATCAACACCGGAATATTTGCTGGAGGTAAGCCGTTTTGACTTGAAGCGTCCTTCTCAGGTCGTTTTGGTCTGTATTTACGACATAATCCTCCAATCAAACTCCTGCTAGTTCCCAAAGCCCACAGCTGTAAGTCTGCCATGTTGGTTTGAATTGGCCTGAAGACAATTTGCAATTTTACTATTGGAGCAAGACAGAATATTTGCTGTCGCCGACCATGTAAAAGAATATTGCGGGCCATATCTGCTCCCCGGGCATTAAGTTTGACATCTGTGGTTTAGACTCCTGTATAACAACAAAGTCAGAAAATGAAGAGGAAACCTGTCAAGAAAAAGTCTGTGAGTTTAATGCTATCATAAGATGTGAAGCTAACGGCCAACAGAAATTAGCCTAAACGTTCGGGTAGGCTCTCGTCCCTGAAAACGGTCAAAGACAACGGTTAGCTCGTAGTGGCATTAGCAAAATTAGCCTCCACACAAATTCAAAATTGAAACACCGGCAAGGAGAAGAGGCTCACACTTTAAGTGTCTGACCAACTGCACTGACTCCAGCTTTTGACGTCACTCACTAGGACACACCCACTAAAGGTCCCTTAATACTAAACCCGACTATTTATTTATTTATTTATTTTTAAATAAAAAAAGCTCTTCCTTTTGTGACTAATAACAGACAAGACAAAAGATGTTTGCACACCTGATGGCCACCAGGGAGTGCGCTTGCTCCTCTCAAAAAGACTCCCCAGAGTCAAACACTCAAAGAAACAAACAAACAAAAACAAACGCGCAGCACACAGGAGTGAGTCAATCGAAAGTGGATGCGTTTTATTACAATGTGGTTCTCCGAGGCGCGCTCACGTGGTGTGCGTGCGAGGGCGCGCGCGCCTGGAGAGTCTATCGATTACACGGAGAACAGGTGTCGCGCGTGTCAGTGAATGAATAATACAGAGGGCACGAACGCCACTCGCGCACGCATTTCTGGACACTCGATTGTCTTATTGATCTTTAATCGACAAGTGACTGGGGATGCGTTTTGACTTTTAAAATTCATTAAAAAAAAGGATGAAAATAATCATATAACAGGTTACATGTAAACAATAAGCTATAATTATATATTCTTAAGAATATAAGAACTAATATAGAACCCTTTGAAGTAAAACAATACCATTTCAGGCATTTAATAATACTTTGAGAATCCAACAGTATTATATTATTCCTGCATTATAGTATGAAACATGGAATGCATATAAACTGAAATTAAAATAATATATACTAACTGCCGAAGTTTATACATGCCTGTCATGAAGTTGAATGAGCACGCCTGAGTCCCCCCCCCCCCCACAGACACACACACAAACCCTCGTGTCTTAAATGTCAGTCCGATTGCCAAATCCCACCCCCCTTATCGCCGTATGCACCCTCCTCCTTCCATGCCGCGTCTGATCCACTCTCGACTTGACGTGCACGCACGTGCGCGCGAGCACACGCACGCACGCACGCACACACACACACACACTTTCTCTCTCTCTCTCTCTCTCTCGCTCGCTCTGTATTTGTCACGCTCGCGCACCCGCTCGCTCACCGGAGTTGTAGTTGGAGCCCCGCGCTAGAGCAGCACAGTGTCTGTTGGGTGGCGAGAAGGAGCGCACCATCCTCATCATTTTCAACATCCTCATTCTGAGCCCGTTTGGATGTATTCAAATCACGTGACGCACTTTTGGTGGCAGTTGGACACTGGACTTTTGTTGACTGTTTTGGTTTTTGTCTTGTGAACTTGTTCGCAGGTGTTTGAACTTGGGATTGTAAACGCAAAGTGGAGCTTCGCCATTTTCCCCATCGAATCCGGTTCCGCTCCAATCCCCCCCCCCATTAGGGATCGTAAAGAGTTCCACTCAAGTCCGCCATGAGGTTGCTGACGGCGTCTTGCCGCTCCCCTTAGTCGCTCCAGCGCCTTTGCTCCGCCACCGAGGAGACGCGCAGGTGCAGACGGGCTCCCCTCGCCCGCGATCGGCTACCCTGGCCGGCGGGAATCGAGTGGCCTCATCCAAACGGGACCGAAGAAGGATGGAGGCTCCCCGGCCGAGAGTTGCGGGAGGAGTCGGAGGTGCACTCCGAGGACGCGCGACCTTCTGGATCTGGACTCTGATGCTCGTCTTATGCGAAGGTAGGAAAAGTTCAGCAGAATTATTGACGTGATGCGTCTTATGCATTTGAACGCTTTTGTTTTTGGTAAACCTTTTTGCACCGAACATTTTCGCACTTTTTGAACGGAGGTTTTGTAGCCAACACACGTTTTGCAAAAAGTGTCTTGTGCACGCAAAAGACACGCCATCACGTGACTATTTGGATGGATAATGGCATAATCGCGGTGGTGAATTGGTCGACGGAATTCCTGCGCATAACAAAAGCATAAAAACTTGTCGTCAAAACCTGAGACGGTCTGCGTTCACATTTATTACTAAATTGAAATGCTCGCGTTCTGTGTAACGACATTGGCACGTGCGCATGCCAATGACGTGTTGCTGTGTAACAGCCCGATGCCAGATTAGTGTGTGTGTGTGTGTGTGTGTTATTGTGCATTTTGCAAAGCAAATTGGAACTATTCTGATAAAAAAAGAGAATGTACTCTTTCGTCTGGTCAGCTTGATGCGACGTCACAATATCGTGGGTGGCAACAGATCTGACAAACTGCTCGAATATTTTATTTGTTTTTAACGCAGGGTTTTTTAAAGTACAAGAGTTGAAGCAGTAGTTACATTTCAAGTCTTTGCATTATTATTATTATTATTATTATTATTATTATTTATTTTACACGTCTCTTCTACAACAAAGAGTACTCTTGGCACCGCTCGCAACTGGCCGTACAATTCATGTTTCACTTTTGTACTGATGTGCTTTTCAGTCATTTTTAAAAGAGTTGACTATGAAGGTATCTTCACTTCTCATGAAGTATGCAGTTAAAGTCTCTTTACCAGCTTTGGGATTGACAGCAAAATGGTTCTTGTTGTCCTTTAATACATTTCTGTTCTCTTTTCCTCATATTTGTTTTGTTTTTCTTAAGTCCAAGAGTTGAATCAGTACTAATGCTATTTTATTCTAATACTAATGTCTTTTGAACGTAATATCGACTTTGACTAAAGAGAAAGAGTGCCACCTATGTCTCTACTTGTTACTATACTTAAATGAAGGAATTAAATCGGTAGTACTTTTACCATACTCACCAGTGTTGTACTTGGATACAGAGTGTGACATCTTTTGCGAGTGCGTGCTAATCAAACCCGACTTACGCTTCGCTGGAGACTTAACGGGACGTGCTGATCTGCGCTGGCTTGAGACCGGAAGAAAAAGTGCAGCGATTACACGCGGTTGCGGGGTTGGGGGGGGGGGGGTCAGTCATTGGTCATTGAACACAACAGCTGGGGCTGAGTTGGCACACACACTAAAAAGTTGAATCACCAAGTATGAAATCTGGAACATCTGAGGTCCATTTTGGCTTTGGTACGTGTGTGAATTGGGTAATTTGTTTTCATCTAATTGGATTGAATTTGTATTTCAATAGTTGCTTTGTGCCATTTGCTCGACACTTTTTCTGTTGCAGTATAAAACCAAACAAACAAAAAAAGGACACCTTTCCCAATCCATGTACTGCAGCATCAAAAGAAATGTAATCTGGATTTCCTCGAGATTGGTCGCAATGTAGACACCACACGTAATAAGGCAAAATCAAGTTGAATCAAATTTGGAACCAGATTTGGCTTGGACAACAGTGCACACACCACATGTGATTTACCGTTTTTTTCCGTGTATAGTGCGCCCCCATGTATAGTACGCACCCCTAAAAATGGCATGCTGATGCTGGAAAAAAGCTTGTACCCATGTATAATACGCACCCAATTTTTATGAATTTTTTTTAAAAAAAAATTTAATTTTTTTTTTTTTTTTTTTTTTTTAAGTCCCAATGATCGTCACACACGCAGGGAGGCAATGGGTCCCATTTTTATAGTCTTTGGTATGGTCTTAACTAGGCTGGATGTAATTTTTTTTGTTGGCGTTGATTTCTCCGACTGCCCATAAACGCACCACCGCGCTCCGTGCGCATGGAGCGTGTTTGAAGTGAACAGCAGAGAAGAAAGGAACAAGGCAAAGTGTTGTGAAATAAAATATTACCTGTAATACGGATTTAGGTAGAGAACTGAACTTTCGCTCTTTATATAGCTGACGTGTCTTGCTCATCCGTTCTGCGCATCTGTAATGGCGGCCTCCGTATGATATCCGGTTTGCGTGTGTGCGAGAGCGAGAGAGAGCGAGAGAGAGAGGGCGCGAGAGAACGCTCAACCGTAGCGCGCCGCCGACCGCCCAACTGCACCGGGCTGGTCGATTATTGTGACAGAGCCGTCGCTGAAATTTAGAAGATATTTTTAAAGTCCTGATGTACTTTCTAAAATTTAAGTGGACCTCAGTGCGCACTGCGCAGGGAGCTTAATTTGGTGCGGTCGCGCAACCGCAGCGCGCCGGGCGCTCACTGTCGCATTGCTTAAAGAGCGCCTTTGTGTTTCAGGATGAACAGCAGAGACGAAAGGAACAAGGCAAAGTGTTGTGAAATAAAATATTACCTGTAATACGCATTTTGTTATTTGCTGATTGAAACTGCTAATTAAACTGTGAATTGAAACTAATAGGAAGAAAACAACTCTCGCTCTTTATATAGCTGACGTGTCTTGCGCATCCGTTCTGTGCATTTTATTTCACAACACTTTGCCTTTCTTCTCTGCTGTTCACTTCAAACACGCTCCATGCGACCGCAATGCTCTCGTATCAGACGCTTGCTCGATCACCTGCTCGTTTGCTGTCCCGTGCGCGCACGAAGCGCGGTGGTGCGTTTACGGGCAGTCGGAGAAATCAACGCCAACAAAAAAAATTACATCCAGCCTAGTTAAGACCATACCAAAGACTATAAAAATGGGACCCATTGCCTCCCTGCGTGTGTGACGATCATTGGGACTTAAAAAAAAAAAAAAAAAAAAAAATTAAAAAAAAAAATTTTTTTTTTTTTTTTTTTTTTTGTACCCATGTATAATGCGCACCCCAGATTTTAGGACAATAAATTAGTAAAATTTTGCGCACTATACACGGAAAAAAACGGTATTTCAGATTCACTTTTGACACAAGTGTGCGTAAGATGACAACGGGTCAAACCAAAGTTCTGATCTGAGCAACTGCGCCAGAGCATAAAGTCTTGCCTTTTTCACACGCTGATTAGTGGAGGGTTGGGTGTCACTTCCTGTGTGTGTGTGTGTGTGTGAGTACGGGGGGTAGTTTGTCATGTCTGCAGGGTTCAAAGTTGCATTAATCAGCACCACATTTCCCTTTACATTAGCTTCACTTGACTGTGTGTGTGCGCGCACGCACGCGGTGGATCATTATTACGACAAGATGACTCAGACGGGACTCGTAATGGATTAACATAGAATTTTAATCCGATGTCATTTATCAGCGTGTGCGAGTAATGACCGCGCGCGTGTTGGGATTTAAAGGCTACGTTGATTAAATGCACAATCTTTCAACTCGAATGTGTTTGTGAGGTGCCAACAGCAGCGCCTAGTGGTGTGGATGATGAAAGAATCGTCATCTTTGATTGACGTGTCATTTGTGTGGCCCATGGCACACAAACGGTGCAGCAGCAACACATAGATCCCCGCATATTGGCACTTGAGCTTTGCAGATTTTTTGTTTTTGTTTTGTTCAATGTTTGTGTTTTTGCAGTTTCTAAAATATCTTAGCAGGTTTTGGGAGGGGGGGGGGGTCATGTTTTCTGCCATTTGCAGCCCGTTTTTCATAGGAGACATTTATTGAAAGTTTATCAGCGTTTTGGACAGTTTATGAAGTTTTTCCCCTGTATTTGCTGATCACGCTCCCCCGTGTCACATATAATTTGTACTCTGTGCAAGACAACAAATATTAGTGCCGTACTGATGTGGTGAGATGAGGTGATGAGCTGAGATGTTGCAGTGGTTGCTGCATCCAGGCAACGCTACATTCAGCGGCGGCGCAGCAGCCAATCATTTTGCCGCAGGCAGACATGTACCAGGCCCTCAATTCAGTTTAGGAATTTCCGAATGAGAATCCCCGGTTTCCGACGGATGGCCGAAAAGCTTGACCTCGGCGTATCCCTTGTCACACTGATGTGCTTGCTTGTGTCGTGTCGGTTCTACCTGGATTTTTGCTTCGGTGGGCCAGGCTGGCCAGGTCCCTCACGCTAGCCGGTGCTGCACTTTCTTTCTCTTTCCATTATCTGCAGTGGGAAGAAATCAGAGCACTTCAGATTGGACACTTGTTTACGACCGGCACAGAACAGCAGACTATTGATTTTTGCACATACGAACGAGAGGCGCTTTCGGGGTGATGAGGCGGGTGAGATGAAGGTTTTCAATTTGATTAGCGTCATCAAACGCAGCGCTGTTAACAGGCGCAGGCGCTAATAGAAAATCATTTGGATGTGGGGCACACTCTCTCACAGGAATGTTGCCCCGAGGAGGCGAGCGGGGGCAGGCGCAAGAAGGTGTCGCCAAATGAATGAAGGTGATGAAAAGCGGGACAAAGGCTTTTTCCCCCCCTCATTTGATGAGAAACAAACACAAAGATAAAAGACAGGATGGCAAAAAGGGCAAGATGAGGACGAGTAACCTTTTCCTCCACAAATTCATCCACAAAGTTAACATCAAAGTTTGCAGAAGATCCGACACTCACAGGTGGTTCCTTTCTCCTTTGAGGTTGCTGCAGTGGCATCATAAAAAAAAAAAAAAAAAGAACATACAAGAGTGAAAATAAGTGAAGCAGGCAAAGTATGAGGGTGACATTTTTTTTTGTAAATAACAGAAATATAAGATGAAAATAGGCATGAAAATATTTACAAAAAGTCAATGAAAATAAGAATATCTGATGAATATTAAATAATACAACAGAAGTTGGACAAAAAAGTCAAATGATTGCAACAAAAAGTGTGTGAGGAAAAAATACATAACAAAATGTACAAAATCTTCTGTAACAAAATGTTACAGAAGAAAATAATAAACATGACAAAATGATTCCCAAAACAAACCACCAAACAACAATCCTATTGAAAGTCAAAATCATTCCCCTATAATAGTTCAAACTCATCTACATATTAAAAACATCAGAACACAAAGCAAAATATTAGCTAAAAAATACACAAATATTGCTAAAAAATGTAAAATATGCAAGTACGATAAAACACTTGACCTTAAACCGGACACCCCCCCCCTACCCCCACCATTGGTCTCCCATTGGCCAGCTTGCCCGTGGTCAGTCAACACGTCTCCAAAGGAGCAAAAATGTGCAAGGGAGGCACAATCTAATCCCATTTGGGTAGTGTGTGTGTCTGGGTGTGTCTGTGATCCAGCTCCTTGTATTCAAGCAAGGTGTGTGTGTGTGTGTGTGGGGGGGGGGGGCTGTTGCCGGGGGATAGGCGACAACACTCGATGGCATCCGCTACATTCCCGCTGCGGCGAGGAGGAGGAGGAAGGAGGAAAAAGTGCGTGGGGACATTAAAAGGCCAGACGAGGCCAACGAGTGCGAGAAGAAAAAAAAAATGGGATGAAGGCAGTTGTTGTGGTGTGAAATGAGAATTGGGGCGGCGGAAGAGATGAGCCAAAAAGAAAAAAAAAAAGATTGAAGAGGAGGCCTGACTGAGAAGCGAGGCGGAGGTGCAAAAACTCAGCAGCCTGCAGGCGGCGGCATGCCACGCACATCGTCGCCTCCCGGTGGCCGCGAAATTGGTGAGTGAGGGTCTGTCGGCTGTAGCGAGCGGAACACTTTGCTTTGGCGAGCATCTCTGCTGTGCTATTAATGACCAGCATTGTGCGCAGCAGAAATGAGCAGCCAACTGACCACGACAATCTATACGGAAGCGCCGAGCTGTCAATGAAAAGGCAACCTTTTTTTTTAACGCACTCGCACGCATGTTCGAACACATGGAAAGCGTCCGTTGAAACACAAATGCGGAGCCCGGGGAAGCTGGTCCTCCTGCGCTCGTTTGTCAAGGAAGCCGCAAAGTGATTAGCATCCCGCTAACCGCGGCCGTGCACGTCCTCCTTAACCAATTAACCAAGCCCGAGGGCACGCCGGCCTTCTAATTAGATGTGCAGATAGGGGAGCTCGTTATGCAAATAGGGGAGGGGGCTCCTTAGGCAAAACGCCGCCGGCTTCACCTGAGATGGCCGAGAGCTCCCGTGCCATCTAATAATATATGACAACTTTTGCAGGTCGTCCAAAGTCTGTGTGTGTGTGCGCGTGCGTTTCTTTGCTTAAGTGTTTGACTCGTGTGTGTGTGATTGTGGTGATGGCAGCACAGGCCGGTGTTGACGGTTGTGACCTCGACGTGGCGGCGGGGCCTCCTGATGCATCCATCGCCACTGCTCTCTCCACCACACACACACACACGCACTACATATCAGACGAGGTGTTCCAAAAGATGCTACAATGTACACTCTTCGAAGGGAGGGAGGGTGGAAGAGGAAATGAGCATCGAGGAAGGCAAACAAGGACGATATGAAAGGAAGGAATTAAAGAAGCTAAAATTGTGCATCGAGTGAGACACTACATGTTAAATGACATGAATGATGAAATGAAAACATTTCGAATTAAACATTTTCCATGTCAAATGTAAAAAAAGAAACTGCTGAAATTGAAAATATCTTTTTCCAACTTTGCCCAAATCAAATATTTTTCGCAAATGTTATTGTAACGTAATCGCTCCACTAAAATGTTCCCTGCTGCACGTCTTCCCTCAACCACAAAGCGTCGTAAGAAACAATAACAAAGAGCCTTGAGTCACTCAAGCGGTGTTTTCAGCGGAAGTTGCGGCTCGGCGCTGCCGTTTTGAGGGACAGCTGACATTTGCCCTCTTCTCTCCATCAGATGCATTACTGGACACAGGCCTCTGACATTTGCGTTTGGGCAGTGCTAGCCCCCCTCGTGCTAGCTGACATTTTGTTGGCTGCTAATGCTTATTCATGGCCTCAAAATGGGACCTGTGGGTGCGGCGAGGGAGCGCTCCGCTCTGTTTGCTTCCCATTTTTTGTTGACCCAGGTGGGTGGGGCTCTGTCAAATGATAAATTCCACCCTGACCCAAGAGATAGCAAAACAAATTAGAATTTTAGTCAGGGCAAATCTTTACTTTTTCGTTTACAAAGATGCAAATGGTAATATTTTTTGTTTACAAAAAAAGGATAGAGAAATAAACATATTCGAGACATGTTCGAATATGAAAAATACTTGGTCGAATTCAAGTCAGCTAGCTTCACGGTAACAAAACCTGAGAAATGTCTTTGACGGGCTAATGGAAATTAGCTCGGATGTTATGCTAACTCACTTGACGTGCCTTGAGCAACAACGCACCCAAAGGCCGCTGACAAAATCCCCGCAAGCATTTCTTGTGTGCTCAGTGCTGCTTGACATTTTGTGGTCCAGCGCAGTACTCCCCCAAAGGCTCGCACGCGTCCCGATACTTTTGTCGTTGGGTTGGTGATGTTTGTGTGCCATTACCTGGCTAATGGCTAACGCTCAGTAGTGTCACGCTGATGACTTTGTGTGTGTGCAAACGCGTGCTTGCGCACGTGTGGGACTGGAGGGCAGGCAGATAAAGGTGTCTGCTTTTTCCCGATAAGGACTCCCACCTCTTCATCGCTTTGCTGTTCTCGCCCCCCGCCCACCCCCGCCCGTGGTCTTCCCCATTGTCATCCAGCCACCATTTGCTCCTCAAGATTCCCCTTAAATTTTCATTTCAGGATGTCATTTTTGACTTTGATTCTTTCATTTTATTAGAACGAGTTCACATAAATTTGTAAATCATGTTTATTTTAAAATTTAATTTTTTTAAATATTTTAATTCATCTATTTATTTTTAAAATTTAAATGATTAGTTTCACGTGTTGTTGAAGTTATTACGATGCAAAATTACTAACAGTTTAATTAAAATGGATGGATGGTACCTTATTGATTGTTCAAGGCAAAAGTCAAAGTTGCCACGAATACTTCCGGGCCATTTCTTGCGAACTGGGGTACCTTCATTTTAGCTGCCTAGTGACCTACCTCGCTGCCTTTTTCGCTACTTGTTACGCGAGCTACCTCCCTAGCCACCTACTGGACCTAGCTAGCTTCCTACTTTGCAACCCGCATTTTTGCTCCCAGGCTAGCAACTTCAGAGCAAGAGTTACTACTTTATCCTATTTGATTGGTGGAAACAAATTGTGGACACAAGAATCAGGAGCCATTCCCTCGACAGGAAGTGAAGAAAGCGCTTCCCATTTACGACCTCACACTCATGTATGTTGGTGCGTTGTTCTCCCTCCAGGGTGCCTTGTTTGAATGATTCATGCCTGGAGAATACCTTTGGTCTTATTGTCTCTGCCGTTCACGTTGGGTGGAATCAGCACCATGGACAGCCGCAGGCCCCACACCAAGTCTTGCAACGTATACAAAGGCCGAGTTACAATCGGAAACTCGGTCGCCTCGGTGCTTTGCAACTCAAATTAAAAGGATTGTGTTGATTTTTTTGAATGCACCTAAAATAGAGGTCATAGTTGCAGCACAATCTGAAGTTAGGCGAGTGCTGACCAGCAAGTAAGATGTTGACCAAACCGAGCCGTGTTCTGATGATGGTCTCCAGATCACATTTTAAAGGTGTTGGTCGTGTTCCGGTCTTGCACTGGCCAGTCTTGGGATTTTGTGGACACCGGTCAATACCAGAGCTGATTTGCTGCTGTTCAATTAATGGGTCACTGAGCCTACGTTGGGTCTCGGTCTTGTCCCGGTCTTGTCTCCGCTCCAAAAAGTCTTGCCGTTCTCACAGGAGTCTCATCCTTCCTTGTTGTTGCCGTGAGTGGTGAGTTTGCTGCGGCAGTTTTTTTTTAAATTTTTTTTATTGCGTCAGTCCCCCACAAAAGTGAGATGAGGCAGGTAAGGTGCGTGTTGCTGTCATCAGCGTGCAGATTGGAGAAATGAAACGGCTAACAAGACAAACGGCCCCAGCGATATTAGCCGGGGTGAGCGCGAGGACGAGCACTTTTTCTTTTGCCTTTTTTTTTTTTTTCCTTTTTCCAATCCGCACGTCTGTTGCCGCCTTGGCAGGCTGCGCCGCCGCTCGTCTTTCCTTATTTTGTCCCCCTCTCTGCTCCAATCCACTCGGTGTGTTAGCCTTTAAGAAGCAAGCACCTGCGCTAGCTTATCCTCCTGGCCGCTCTTTAAGTGCGTGATGACATCTGCTGATTAGCATTCAACGAGCGTGAGACAAAGTGGCAGCTTAACCTGCTTGAGAAGTTATTCATGTAATGCTGCTGTAATCAAAGTCACAAACGGCAAAATGGACTTTTGGATTCCTGCGTCTGGGTTTGATTCGTTTGTCACCGTCTACTTGCCAAGAGCTCAGTTGAAGCCTCCATTTGTACTTAAATGGCAAGGGGATTTATTTTAGACAGAATGAAATGAAAATACAGTTGGAGAAAAGCAAACCATGACATTTTTGCAAGTGGAAATGAAATTTAACAAACATAATTCCCGTGGAATGTGAGAAGAAAGGTCCATTTGGGGTCCATGGTGTTAAATCAGCACCAAAGCACGTAGACGGGGAACATCTGGCGCCGGTCGCCGCCGACCCCTTTATTGACGCGTCGTGAATTCTTCATCGGGACAAATTTCGAGAGGACAGTCGGCGTCTTTTCACGGCCGCCGTCATCCTTTTAACATGCGTCGGGTTCACCTTTTCAAAGGCCTCCTTGAAATGACCTCTATGACCTTCACGCACGCAATGTTGACAGTCGCCAGTGGTAGAAAGACGACAATCATGCCTTTTCGTGTGTGAGACATCAGAACATCTTTGTGAGCCCTCCCAAAAAGTTGATACCAGGCCGAGAAAACATTGCCTTGCTGATCACACACACACACACGCACACGCACACATACACACACACCCACGATGACATTACGATGCTGAAAGACCGCAGCCAAAAGTATTTGGACACTTCCCGCTCGCTCCTGTTGGGGAAGTGTGCCACTACTTCACGTTTGTGCTATTTTTGAAGGCTTTTTTTTTTTTCTTGGTGTGTATTCAGTACCTGCCAGGCTGAATTGTTCTGCCTGGTGTCAGCCGCTGACACTTTACTAGGAACATGTTGAGATACGCTCGTGCGTGTGTGTGAGTGTGGAAGTCCGAGAGAGAGAAAGAGAGCGAGAGAAAGTAAATCTGTCTTCCCGCTTCTGCCGACAGCCCAGGGAGAGGATGAAAAAGATTTAATACCTTTGCCAAGGTGATGCCCTACAGTGTTGCCTCTCTCTCGCTTGCTCTCTCTCTCTTGCTCTCTCTCTCTCTCGCTTTCTCTCTCACATTCACGCACGCACGCACTCCTATGCCTTGTTTGCAGCGGGATGTCAGACATTCTCGTAAGGAAGCAAAATGCCAAAACACAAAATCTGATTTTCTCTGTTGTAAACGAAACAGAAATATTAAAGCTGATTTTTTTTTTTTTTTTTTTCAGAAAGCAAAGTAATATTGACTACTTTTTTCTTTTAAATTTGAGAACATGTCATTAACAATGTTAAAAATCTGTTGGACGTGTGCGCTCACCATCTACACACGGATTAATAGTTTGTGGTTGTGTGTGCGTCTGTGTGTGTGTGTGTGTGTGTGATCAGCAAGGCAATGTTTTCTCGGCCTGGTATCAACTTTTTTGGGGGGCTCACAAAGTTGTTCTGATGTCTCACACACGAAAAGGCATGATTGTCGTCTTTCTACCACTGGCGACTGTCAACATTGCGTGCGTGACACACACACGTGGTTGGTGTGTAAATTTTATTTTTTTTTCATTAGTGATGAGTTGGCCAACTGTGCGCTGCCATATTTTATCCACAATTAGGGAACTTCTCTGTCAGACGGGACGTAGGCGCACACACACAATGATACATTGGTATCGTTAGTCCTCATCCCCTCCTCGACAGCTGTGCATGTATGTGCGCACATACACGTGCGCACGCGCACACACTCGCCAACATCCCAGTGTGCGTGCAGACGCAACACGTTAGACGTGAAAGACGAGAGAAGAAAAATGAGTCGGTGGCAATTAAAGGTGCCTCGCCGGCCATCTTGCTTTCCTGTGACCTCCCTGTGACCTTCCTGTAAAAGTGACTCACCAAATAGAAAAGAATGTTGATTACAAATATATATTTTGTCTTGTCCTTTTCTCTTCGACGAAGAAACTTATAAAGTTCATCTTTGTAAGCAGCATATGGCTCATCAATACTCCCAAATTCCTTTAGCTTGATGCTAAACTATGATGCAAAACATCATAGACGTGCTAGCAAAAATGAGCATGTACCATTTTCGTCATTTTTTTTTTTAATTCATGATCTGGTTTTTGGTGGAAATCAATGATTTGTGATTTTTTTTTGTGGGCACGATGTTCCAGTCCAAGTCAGGGACAGAAGCCAGAAGACCCTGCATACTGCACTACGTGCATCTTATCGCAATTTCGCTTCTTTCGTGCAAGCATTACCTCATCCTGGCGTTTAATGCAGTACGGCGAAACAAATTGCGGGTGGAGTGTCACGTTTGGCATTTTTGCAGCTAGTGGGCGAGGGAGATGAGGATGAAGACGTGGAGGAAGATGAAAGAAAAGCTTCTTGCACCTGCCGGGCTGCGTTGTCCCTTATCAAAGCTCCTGGCTCTCTTCATTTCTTCCTCATTTCCTTTGGTGGCTGTCTGGCCGCCTTTTCTTCATTGACTCTCATTTCCTCACGTTATTGTGGCGATGGGCCGGCTTTTTGGCTTGCCGGCGCTTTCGCCTCCCCGAGCGGCAAAAGCGAACAAAGAAGGGGGAGGATGTTCCTGAAAAACAACATCTGACGCCGCTTCTGCTCCGTCACTTTGCCAAATGCTAGCTTGTTCGCTCGCACCTGCTAGTGTGGCCAAATGACAATTTGCCACGTGAAACATTCAACAAAGGACGATTTTAATTTGCGCAGAAAAAATTGACGATTTTTCCCACAACCGCGCACCCACCCACAGCCCGGCGCACTCGGAAAGCATCCGCCATCGTCGTCGTCGTCGTAGTAACAATAATGACACATCAAAGCGTCTCATTTCATGTAAGGCCATTTTTTTTTTTTTTGCTTGTTAATTCTGATCTTATCTGTCCGTTGCTGCTGCTGCCGCCACCCCTTCAACTCCGGCTGAACTTTCCCGCCTCAAAGTGTCGGCAAAAGTTGTTGGCGTCATATGCGATAAAAATAAGACGGCGACTAGTTCACAGGAAGTGGTTTGAAAGCGCGTACGCCCGGCAACGACTCCTTGTTAGCAGAGAAGCAGCAGCTATCTTTCCTTTTTTTTTTTCTCAACAATAATAAATTTGTCGCCTCTCCTCCTCGCTGCTCTACTTTTCCACTTTTGTGGTTGTGATTGACAGGAGAACTTTGTGTTTATGCTGATTGGCTTTTGTAACCTGATTTCCTTGCAGAAAATATAATCACAACGCCGTTTGCAGTTTTACAAAAGATTAAGTGAGTTCATCTCAACTCCAAATTGATTTAATTCAGTCGCATCCTGTCAATTTTTTATTCCAATTTTGTATTGACAAATGTCCTTTTTTTGGATTTAATAATTGAATATTTGATTTAAAAAACAAACAAACAAAAAACTGACTTTGTTTTTGCAATCAAAACTTTTGTTTATCATCAAATTGTTTAACTCCATTTTTATAACTATAATAATAAGTGTGATATTTTGAAAAGTGACCTTTTTCAAAACAAAAATAAAATAACAACCAAGAACCTAGAGATCAATCAAACGCTCCATGAGGTTATTTAGGGCCATTTTTTTCCCTGCTCCTAAATGTAGAATCTTCGTTCGTCGTCGTTTTTTTTTCATTTTTATTTTGTTTCTCCTGTCCTGGTTTTCCCACCTCCGTCTCCCTTTGCAGCTTGTGTGTCGGCATGTCTGTGTTTTGGCTGCGTGGGCACCATCCTGTCAAAGCCCTGCTGTGTGTGTGTGTGTGTTTGTTTTGCTTCAATCGCTGTGTGTGTGTGTATGTGTATGTGTGCGTGTGTGTGGCTGTCGAGTTTGATAAAAAGCCTCTTCTTTTTTTTTTTCTTTTCAATAAACAGCTTTTCCCGCTCCATGCGACGGAGCCTCTTTGATCGATTGCCTTCCTCCAATTCTGTCTTTGATTGCTCGGCGTTCTGATCAATGGCTGCTTGCACGCTTTGTGCACGCTCTCAGCCGAGCGCTTCAAACGGCGCGGAAGTTAAGTGGCGCCGCGCCGGGTTTCCCTCAACGGGCGGGAGAGAAACTAACTTGCTAAAGGACAAAATCCTTGGATTAGCTTCTGTTTGCGTGCGGCTAACGCATAGTGAGGTGCGCGGGATCCGGTTTATGATTTTTTTGACACAAGCCGTCATTCAGTAGACTCCCAGTTGAAGTTCAGGAACAAAGTGGGTTTCATTTTGGGTACTAGAACAACCACATAGCTTTTCCTGAGCAAACTCCATTTTGCTTAAGACAATGCAAAGCGCCCAAGACAACCTCAATAAATTAGCATCGAAACTATATGTATAACTGAAATTTCAGCACAGGCGATGTTTCACAAACGTCATGTATTCTTTATCCTCTGCAAAGATATTTCTTTTACAATTGAACAATTGTCTCCTTCACCTCAAGCATATGTCTGTATTATACTGACCCCAGGTGGCCAAGGCACACACACATACACCGGAAAGAACACATTTCCCGTGAACATAATCTGCCAATGTACACAGCCGCCCTAGCGCTCTTGTCGAACGAAATATTTCTTTGTTTATTCCCTGACAGAGTTGGGCCAGTGCGTGGCACTTTGACCCGCTTGCAGAGCGTCGGTGTGAAACTTGCGACTTTTGGATCTCGGAATCTCAGAACTGACACGTGTTTGTATCTTTTTCGTTTGTTAGCATCTTTGCATCGTTGGGCCTCCTTTAACTTCATTGTTTTTGCATCTCAGTATACGAGTGCAGCTTCAGGTCATCTCACGATCTCAACATTTCAGCATCTTCGAATCTGTTAGCAACTTTGCAATCTTAGCATCCGAGCATCTCGGCACCTTTATTTCTCTTTGAGTCTCGGCGTCTCTTTCGAATTTCAGCATCCTCGTAGCTGACCTTGTGTCTCCGCATCTTCATATTTCAGCATCTTAATGGCATTCTCGGCGTTTGGCCGCATTTGTCAAGGCACCTTTGTATCAGGGGCTCTTTCGTCTCGGTATCACAGCCCGGTGGCATGTCAGTGGCGTTGCACCTCTGCGTCACGCCAGCTTAGCGTCACTGTATCTCGGCATCTTCTCGCCCTGCTGTGGCCGTATCTTTACATCTCAGCACGGTCCTCTCGATGCATACATTGCGCGTGTTTGTGTGTCTATAAATAAATCCAGCTGAGCAATTAAAAGGAAAGATAACGAGGGGAAGTGTGGCTAACGACAGTCACTGGCCTTATTTGTTGTGTGTGTGTGTGTGCGTGTGTGTGTGTGTGTGTGTGTGTGTGTGTGGTGGGGAGTCTTTTCAAAGGCATATTAGCGAGTGCCTTGAAAGCCGAGTGGCAGCTTTAATACTTGCTCATAACTGCACGTACGCACATGCACAGTTTTAATCACGCCGTGTGTGTGGGTGCGTGTCTGTGTGCGTGTGTGCGAAAGGCTGCTTGATGTTGATAATGACGCCGGGGTAATAGATGTGTCACTCTGCACAATTAAAGCGACGCACTGACGATACAATTTCAAGAAGCCGTATAAAGCGCATGCGCACACGCATTCATTTTATTTGGAGTTGTAAAATAAATATGCTGCATGAATGAAGGATTAGGTCAGCGCCTGTCACGTTTGCTTCTCGCTTCTAATTAAGCCTGAAGCGATGTGTGACACACACACGCGTACGCACAGATACACACAAGCACAACTACATCTTTGTACCTACCTGCAATAAAGTGTCAAAAGAAGTTCACCCCTGGAAACAGCCGACCCAAAGCAAGTCCACGAAAAACAAGCCACCAAAGAAAGTGATGATGTCATATCATGCACGACTGATGCAATTTGCGACCATCTAATCAGATTACCCAATTTGGGATTTCTGCGATACGGCGGCACAAAAACATGCAATTGGAACTTCCATTTAAAGTTCTCTCTGCTCTGCATGTGGTTGAAAGACATAAGTTGCTCCGAACAACGCAAGGCACTCCGCCTCGGGGCGAAAAGAAGCTGGTGAATTATTGAGGCGACACTGCAAACAAGTTATCACGCGCGCGCGCGCACACATGTCGTAGTGGGCGGCCATTTTTGCTTTTATGAGCATGTCAGCGTGTGTTTTGGCACCCAAAGATCTTTCACTCGAGAGATGAGCCCATTGCAATTTGACACTTTTCCGAGAATTACGTTTTTGTTCCCGCATGAAATAGTTTTCCGGGACAGCAAATTTAAATGATATATATATATGTATTTTTTTGCAGTGGAAATTCTGTATATTTTTCTTTGGATTTTCTGGGGTAAATACATGAGTAAAAGGCAAATTTGACAATAAAAATAGCGGTCAAAATCTATATCAATTGATTACTCGTATACTTTTCCTGTAATTTATCCGCTTCAATCTGCTCCCTGCAATAATGTTGAAGGATGTTTTTGCTTGGAAATAAATGTTTTGATTTGGGCAAAACTACGTACGACCTCACAGTGGTCCGCAAACTTTCCATCTGATGACTTGTTTGTCCTGCCAACCCTCATTTGCCAGGTCAGCAACTGTGTGTGTGTGTGTGTGTGTGCGTGTTTGTGTGTGTGTATTAGCAGCATAGAGGACGGCCAATATCAACAGTGCAGGAGTCCACCCACTCAAAAATCACACTGATCCAAAGTCAGTTTGACATGCGAGCAATTTTCTTTCTTTCTGTCTGTCAAAAAAACGCAGGGAGGTCTACTTTTAAGAAAGCACATTTGATTTGGAACAAAAGAGTGAAATAACGGGCGTCAAATCATTTCATGGAAATAAACACTAAGCGTCCTTTTCTCCAGGCCTCACTCAATAATTCAGTCTCTGTGTGTGTGTGTGTGTGTCTGCTCTTCTGAGTTTGGCGTCAAAGATCAAATGAAGTCAGAGTCGCGCTCGTTTCATGAACAAAAACAAATGTATTGAGGACGATCGACGCACTCTGGCGTGTCACATGAAGTGAAGTTAAGCGGAATATGTTAGCATGCTAGTATTTAGCATGAGCATGGGTTCATTAAAATTATTTCAAACAATAGTTCAGTTATAATAAATTTAAGTAACGAATAAAAATAAACCAACGTTTTCCTAATGGATATATGAATGTGTGTGTAGGAATGTTCTAATAAGAAAAATGAATATCTTCATCGGGAGCTGAAAAAGTCCTCATGGTCTTTCACTCAGGTCAGATGAGGAAAATCAACTCTTGAACTTCAATGAAAAGAAGGGGAAGGTTTAACAAAACTCGTTCTCCTAGCAGTGGATGCATTTGAGTAGCGTTTAGTTTTGGTGAAAAAAAAAACTGGTGAGCGGCCAATCGAGGCAGCCGTTTCCAAAAATGTCCCCAATATGACGAAATTGCGATTTCAACAAATATGACAATTTGATCCGTCTATGGGCTGCTTGTGGATGACGCAAGTATTTATTTAAAAGGCAAAAACATGTTGATTTCATTTAATTTCTTCATGAAAATTGGTCGCAGACGCTCGAGTGTTTGGCGGTCATCCAAATGACATCAAGAACACCCCCCCCCACCCCGGGGGCTCATTACAACTCCTCAATATCCACCAGTCCCTTCAATAGGTTCCCTTTTCTATTCTTACGTGTGTGGAGAAAAGGTTGGATTACCGGCGTGTTGTTGCCAGATAGGCTTGGATTACGCGTGGGGAGAGACACACAGCGAGGAACTGGAGGTGTGACTCAGGCGACACGCACAGGAGATAGGAGATGTGAGGTGCGAGTGAAACAATGACAAGATGAAGTCGGCGGACAGCCGAGTTGCGGTCAATGCCCAAGCTTCGGAGAGGCCGCCATCTTGCTTACTGCCTCATTGCATCTTTGCTGTTAATTACACTCGGAAACCATCAGGCTACTTCATGCCTGTTTGGTTAGCTAGCTAGTCAATTAGCTTGTTGTTTACTATTTTGAGAAGTCATCGATTGACTTGCTTGAATCTTTTTTTTTTTCGTTATATTTTGTCTCTCTGTATTGCTTGTAAAAGGTGGGGCGCTTTGTTACCACGGCAACCTTGCATCCTCGCACCACCCCGCCCCGTTTAAAGGCACACACGTGTATTTTTAACAGCCGTTATGTGAGCGCATGTGCTGACTACTCTAAAATACAAGTGGCATCCCATCTTTCACACACACGCACACACATGCACACAGTTCTGCGTAAGCACTGACTGTCCCGCTAATGAAGTTTAATGAGCGCAAAGCCAGACCTGTGCACTTTTTTTTTTTTTTTTTTTTTGAAGCAGAGATGCTCACCTGCCTTCCACTTACGCACAAGCCAGTGCAGCAAAGACACGCCAGTGATTTCCCCTGTAACTGAAAATTGTCGAGAAGTTGCTATCTATGCTGTGTTCAAGACCGCTGGGAAATGGTGGCATATGACTTATTGGAGCTTAGCGTTTTACAGCGAATCATCAAATTTTGCCGCTTTCCCCAGGATAACCCCTTTTTTTTTTTAATTTGCCGTGGTTTGTCTGTTTGATCTATGTGGTTTTGAGGGGGGGGGGGGGAACTTTCAAAAGTTTGTCTTTGAGGGACCCTTGCGAGTGGCCAAAATGACTCAAAGATGGGCCTTTGAAAGCAAAACTGATGAGGATTTTGCAAACTGAAACAGCCTTTCAAAGATCTCCCAAGGTGGAGTTTAGTGAAAACTAAAAGTGAAATGGTTTGGGAGGTCATGACTTTTGTTGGTCTACTCATGCCTGCCTAGCAAATTTCCAGCTATTATCTTAAACAAGCTCTGGCAGCGGAATTGTCCAACTCAGGATAACTTATCAGTGTGCTCTCGTGTGACTTTACAACAACAGAGTGCTAATTTCCATTTTTTTTTAAATGTATTATTTTTTTTGTTTTCATATAAGACAAATGGCGTCACATCATGGCATCTCTTTAGGGACTCGCTGACTCTGACGCTAATTACCGTTCCCGCCGTGGTTGAACGCATCCATCAACATCGGCGCTGCCTGTCGTCACGTCCTAGCCATTTTTGAGGGATTAGTCGCACGTGAGAGTGCGCTCTCACGCGCACACAGAATCACACACTTGCATAGTCATAGCTGTGTATCAATGACTGTGTGTAGAATACAAATCATAACCTCTGCTGCTGCTTTGGAAACACCCCACCGATACAATGCATGCAAAAGTAGTGATTGATTTTTTATTTTTTTTTAATCCATAGTGTCAGACTTAAGCGTGCATGCTAATGCTGCTTATTTAATATTCGATGGAGGGTTGAATTTAATTGAAACTTATTTTTGGGGACCTTGTATTAATTCTGCCTAGCAACAAGTGACGGTGAATGAACGTTGTTGTTGCACAGTTGATATTTCCAGAGTCTCCTTCCAGAAGTTGAAGTTGAGCTGAACTCCATCACACATCCAACTTTCTTTTTCCTCACTCTGTCAATCAGCAGACTAATTATAAGTGCGTCCCGTCATTTCTGTTTAGTCGCCGCGATGCTTGAGGGGAGGCAAACAAATCACAACACGCCATGGCTAATGTGACGTGTTAGCTCACACCTCATGTGTTAAGATCACCCTTGGGTCACAGATGTGCGATCTTTTTCTTTTTTTTTTCTCCCAGGCTAAATGTAAAATCTTTCAATCAATGTTGCAGATTTTTTTTTTGGGGGGGAAGGGGGTAAAGGTTAGGATTGATCGGGTATGATTGGTGCTGTCGGGGCAAATGTCAGCCAGTCAATGCCATGTCCTCTGTGTTCTTTAGCAAATACGCTACCCAAAAGGACATGATTAGCACTTGTGAAGCAAACAGAGTTCCCTCCTTAGATGGGCTGCGTGTTCCAATTCAACAGATCTGTTTCAATCAAGTAGATGTATTTCAAAAAGATGTAAGACTTGCAAAAATGGAAGGGATCAGTATTGCTTACTAAATGATGGTTTGTCAACCAAATGAGTTTTTTTTGTGTTTTCCAAAGAAGACGCTAAGATGACCGTTTCTGCTTAGACGGGATGCATGTTTGGGCCGCTTGTCAAAGCGGAATGGAACAGAATCGCCCGCTAGGTCATGATTTGTCAATCAAACAAGTCAAACGGACATGCTTAGCTAAGATGGCATTTTAAATGACGCATTGAATCTGCGTTATCGCTGTAATGGGACACGATTGTCTTCCGCGGCGTGATTTGTCAATGGAATGGACGAGTTGGGCTCAGTAGACGACATTTTATGTCATTTAGAAGGGCTGCGCTTTAATGCACCTTACTGCTACCTGCAGTGGAAACACTATTGGCCGTGTAATTTTGTCCATCAAATGCGGCAAACTGACGTGTTTGAGCAAAGATGAGAACATGACATTTGAAGTGACATGCGCTTAGACGGGCCGCGTTTAAAGCGCATTACCGTCACATGTTATTGTATGTCACAATTTGTCAATCGAATGAACATGTTTTGCGAAGCAGATATTTCAAATCTTGTTTGTACTTGAGCAGGCTGCATTTAATGTGCATCACTGCCACTTTTAAGTCCAAAGCGGAGCAGTTTGTCTCAATTTGCAGGCAAAAAAAAAAAAAAAAAGGCTCATGAAGCCATGTCCGAAAAAGATAGGAAGTCTGCACTTTGTTGTGGCTTGTGATCGAATGGATGGTCGTCATCACTTCCTTCTCTGCTCGGCCGGATTCCCGTTGCTCCATTCAGTCTGTCCAGGCTGAGAGTCCTTTTTTTTTTTTTTTTTTCCACCAGCAACTTTTTGTTGGCTCTCGCCAGTGTGGATGAACGCTGGGTGTTTTTTTTTTTTTTGGTGGGGCTTCTATGTGATTCACAGCCAGCCAGGCGATCTCGAGCCTGACCCACTCTGCTCAGCTTGAGAGGTTCTCTCTCGAGCTGCTGCGTCGGCTGCCGAGTTTGCTGAGGCCGAGACACTGTTGGCTCGATTTATTACCCCCCCCCCTCCCAAACCCGGGGCCCAAATCACGTCGCCAGAGCGTCTCACTGAACACGTTTCCAAAAATCAGCCTGGCTGATGTTTGCAGCGTGACATTTTGGGAAGCATGTCTGCCACATGTACAGGAACCAAAAAAAAGTCATGCCCGACAAATCACGGGGAGTTTAGGTCTTTTGTTGACAAATTGTAAGTCGTGGCGATCTATGCCTGCCTTATTGAACCCAAGTCGTGACAATTTAGGAAAGCGAAGTTGCGACAATCCCGTAAAAAAGACAATAAAATAGCCAACCAAAGTACAATGTTCTCCATTCATCTGCGCTTTTGGACATTTGGTCGTCGGGATGCCCGGCGTGATGGCTGATGACACCTCGCACACATTAAAGCGCTGCCGGGCCACACCGCAAAGCTGCTTGTGTGTGCGTGTGTAGCTCGCCGCACCGTGTCTGGGGAAATGTGAGCGCACTGACCCACTGACAGGCCCATCAATCAACATCTGGAGTGTGAACACAGCAGGTAGAGCAACACAAACGACTGGGCTCGGACATGCTCGCTTTGTTTTGAGCCGAAATGGAACTTATCAAAGAAATGTTCATTGTCTTAAAGGGGGGGGGGGGAAATACACGTTCTTCCCGTCCGACAGAGAGGACTTGATTTCATACATTTCTTGGAGGACACTGCTTCCCCACACGCATCCTTGTTTTGATTTGAAAATGTCCAAATTCAATTGAGAAATTAAAAACAGTTGCTTTCCCACGCCCCAAAGTTGAATTCACCATTTTTGCAATGCCGGCATAGTAGCTAGTAGGGTGTAAATCGCGGGTTTTGTCACGATACGATATAATATCGATATAAAGAACTTCGATACGATATTTGCCGATATCTTAAAGCCTGCTGCGATTCAATCACGATATATCGCGATATAGTGCTCTACGATCGATATTTTTATTTTTTTTAATAAAAAATATAGGACAATATCCTGATTTATAACAATTCATACGCAAAATCAACAAGGTACTGCAAACTCTTTATTTAGGAAATTACAAGAGTATTGTAGTATACAAATTGCTTACTTTAACACTTAACTTTGATGTGTTTTTTCTTTAAATGTGCGGCGAGATTTGTGCTCCCTGAATATTTGATCACCGCATGGTAGGATTTACAAACTGCACGTGTCTTGTCCGTTGAGCCATCTTTTCTTTGGAATCCAAAGTGCTTCCAAACGACTGACTTGAAGCCTAAAGGGGAGCAAATTTCCTCGTCTTTTTGGACACTAGCCATAGCACCAGCCCAGGAGCCGCTTACTAGTTGTCGACTCCCCTTTCGCGTTCCTGCTCTGCTCACAACACAACAACGCCGCGCACTGCTCCCGGAAGAGGAAGCAAGCAACAATGAACTGGATTTCAAAATAAAGTCGCGTCTAATGTCCGAGGTCAAACACGGCGATATAAATCGATGTTTACCTTTAGCATCGATGCCAATAAATCGTAGAGCATAATATCGATTAATCGATGTGTATCGATGTATCGTTACACCCCTAGTAGCTAGGCATCGCTAAGCATACATTTAGCTGGCTAGCTATCTAAATGTACTAGCTTTGCTAAATGTATGCGTCGAGTGCGGTCCTGCCAACGTTTAGCTTCCTCTTTGAGCGCTTTGCCATCTTGCACGTGAGTCGAGAGCATAAAGAGCGGAAGGGGACGGCAAAGGAGAGGGCCAAAATAACCCCCCTGATAAATGTCAGGCTCGGAAATAGAAAGTCCATCCTTCTCTCCGTCGCTCTATGATCGTTTTTCCTTTCCTCTCACGTGGAACAGCTGAGCCGCCGCCGCCGCCACCGTGGTGGTTGGAGGTTTTGCAGACGGCGTGCCATCTGCGTGATCAATGGCCGTCATTCTTCCAAAGAACATTGGGTCACGATGGATCTTTTCATTGGCCCTTGTGAGCGCAGCGCAAACTCTCATTTTCACGGCCAAGGTGATGCTTTTGCGTTTGGGCTGCGTCACTCTTCTCGCTCTAGTAGGCCATGTTTTAGCACCAAAAGGGTGAGGGGGGGGGGGGGGGGGGGAGTCGTTTATACCCCTTAGCCGGACAGTATCATTTTACATTTTTGCTGAATCGGCTACAACATACTAACCAAACACTTTAATCCAAAGGATCCTTCCATACAATCATTTTAGTAAGATTTTTTTTGGGAGATGTTATATTGGGTTTTCCTGAAGTTGGCACCAAATCCCAACCAAGCGTCTGAATTGAAGTCAATGTAGATCAAAGACGGATAAAAATGTTGTTAAATGGATCTCATTAGATAGATAGGGAGAGTGTAGCAAGGTTGTGTGCGCGTGCACGCGTGTAAAATTGGACAGGAACACAGCCAGATGTACAGATACGATGAGGCCCATCTGCCATTCTTCTCCACCCCCTCCCAACACACACGGACACACACATGCGCACACAAATGTCCATTCTGTCCCATTTTCCAAGGATACACACGCACACACAAAAGCAGCCTATAGTGAGAGGAAGCAGAAAGTGATACTCGATGCCGTGTTGGTTAAATATTGACGCTTGGTTCTTTTACATTACGCAAACACAATTAAGCCTCAAGGGATGTATGTTTGGTTCTTACACACACACACACACACACACACACACACACACACACACACGCACACACACACACAGCAAACCCCAGCAAACCCGCAACCCTTGTGAGAATAAAACAGTTCAGATAACGGATGGATGCATAGTACTGGGGAAAAAACTGAAGGAATATGATATTTATTGATTTTATTTCTTGTCTTTGCACGTCAACAATCAACAGCCACCATCTGTCACTGTCCTTGCGCTCCATTTTTTCCCCCTGTTTTTCATGGGTGGGTGGGTGTGGGCGGTCTTGTTTGGTGGGGGGCGCACTTGTTTGGCGGGAAACGACGCCCAATGCAGCAGACGCCATCTTGTGCATCCAAACCAATCATCCACTTTTGGGAAGGGACATTCAGGATGATTCTTCTACTCTGATTCAAAGAACTTTCTTCTTCTAACAGGATAATAAAAAACAACAAAAAGATGAATTGAAGTGTGCTGTCCTTGCGGCACAAAACTGGATGTTGCTAGACGGCAAGATGGAAAAATCCGCTCTTGGTCATGAAGTTTCCCGCCCATCCAAGATACAGCAACGCCAAAAGAAAACGTGTCGACATGTAGACGAAGAATACTTTCATTTGCTTTAGTGCTGATTAGAGCTGGAGAATGATTACATTTTTGTTGTTTGGGTTATTTGTGTGCGTGACCTGAACAAAAAAGGTGAAATGATGAAATGAAGTCAAAAATTGAAAAACAAAAGTAAGAAAATGGAAGCTCATAGAACCTGTTACAAAATGTGGGCAGCCATTTGTTTCAAAATACCCCGAAATAAGGACACATTTCCGCACTGGTGGATCCAAACTGCCAACACATATGTGCACACGCACACACACACGCACATACACACACGTACACACACACACACGAGACATTTACAGTGTGTGTGTGTGTGTGTGTGTGTGTGTGCGCATGCTTCCTTTGCAATGTGCCAGTGTAGCCGGGTGTGAAAATATAATGAGGGTGGGACAGCGCGGCGCTGTCTGGGGCGAGCCATTCCAACGCAACACGCACACACGCACACAAATAATAATAATAATATAATAGCAGTGATACCTCAGAGCGGCGCGGGGTGGGTGCACGGGCTTGAATGGTGCACGGGTGGGGAGGGGGCGGGGGGGATTGTATTGACGGTGGGGAGGGGGCGGGGGGGATTGTATTGACGGTGAGAAAGCATCAGATGAGAAACAGGCCGGGAGAAGATTCTAATGTTTTTTTATGACATCCAGCGCGTCTGAATGCAAATGACACTCAAGGAGTCTGTCTGGTATACGTGCTTCAAATTTGGGAACTCGATAAAAACTCCAGGACAGTTTGGGCCTTGAAGGACCCCTGAGATGGCCAAAATGACCTGTGGATGGACCATTTGGACCAAAATAGCACATGTCAGTGCACAAAGTGTTTTGAGGCATGGCTTCTTGTATTTTTCTTTTTGTGGCTCTCCTCATGTTAGACACGGCTACCAGATTTCATGATACAAAGTGAAAAATACTTTTTTTCTTCTTTTTCTCCTTTTCTTTTTTCTTTTGTCCCTACCCAGGCCCCTGGAATTTACCCAAAACCCCCGATAGGACTCCTAGCTAAAATTCCTATATATTTTCCAACTTCTTGAGGCTTTTTGTCAGTCTGCCTATGACCGAGTACTAGCAAATTTCCTGTTACTGTACTCAAACGGAAATTGAAACTAAAAGGGCTGTTTCAAAACAAAATGAAGATTTGCCAATCCTGGCCTCGATTTGCCGGCATCCAAACCATCCGCGTAGTATCCAAGTTTGTCTTTGAAGGACTCCGGGAAACAGCCAGCATCACTCAAAAACGAATGCTTCAAACCCAAACCTTGGGAGGTGTAACCGCGGGTGTGTACGTGCGTGTGCGCGGCGGTGTGCGTGTGTGTCGCCGGCAATTTCATGAAGCATATGTCATACTCCCGTGCAGGGAATGAGAGCAGCTGACACACACACGCACACACTGGCTTCGCCGTGACCCTTGGATGGGAGCATTAGCGCCGCACGCACGAGCTAGCGCCGACAATCCCAACTTTTTCCACAAACGCTGGCATTGAATGACTTAGTTTATATTTTTGGGACTTTTGAGTGCATAGAGGAGCAGATTGGTGTCACCTCAACGCGTGGCGCTCTGCCTGATGTCACAGCTTTGCAAGCTGGCGTTAAGAGCCGTCATTGGCTCCAGCACAGATGACCCGCTGCCGCTGCGATACGTGCGCGGATGACTTGAATGGATGAATTGAAACAGCTTTCAAGTCAAGTCAAGTTTATTTGTATAGCCCTAAATCACAAGCAGTCTCAAAGGGCTTCACATAGACAGAAATTGACAATTATTCTCAAAGCATCCCCTGATCTTAAGCTCCCAAAAGGGCAAGGAAAAACTTAAAAACCCCTAGCAGGGGGAAAATGAGAAACCTTGAGAAGGGACCACAGATGGAAGGATCCCCCTTTCAGGATCACCAGGTTGAAATGGATGCAGAGAGGGCACAAATGATACAACATGAAAATCAATTAAATAAAAAGTGGATGTCCATGTCACAGCAGAGGGCTGCCGAAAGGAGCCCTCAATTGTCCTGGCAGTGCTCTTCGAGGAGGTTGAGCTGCAGTTCCCCTATCCTGAATTGGCCACGAGAATCCAGATAGCCGCTGTCAGCATGGGTACCACCTAACCACCTCCCCGGCCGGGGAGGGGGGAGGGAGGGGGTGTAGAGGGAGAGAAAACAAACTCCAGCCGAATCGGCCACTACAGGTTAGTTAAAGGCCATGTCATAGAAATGTGTCTTTAAACGTGTCTTAAATGTTTCTACTGAGGTAGCAGTCCTAATATCCATTGGTAGGGCATTCCAAAGCTCTGGAGCCCGAATAGAAAATGCTCTAGAGCCTGCAGACATTTTCTTAGCCCTCGGTGTCGCTAAAAGGGTAGCGTTTTGCGAACGAAGGTTACGAGACGGAACATAAGGAACAACTAGGTCGACGAGATATGAAGGCGCTAAGCCATGCAGCGATTTATAGGTTAATAGAAGAACCTTGAAGTCACATCTTAAATGGACCGGAAGCCAATGTAAGTTGGCTAGTATTGGGGTAATGTGATCAAATTTTCTTGTCCGAGAGAGCAGCCTTGCAGCGGCATTTTGTACTAACTGTAGACTTTTGATGCGGGACTTAGGAAGACCCGAAAATAGTACATTACAGTAGTCCAGGCGCGACGTGACGAACGCATGTATAATAGTTTCCGCATCACCGGTCGAGAGGATCGGACGAATCTTTGCAATATTACGAAGGTGAAAAAACGCAATTCTGGTTATATTCTTAATGTGCTTTTGAAAGGAGAGAGTTTGGTCAAATATTACCCCGAGATTAGTTACAGTATCGCTTTGAGTGATAGTACGGTTATCTATAGTTATAGCGGTTTCCTTGAATAAGTGTTGATAACGAGCTGGACCAATTATCAACATCTCAGTTTTATCTGGGTTAAGACGAAGGAAGTTGAGAGACATCCATTGCTTGATCTCCGCAAGGCACTTCTCAAGATTACAACAATCCCGCGGATCTGTCATCGATAACGGCATATATAATTGGGTGTCATCCGCATAGCATTGAAAACTAATATTATATTTACGTATTATGTCCCCAAGCGGAATCATATAAATATTAAAAAGAATTGGTCCGAGAACCGATCCCTGTGGGACACCACATGTAACATTATAGAGCTCCGAGGACGCATTGCCATGGACCACTCGGTGCGTCCTGTTTGATAGATAGGAATGGAACCAGCCTAGTGCTGACCCTGAAATACCAACACAACTTTTAAGACGCCCTAATAAAATATCGAAGTCTACAGTGTCGAAGGCAGCACTAAGATCGAGTAGTAACAGTACAGACGAAATGTTTGAATCCATAGCTACGAGGAGATCATTAGTCACTTTCGCAAGTGCTGTCTCAGTGGAATGATTAGCTCTAAAACCAGACTGAAAAGTGTCGTATCGATTATTGGCGACCATGTAATCAATAAGCTGCTGCGCTACTACTTTTTCAAGAAGTTTTGCTATGAATGGGAGGTTTGAAACTGGCCTATAATTACTGAGACAGTCCGGGTCAAGATTTGGTCGCTTAAGTAACGGTTTAATGATAGCGGTTTTAAAGGCTGTTGGCACTATCCCAGAGGAGACAGACAGATTGATTATATTTAAGACGGACGGTCCTAAAATTTGAAATAATTCTTTAAGTAGTTTGGCTGGAAGAGGGTCGAGTAAACATGTTGTTTGTTTAGCCGCACTAACAATTTGTGTAAGCCTTTCAAGAGACACGCTTTTAAAAGTTGAGAGGGTTGTTGCATGATCATCAGCGTTGGTAAACGGCGTGCTCGACCGAGCGATTGGAATGCTATTCTTGATCTCATCCCTAATGGATTCAATCTTTTGAGCAAAAAATTTCATGAACTCGTCAGCTGAGTGGAAGGAACTATCGGAGGTCGGCTGGCGCAGAGTCAGCTTTGCCACTGTATCAAATAGGTGTTTCGGATTGTTTTTATTGAGATTAATAACTTGCGAAAAATATCGAGTTTTTGCTAAGATAAGCGCATCTTTATATTTCAGGAGGCTATCCTGCCATGCCTGATGGAAAACCTCAAGTTTGGTTAGACGCCATCTGCGCTCATGCTTTCTACATAATTGCTTAAGCGTACGCGTTTCATCTGTGAACCATGGAGTAGGCACTCTACGGCGAGTTTTCAGACGTAACGGCGCCACAGAGTCAATGGCATTTAACAATGTCGCATTGAATTCATTCGTAAGATTATCAATAGAGTCGGCGTATGTGAGAAAATTAGTGCTTGCCGGCGACAGTATTTCAGATAGCGCAGTTGCAGTCATAGAGTTGAAATGACGGCTCCTATAATGCTGATTGCTCTCTTGTCTTTGACAAGGAACTATAATTTCAAACTTTATTAAGTAACTAGAATTTTGCAATTTCTGGAGAAATTGCGTGTGAAGGCGAAATGTATGAATAACTTTTTCGGGGAATGCTGCCGAACGATGTTGAAACGTGTTGAATTACTTGAGAAATGTAGAATATTTGGAGAATTTGTGGTGAATTTCAAAATTGAAAGTTTGGAATATTTGGTAAGTGGGAAGTTGTGGAATAGGTAGGCAAAAGATGAACAGTTGAAAGTTGGAATGGGTTGAATCGGTTGAAAAATGTAGAAATTAGAGTAGAAAAACGAAATTTTGGAGAATTTGGTTGAATTTCGAATTTGGAATTTTTGGTAAGTGGGAAGTTGTGGAATAGGTAGGCAAAAGATGTACAGTTGAAAGTTGGAACGGGTTGAATCAGTTAAAAAATGTAGAAGTTAGAGCAAATGTTGAATCCCCATAGAGAATGAATGGGAAAATAAAAAAAAGCAATTGCGCCAAAATCTTTCTAAATTTGGAACAAAACAAAAAAAACGGCCTCAGGAGATTCACTTTTGGGGTAAAAATGTTGAAACGGGTTAAATCAGACAAAAAACGAAAAAGTTAGCGCAAATGTAGCTATTTGGGCCACTCAGTGTTGAAATAAGGTCACTTCCGGTTTGATTCGGGTCACTTCCGGTCTATTTGGGGTCACTTCCGGTTTATTTGGGTCACTTCCGGTTTAATTTGGGTCACTTCCGGTTCGTCTGAGGTCACTTCCGGTTTATTAGGGGTCACTTCCGGTCTAAAAAGGTCACTTCCGGTTCATTCGGGGTCACTTCCGGTTTGATTTAGGGTCACTTCCGGTTTACCAGAGGTCACTTCCGGTCTATTTGGGGTCACTTCCGGTTTATTTGGGTCACTTCCGGTTTAATTTGGGTCACTTCCGGTTCGTCTGAGGTCACTTCCTGTTTATTAGGGGTCATTTCCGGTCTAAAAAGGTCACTTCCGGTACGTTTGGGGTCACTTCCGGTTTGATTTGGGGTCACTTCCGGTTTACCTGAGGTCACTTCCGGTCTATTTGGGGTCACTTTCGGTTTGATTTGGGGCACTTCCGGTTCATTTTGGGTTCATTGGGGGCACTTGAGGGTCAATCCAAGATGGCCGCCACACTGGAATTGGGGGTCAAGGGTTGAATGTGTAAGCGTAGTGGAAGTGGGGGTGAATGGGAGTGAATGTGGGAAGCATAAGGTGAATGCATTTGGAATGGGTTGAATCGGTCGAAAAATGTAGAAATTAGAGTAGAAAAACGAAATTTTAGAGAATTTTGGTTGAATTTCAAATTTGAGAATTTGGAATTTTTGGTAAGTGGGAAGTTGTGGAATAGGTAGGCAAAAGATGAACAGTTGAAAGTTGGAATGGGTTGAATCGGTTGAAAAATGTAGAAATTAGAGTGGAATAACGGAATTAGAGAGAATTTTGGTTGAATTTCAAATTTGAAAATTTGGAATTTTTAGTAAATGGGAAGTTGTGGAATAGGTAGGCAAAAGATGAACAGTTGGAATGGGTTGAATCGGTTGAAAAATGTAGAAGTTAGAGGTGAAAAACGAAATTTTGTGAAATGTCGAATGTGCCATTAAGAATGGATGGGGAAAAATTTGTCGGAATTTTGGGAATTTTGCGGAATCGGAAAATTTTCGGAATGAGAAAAATACAAGCGCTCATGTCGTGAATATTTGGAATACGTGAAAAGTGGAATGGAGTGAATCGGATGAATTATGTGAAAGATGAAACGGGACAAAAAAGTGGCGGGAATAAAATAGAATAATAATAATAACTAGAATTTTGCAATTTCTGGAGAAATTGCGTGTGAAGGCGAAATGTATGAATAACTTCTTCGGGGAATGCCGCCGAATGATGTTGAAACGTGTTGAATTACTTGAGAAATGTAGAATATTTGGTGAATTTGTGGTGAATTTCAAAATTGAAAGTTTGGAATATTTGGTAAGTGGGAAGTTGTGGAATAGGTAGGCAAAAGATGAACAGTTGAAAGGTGGAATGGGTTGAATCGGTTGAAAAATGTAGAATATAGAGTAGAAAAACGAAATTTTGGATAATATGGTTGAATTTCGAATTTGGAATTTTTGGTAAGTGGGAAGTTGTGGAATAGGTAGGCAAAAGATGTACAGTTGAAAGTTGGAACGGGTTGAATCAGTTAAAAAATGTAGAAGAACTAAACAAAGAAAAACGGCCTCAGGAGGTTCACTTTTGGGGTAAAAATGTTGAAACGGGTTAAATCGGACAAAAAACGAAAAAGTTAGCGCAAATGTAGCTATTTGGGCCATTTAGTGTTGAAATAAGGTCACTTCCGGTTTGATTCGGGTCACTTCCGGTCTAGTTTGGGTCACTTCCGGTTTATTTGGGTCACTTCCGGTTTAAAACAGGTCACTTCCGGTTTAGCTGAGGTCACTTCCGGTTTATTTGGGGTCATTTCCGGTCTAAAAAGGTCACTTCCGGTTCATTTGGGGTCACTTCCGGTTTGATTTGGGGTCACTTCCGGTTTACCTGAGGTCACTTCCGGTCTATTTGGGGTCACTTCCGGTCTATTTGGGGTCACTTCCGGTTTATTTGGGTCACTTCCGGTTTAATTTGGGTCACTTCCGGTTCGTCTGAGGTCACTTCCGGTTTATTAGGGGTCATTTCCGGTCTAAAAAGGTCACTTCTGGTACATTTGGGGTCACTTCCGGTTTGATTTGGGGTCACTTCCGGTTTACCTGAGGCCACTTCCGGTCTATTTGGGGTCACTTTCGGTTTGATTTGGGCCACTTCCGGTTCATTCTGGGTTCATTGGTGGCACTTCAGGGTCATCCAAGATGGCCGCCACACTGGAATTGGGGGTCAAGGGTTGAATTGTGTAAGCATAGTGGAAGTGGGGGTGAATGGGAGTGAATGTGGGAAGAATAAGGTGAATTAAGTGAATAAATTTGGAATGGGTTGAATCGGTTGAAAAATGTAGAAATGAGAAGGGAAAAAGGAATTGGGTGTGAATTTCAAAATAAAAGATGTGAAGTTTTTGGTAAGTGGGAAGTTGTGGAATAGGTAGAAAAATGATGAACAGTTGAAAGTTGGAATGGGTTGAATCGGTTGAAAAATGTAGAAATGAGAAGGGAAAAAGGAATTGGGTGGGAATTTCAAAATAAAAGATGTGAAGTTTTTGGGACGTGGGAAGTTGTGGAATAGGTAGAAAAATGATGAACAGTTGAAAGTTGGAATGGGTTGAATCGGTTGAAAAATGTAGAAATGACAAGGAGAAAAGGAAATATTGGAGAATTGGGTGTGAATTTCAAAATAAAAGATGTGAAGTTTTTGGTAAGTGGGAAGTTGTGGAATAGGTAGAAAAATGATGAACAGTTGAAAGTTGGAATGGGTTGAATCGGTTGAAAAATGTAGAAATGAGAAGGGAAAAGGAATTGGGTGTGAATTTCAAAATAAAAGATGTGAAGCTTTTGGTAAGTGGGAAGTTGTGGAATCAGTAGAAAAATAATGAACAGTTGAAAGTTGGAATGGGTTGAATCGGTTGAAAAATGTAGAAATTAGAGTAGAAAAACGAAATTTTAGAGAATTTTGGTTGAATTTCAAAATAAAAGATGTGAAGTTTTTGGTAAGTGGGACGTTGTGGAATAGGTAGGCAAAAGATGAACAGTTGAAAGTTGGAACGAGTTGAATCGGTTGAAAAATGTAGAAGTTAGAGGTTAAAAACGAAATTCTGTGAAAATTTGTCGGAATTTTTAACGTGAAAACGAGAAATTTTCGAATTTGGGAATTTTGGGAATGTCGAGAATCCTTCCGAATGTGATTAGAATGTGCTGAATGATGTGAATTTCAAATTGGAACGACGTAAATGTGAAATGTCGAATGTGCCATTAAGAATGAATGGGGAAAAATTTGTCGGAATTTTGGGAATTTTGCGGAATCGGAAAATTTTCGGAACGAGAAAAATATAAGCGCTCATGTCGTGAATATTTGGAATACGTGAAAAGTGGAATGGAGTGAATCGGATGAATTATGTGGAAGATGAAACGTGTCAAAAAAGTGTGGAGAATAAAAGAGAATAATAATAATAATAACTAGAATTTTGCAATTTCTGGAGAAATTGCGTGTGAAGGCGAAATGTATGAATAACTTCTTCGGGGAATGCTGCCGAACGATTTTGAAACGTGTTGAATTACTTGAGAAATGTAGAATATTTGGAGAATTTGTGGCGAATTTCAAAATAAAAGATGTGAAGTTTTTGGTAAGTGGGAAGTTGTGGAATAGGTAGAAAAAGGATGAACAGTTGAAAGTTGGAATGGGTTGAATCGGTTGAAAAATGTAGAAATGAGAAGGGAAAAAGGAAATATTGGAGAATTGGGTGTGAATTTCAAAATAAAAGATGTGAAGGTTTTGGGAAGTTGTGGAATAGGTCGAAAAATGATGAACAGTTGAAAGTTGGAATGGTTTGAATCGGTTGAAAAATGTAGAAATGAGAAGGGAAAAGGAATTGGGTGTGAATTTCAAAATAAAAGATGTGAAGCTTTTGGTAAGTGGGAAGTTGTGGAATCGGTAGAAAAATGATGAACAGTTGAAAGTTGGAATGGGTTGAATCGGTTGAAAAATGTAGAAATGAGAAGGGAAAAGGGAATTGGGTTTAAATTTCAAAATAAAAGATGTGAAGTTTTTGGTAAGTGGGAAGTTGTGGAATAGGTAGAAAAATGATGAACAGTTGAAAGTTGGAATGGGTTGAATCGGTTGAAAAATGTAGAAATGAGAAGGGAAAAGGAAATTGGGTGTGAATTTCAAAATAAAAGATGTGAAGTTTTTGGTAAGTGGGAAGTTGTGGAATAGGTAGAAAAATGATGAACAGTTGAAAGTTGGAATGGGTTGAATCGGTTGAAAAATGTAGAAATGAGAAGGGAAAAAGGAATTGGGTGTGAATTTCAAAATAAAAGATGTGAAGTTTTTGGTAAGTGGAAAGTTGTGGAATAGGTAGAAAAATGATGAACAGAGTAAAGTTGGAATGGGTTGAATCGGTTGAAAAATGTAGAAATGAGAAGGGAAAAAGGAATTGGGTGTGAATTTCAAAATAAAAGATGTGAAGTATTTGGGAAGTTGTGGAATATGGTAGAAAAATGATGAACAGTTGAAAGTTGGAATGGGTTGAATCGGTTGAAAAATGTAGAAATTAGAGTACAAAAACGGAATTTGAGAGAATTTTGGTTGAATTTCAAAATAAAAGATGTGAAGTTTTTGGTAAGTGGGAAGTTGTGGAATAGGTAGAAAAATGATGAACAGTTGAAAGTTGGAATGGGTTGAATCGGTTGAAAAATGTAGAAATGAGAAGGGAAAAGGAAATTGGGTGTGAATTTCAAAATAAAAGACGTGAAGTTTTTGGTAAGTGGGAAGTTGTGGAATAGGTAGAAAAATGATGAACAGTTGAAAGTTGGAATGGGTTGAATCGGTTGAAAAATGTAGAAATGAGAAGGGAAAAGGAATTGGGTGTGAATTTCAAAATAAAAGATGTGAAGCTTTTGGTAAGTGGGAAGTTGTGGAATCGGTAGAAAAATAATGAACAGTTGAAAGTTGGAATGGGTTGAATCGGTTGAAAAATGTAGAAATGAGAAGGGAAAAGGAAATTGGGTGTGAATTTCAAAATAAAAGATGTAAAGTTTTTGGTAAGTGGGAAGTTGTGGAATAGGTAGAAAAATGATGAACAGTTGAAAGTTGGAATGTGTTGAATCGGTTGAAAAATGTAGAAATGAGAAGGGAAAAGGAATTGGGTGTGAATTTCAAAATAAAAGATGTGAAGCTTTTGGTAAGTGGGAAGTTGTGAAATCGGTAGAAAAATAATGAACAGATGAAAGTTGGAATGGGTTGAATCGGTTGAAAAATGTAGAAATTAGAGTAGAAAAACGAAATTTTAGAGAATTTTGGTTGAATTTCAAAATAAAAGATGTGAAGTTTTTGGTAAGAGGGACGTTGTGGAATAGGTAGGCAAAAGATGAACAGTTGAAAGTTGGAACGAGTTGAATCGGTTGAAAAATGTAGAAGTTAGAGGTGAAAAACGAAATTTTGTGAAAATTTGTCGGAATTTTTAACGTGAAAACGTGAAATTTTCGAATTTGGGAATTTTGGGAATGTCGAGAATCCTTCCGAATGTGATTAGAATGTGCTGAATGATGTGAATTTCAAATTGGAACGACGTAAATGTGAAATGTCGAATGTGCCATTAAGAATGAATGGGGAAAAATTTGTCGGAATTTTGGGAATTTTGCGGAATCGGTAAATTTTCGGAACGAGAAAAATACAAGCGCTCGTCGCGTGAATATTTGGAATACGTGAAAAGTGGAATGGAGTGAATCGGATGAATTATGTGGAAGATGAAACGTGTCAAAAAAGTGTGGAGAAACGTAGAGAATAATAATAATAACTAGAATTTTGCAATTTCTGGAGAAATTGCGTGTGAAGGCGAAATGTATGAATAACTTTTTCGGGGAATGCTGCCGAACGATGTTGAAACGTGTTGAATTACTTGAGAAATGTAGAATATTTGGAGAATTTGTGGTGAATTTCAAAATTGAAAGTTTGGAATATTTGGTAAGTGGGAAGTTGTGGAATAGGTAGGCAAAAGATGAACAGTTGAAAGTTGGAATGGGTTGAATCGGTAGAAAAATGTAGAAGTTAGAGTAGAAAAAGGAAATTTTGGAGAATTTGGTTGAATTTTAAATTTGGAATTGTTGGTAAGTGGGAAGTTGTGGAATAGGTAGGCAAAAGATGAACAGTTGAAAGTTGGAACGGGTTGAATCAGTTAAAAAATGTAGAAGTTAGAGCAAATGTTGAATCCCCATAGAGAATGAATGGGAAAATAAAAAAAAGCAATTGCGCCAAAATCTTTCTAAATTTGGAACAAAACCAAAAAAAACGGCCTCAGGAGGTTCACTTTTGGGGTAAAAATGTTGAAACGGGTTAAATCGGACAAAAAACGAAGACGTTAGCGCAAATGTAGCTATTTGGGGCACTTAGTGTTGAAATAAGGTCACTTCCGGCTTGATTCGGGTCACTTCCGGTCTAGTTTGGGTCACTTCCGGTTTATTTGGGTCACTTCCGGTTTAAAACAGGTCACTTCCGGTTTAGCTGAGGTCACTTCCGGTTTATTTGGGGTCATTTCTGGTCTAAAAAGGTCACTTCCGGTTCATTTGGGGTCACTTCCGGTTTGATTTGGGGTCACTTCCGGTTTACCAGAGGTCACTTCCGGTCTATTTGGGGTAACTTCCGGTCTATTTGGCGTCACTTCCGGTTTATTTGGGTCACTTCCGGTTTAATTTGGGTCACTTCCGGTTCGTCTGAGGTCACTTCCGGTTTATTAGGGGTCATTTCCGGTCTAAAAAGGTCACTTCCTGTACATTTGGGGTCACTTCCGGTTTGATTTGGGGTCACTTCCGGTTTACCTGAGGTCACTTCCGGTCTATTTGGGGTCACTTTCGGTTTGATTTGGGGCACTTCCGGTTCATTCTGGGTTCATTGGTGGCACTTCAGGGTCATCCAAGATGGCCGCCACACTGGAATTGGGGGTCAAGGGTTGAATTGTGTAAGCATAGTGGAAGTGGGGGTGAATGGGAGTGAATGTGGGAAGCATAGTGGAAGTGGGGGTGAATGGGAGTGAATGTGGTAAGCATAAGGTGAATAAGGGGAATAAATGTGGAATGGGTTGAATCGGTCGAAAAATGTAGAAATTAGAGTAGAAAAACGAAATTTTAGAGAATTTTGGTTGAATTTCAAATTTGAGAATTTGGAATTTTTGGTAAGTGGGAAGTTGTGGAATAGGTAGGCAAAAGATGAACAGTTGAAAGTTGGAACGGGTTGAATCGGTTGAAAAATGTAGAAATTAGAGTGGAATAACGGAATTTGAGAGAATTTTGGTTGAATTTCAAATTTGAAAATTTGGAACTTTTGGTAAGTGGGAAGTTGTGGAATAGGTAGGCAAAAGATGAACAGTTGAAAGTTGGAACGGGTTGAATCGGTTGAAAAATGTAGAAATTAGAGTGGAATAACGGAATTTGAGAGAATTTTGGTTGAATTTCAAATTTGAAAATTTGGAATTTTTGGTAAGTGGGAAGTTGTGGAATAGGTAGGCAAAAGATGAACAGTTGAAAGTTGGAATGGGTTGAATCGGTTGAAAAATGTAGAAGTTAGAGGTGAAAAACGAAATTTTGTGAAATGTCGAATGTGCCATTAAGAATGGATGGGGAAAAATTTGTCGGAATTTTGGGAATTTTGCGGAATCGGAAAATTTTCGGAATGAGAAAAATACAAGCCACCCTTTCCTGAATATTTGGAATACGTGAAAAGTGGAATGGAGTGAATCGGATGAATTATGTGAAAGATGAAACGGGACAAAAAAGTGAGGAGAATAAAATAGAAGAATAATAATAATAAAGTAAATGGAGTAGAATAACATATGTGTGAAGGCCTTCGCCTTCACACAATAATAGAGAATGGTGTAGAATAACATATGTGTGAAGGCCTTCGCCTTCACACAATGATCAGACAAAACAGTAGTGTATGGCAGTACTGCTATATTTGAGGTTGCAAGTCCTCGGGATAATACCAGATCTATGGTATTTCCATTCTTATGCGTTGCTGCCTGTACAGCTTGCGTAAAACCAAAGGTATCAGTTAAAGTCTGAAACGCCGAAGTAAGTGGCTCTGACGGTAAATTCATGTGGATGTTGAAATCGCCCATGATAATTATATTATCCGCATTGGTTACTAGATCAGCCACAAATTCTGAAAATTCATCCAGGAAGCCAGAGTAAGCCCCGGGTGGACGGTAAATAACAACAAGATAAAATGACGGTAAAGCGGTGGATCGGACAATGAGAACCTCAAATGTTTTAAATACGTTGATCGAACGAGGCCTAAAACTAAGCTCGGAATTCGAGATGAGGGCGACACCCCCACCCTTTTTTCGAGGACGCGCCACATGCGAGCTCACAAAATTTGGAGGCGAGGCCTCATTAAGCGGCATCAGTTCATTAGGTTTTAACCAGGTCTCGCAGAGACCAAAAGCGTTTAGATTATGTTCTGTGATGAGATCATTAACGAGAATGGCTTTCGTATGAAGCGATCTAATATTCATAAAACCAAGTTTAAGTGTAATTGGTCGATCCGGGTGCGTATTTATCGAAGGATATTTATACGAAATGCGAGTAAGATTGTGTTCTCTAAGCCTGACATCACCTCTCAAATGTTTGTTAGCGCGGTGGGCTGATACGACCGTGGGAATCTGATAGTAAATATTTGTTACACGTATAGAATTATCTGAAACCGGCACCGTTTCCTCAGCAAAACCGGTCGGGGTGGAGTGATTGGATTTGTCTACTACCCCAGTAGAAAGTGCGTTTATGTGTACTGTCGCACTATTCAAACTATCACGCTCTAGTCTACACAAGGAGCTATGTGCATGCTGGGAGTCTAGCCTAGCGCTAGTTAACTTTATCTTAACAGACTCCAAACCCATCCTGACAGGTGGTCTAATCACCTGTGACCCGGCCTGCTCTAAAGTGACCTGTCATGTGTGGCTCAAACAGTAATCTATATTCCTAGAAAGAGTGAAGGCGCCTTCACGGTTAGGGTGAAGGCCGTCCTTCCTCAGCAGGTCGGGGCGGCCCCAGAAGGAAGGCCAGTTATCTATGAAATACAGTCCCTGCTTCTTACAGAACCCAGCCATCCATCGATTAAGGGAGACTAATCTACTAAGCCTCTCATCAGTGCCTCTCCCAGGCAGGGGGCCAGAGACAAATACTCGATGCCGACTCATCTTTCTAGCGAGATCACAAGTCCTCGCTATGTTTCTCTTTGTGATCTCCGACTGCCTCATCCTAACATCATTGGAGCCGACGTGTATCACTATGTCCGAGTAGCTAGTGTTGATGGAACTACGCTGTTGACTAGACCTATTGCGAGTCAGCTCCCTAAGATTAGCTTCTATGTCGGGTGCTCTGCCCCCAGGAATACACATTACCGTGGCTGGATTTGTAAGCGTAATATTTCGGGTAATGGAGTCACCTATGACCAAAGTGCGAGGGCCAGTAGACCGAGATGACTTTGGACGGCTATGCGTCTTACCTGGCTCATCGCGATTAGCAAGCCGCTTGGGGCTAATGCTAACTGGGCTAGCAGGCTGACTACAGCCCGCGTCTGTATCCGCCACATCTACAGTTATCGCGCAATTCTGCTCTAACTGGCGGACACGTCCCTCTAGCAGGGACAACCTCTCTAAGAGAAGGGTGCAGTTGGTGCACGAAGCCACACAAACCTCTCGATCCGCAGCCATACTTTGTGTCCGATGATCGACGGCAGACAAACGGCCACGAAGCCTCCGCTCTCCCAGGCACTCCAACTGTGAAAAAAAAGATCGACAGTGTAATAAAAGATTCAAACTTACTTTAGAGTCAGGGAGATGAGTTCCACGCTGGAGAAAACAAAATCGTCCAAGCCTGAAAAGTATTGGGAGTCTGGCTGAGAAGGAAGAGGGCCACAATGTCTGGGAGGCTCTGGTTGTTGCTGCACAAAACCACCATCCAGAATATCTTTGAATGGATGTATTCAAGGATAATTTTATGAATGCATGAATTAAATTCAATAATCACTGATTCTGGGCTCGTTTAGACCAATAACGATAATTCACCTTCTACTTCGAGCCAAAATGACCGACTTCCTTTTGTTGGCGTTTAGCTTTTCTTTTGTGGCTACTCTTACGTCAATTTCCCAAATTTCCCAATTTGACGTTGGCTGGTCTAGAGAACTTTGTGTAATTGTTTTTATTCAAACCATTTTTTTTTTTGCCATCCAAACCAAAGGCTGAAACTATGGATGGAAACAAATGGTGATTGTTTTGAAGATAATCCAGAAGTTACAGTAAATAATTCTCTACACCGTTTCATACATGAAAGGGTGTTTGAAATGTATTTTAAGATCAAAAAGAATAAACTAGAGTGAGCGTTATAGAAGCAAATGTCATTTTTTTGAGACACTGTTGAACCTTGTGTCAAATAACCATCTGAGCTCCAAAATACAAAGCAGCAGTGTCTGCCATAAACGAGTTCAATGTCATCGAGCAGGAATCAACCGCAGTATGGAATACACACGCCCATTTTAATGAGGATAGTCAAGGAAAGAACCAAAGTTGCTCTCCCGGCGGAACGCCGTCACCTTGTCTTCTTTTGATAAGAAATAGGCCAGAAAAAGCCGCAGTAATCCTCCCTCGCAACCTCCCTGAATTGTATCGTAAATACTGCTGGAATTGGATCATAAAGTGCACGGGAATATATTGTGCGGGAGCACTGTGTGTCATTTTGGTTGCACGCTGCTGTAAATCCTTTTGGAATTGGGCATGGAAAAAGCCACGCGTCAGAGTTAGCGCCCGACGTCCCAGTTAGCGCCCCGCCTCCAGAGCTTGTGCATCGCGCCAGAGCTAGCGCCCCGTGCCAGAGTTAACACCCCACGCCAGAGATAGCGCCCCACGCCAGAGTTAGCGCTTCACGCCCGAGTTAGTGCCCCGCCCGACGTCGCCCACATCCGATAACGCTTGTGCCCAAATGTCAAGAGTTCCCCGGAAATGTGTCTCGGCGTGGCTAAATGGCGCAATATATGCAAAGTCATGTATTATTCCAGGAGAAGCTTAAACAAATCAAACAATGATCATTTTACCCAGTGCTGCATTGAAATGGTATGTTTCTTGTAACTCCGAGAGACGGACGGGTTCTGGGAATCTGACGTTTTTGCATTATACTGACAATAACCAAACAAAAAGGGGCCAAGACATACTGCAGCAGAGCCGTTGAAGCTACTTCCAAAAAGCTCAAATTAGTTACAATGGTTGGTACAGCTACGTTTGTTAGCACAGTGTTTGAAAATAAAATGGCCGACTTCCTGTGTCTGTTCAGACATTGGGTTATGGAACCGCTGAAGTTCGGTATGACCACCAATTTTGATTTTGCTACACGAACCTAATTTCAGCACCTTCGTTTTGAAAACCCTTTTTGGAAGAGTATCTGGAGATGACTTTTTTGGTTTGACATGTGTCAAAAAAAATTGACTTGACTTATAAATTGGCAGCCTCAAAGAAAAATGGCACTTTGTGCCTTTTCAGGCTTGGCTTCTTGAGCCGTTTTTTTCTTTGTGGCTACTCATGAAAGCCATCCCTGCAAGATTTTAAATAGAGAAAGACTATTTAGTTGCAATTTGTCCTTGTGAAGATCCCCGACTGTCAGGAACCCCCCTTCGACAGATCACTGACCTGGTTTGCTTCTTCTTTCAGTATGTGGCGGTCACTCCGGATCATCCGGTCCCGGTCAGGCAACACCGGACTCTGCCCAGCCTCATTTCTCGGCCTCGCTGTCGACTTATCTGCCGGTGCAGTGCCAGCTGAGCGGCGTCGATCAGGCCTTCTTCCTGCGCGACGCCAACCGGGACGCGATGCGCAACGGGAGCCTGGCGTCGCGCACCGAACCCTTCCTACTCCATCGGCTGGATGCGAGCGTGGCGGCGCCGCACGCCCTGCCCGCCGTGGCGTGCGGCTATGGCAACCTGAGCGCCGAGCAGCAGATCCCTCTGGAGTTGCTGCAGGGGCCGCTGGCCAGTCCGCTGCCCGCCGCCAGCCACGTCACCCTCAACTGGAAGGTGAAGGGCCACGTGGTAGTGCCCAAAGTGGGGTCCACCCAACCTTGGATACAGGTATCGCTTTTCATACGTGAACATTTTGAGGGCGTTTTTGTAGACAGATGTTCAGCCTGTAAAGTCTTTTTTTGTGTGTTTACAAGACACTTGGCTAACAAGACATTACACTGATATTCCTAGTCAACTTTCAGATCAGGTTACAGTGTCTGTGATGTTTTCAAATATGTTTCTCCATTTGCGTTTCAGGTTCTTTTTTACTTGGTGGGTCGCCGTTGGGACGAGCCCGACCCGATTCCGCCGAGCCTCCTCCCGTGCATCCGAGCCTTAGCGGTGCGGGACCCCAGCGAGGCATCCCCTTCTGCCGGCTGCCGGCTGCTGGGGCCTTCGGGCATCTGCGTGGTCCGCTTGGAAATCCCCCCCGCCTGGTTCATACCCCTGCAGGCCAAACGACGACCGGCGGAGGGGGCACTGCCCTCTCTGGATGTGTACTACTCCATTATACCAGTGGAGGGAGCCGGACTGGAATGTCCTTCTATTGTGAATGAACCGTGGAAGAGTCCGAATGTGAACACCGGGCCTCTCGGAGTTCTGAGCCCGTGGAGCCCCCTGGTGGAAGGAGGACTTCAGGACATGCAGAAAGCCGGCTCAGTGAGCATGAGCGTGGGCCCGGTGGCACCCAAAGGGGAGATGCTGACTCTGGACCACAATGTGGACGTCCTAGTGCCTCCCAGCCCCGTCCGGCTGGGGAAGACGGTGGCGTTTGCTGTCTACATGAAGACGGAGTCACATGCTGAGCAGTTCGTCCTAAGGTAGGCTTGCAAGGCCTCCATTCTGAATGTTAATTTAACTTCTTTCATTAGGAACATGAATTTTCGTCGACATGGCTGTCATGAGTAAACCCACAAAAAAGTTATGCCCAAAAGTGACAGGAGCTGCCCATTTGCTTTGAAGCAGCCATTATCAGGATCTTTCGGCACTTTTGAATTGTCTGAAAAGTCATCCCTCACAGTTTTATTCAGCAACATGAAATGTCGTGGCTATATCTATCACGAGAAGACCCACAAAAAAGTCAGGCAGACAAAAAACACATCATTTTGTTTTAAAATGGCCATTTTATGATGATTTGGGCTGTTTTCTGTGGTACTTCAAAATTTTGGCCAGGTTCCCTTTGCAACATCAAATGTTGACCCACAAAAAAAGTCCCTAGAAGCCATGCCTGCAATGGCACAGGAAGTCCATTTAGGTTATTTCGTCAGTTTCAAGGGTCCTTCATAGGGTCATTCACGGCAACCTGAGGAAGGAATGCAAATCCTCCATCTCTGCTAGCTGTTTCCCCCCCCCCCCCCCCTCCTGTTGTTTTGACTTCGTTCCTTGAGTCCCCCATCCACCTTTTTTCTGTCATCGCTCAACGCTGCCATCGCCGCCGCCGCCGCCTCCTGAGCTTGATGGCTGTCACCTTTGTGTACTCAGCCTCTTTTCAGGAGCCAGCAATGCAAATAACACGCTCATGAATATGCATGGGGCATGCCGAGAGAGTGGGAAAACAGAAAAGAAGACGTAGGCGAGGGAGACGTTGACAGAGGAACGTTTACGATAAGAACAGGACAATGTAAACATTTTAAAAGGCATCTCAAACAGCGCAAAGCCGCCAAGCGGTGTGGCGGTTGGTTTCGGTTTGTCGACCAATCAGTGGGCAGCGCTTGGACACTAGCCACGGTGTCGACATTATAACTACTGTGACCAAAATCGGTGTGTGTGTGTGTGTGTGTACATATGTATAAGTGAATTGCCAACTATTGGCCTGACATGCACATGCCGCAAATCTGCTTTCTATTTTTGTGTACGTAAACTCACCTTGGGACCGGGTGCAGCTTTGTAAAAGAAAAAAAAAAAAAAGCCGCCTCACATGGAAGCTTTGGAAAATTGGTTGTCAGGTGTGCTTTTGAGGGCTCGACGCACGCTCCCCACCCGCCATTATCCCGAAAAACAAATGTGTTCTGGCTTGGCCGGCTGAAAATAATCCACGCCTGCACTCCTGGCAACGTTTACGTCTGCCTGGTGTTCGTCTCGGCCGCTCTCGGTGTGACAAATGACATGTGTGCAAACAAACAACCAAAGAGCATTTCCATAACAATGAACTGATGCGGGACTTTTTTTTTTTTGCATAATTTTAGTGGTTCCTCATCTAAAAGATTCTGCTTGGGTCACGGGAGGTCAACGTCATTATCCAAGGGGAATCCGTACTTTTTATGTGGGCTCCTTTCAAAGACATGCAAAAATACATAATGTATGATTTGAAAATACCAAAAAATACAATAAGTATTGAAAATGCAGAAAAACGTAAAAAAAATATTGACAAAATGCAAACAATTGCAAAAATGTGCAATGTACAAATGTATACAATTAAATGTACAATATGGTGAAATAAAGCTAATATCGAACAGACTAAAAAGTTTGCAAACAACAATAATTCAGATATTGTTTTTAAAAACACAAAAAGAATTGCAGGACAAAAAAAATCCAGCTACAAAAACAACAAATACAGTGAAACATACAGAAAACAAAAAATTGACCGAGAAATTCAGAAGGACAAACAAATCTGTAAAAAAAAAAGTATATAATATAAGCAAAATATTTGAAAAGTATGTAAAAATTGACAAAAATATTGAAAATAAATGAAAACTGGTATTTGTAAATAAGTGTCAATTTCCTGCTTTTTTGGGGCCAACACAAATTTTTTATTAATTTAATTTAATCAATAACCACGTTTATCTTGTTTGTTGCAGCTTAAAACATTTCAGTCTCCTCTCCTCATTTTTCAATTTGCTGCACTTTGGCCTCATTTTCATTTAGTCACTTTTAAGTCGTAAACCTCAGCACAAACGCTCGCCTTGGCTTAGCCTCGGCTTGTTTTTTTTTTTTGTGCCTTAACACCAGACGCTTGGCCGCAGTCTCCACTTTGCCCTCAGTCTCCTCTTGGATCAGACCGAGGGGCCTCACGATGTTGTCCTTGCGATCCAGCCTCGGCATCTGGCCCAGTGGTGGCTTTCCTTGCACTGGTGCTTTTGGCACTTCCCTCAGAATTATGCTGGGGCTACACAAGTAGATAATCGGACATGCTAGAAACGCAGTCAGACATGTTATCAAGCTTAAGTGGAGCCCAGCGTTTGTGCGCACATGTGTGTGTGCACGCGTGTGTGTGTGTGTGTGTGTCTGTGTGTGCTCTAATCAGGCCCAAGTGTGCTCCATCACAGCGATGGGGATGTGATTATGCTAAACTGCTGAGGAGATGGAGTAGCACGCCGGAGCCGGCCTGGAAGCTGGCCATGGATTGGCCATGAAAGAGACACAACCAAAAAAAAAAATCTCAGATTGTTGTTTGTATCACTTTTTATGATAACACATGCAAACAGTCTTACTTGTAATAATATACCAATGGTTTATCCAGATTTTTTTTTATTAAAAAAGAAAGTTAATAAAATAAAAATAGATACAAATGGAAAAAACATTGTAAAATATGTAACAAAAAAGAAAATATGCAAAAGACAGAAATGTACATGCAGAAAATGCATGAAAATATTTTTTTAGTACAGAAAAAAAATTAAAAAATGCACAACATAACGGTAATTACAATATAAATAGATATGGAAAAATCAAATTCAGATAGAAATCACAAACCTTTGTGAACAACACAGATCATACAGAAAACACATGATTTTTTTGTGCAAGTCTAGTTCAGCCTTGCTTGCTTTATCTTTTCATTCTATGCGTATATGTATGTGCACTTGTGAGCACTGGGAGGTGTACAGCTTAGTCAATTTTTTTTTCTTTCCTCCGGATCAGAGAAGAGATGAACTTGCGAGGAAGCGACCGAGTCCTCTGGTGGCCACTTTGGCGTTTATTTGTCCAAAGCCACCCCCAGCCATTGATTTGACTCACTCAATCCATCAATACTCACTTTTCTGCCTGAGCCCGCATATTCACCAGATAGTAGAGAACACTTTTTCCACATGTTGTCTTTTAGGTCTGGTTGCCAAAAGTTTTATTTCTATAAGAAACAGACTTTGGCGACTGTATTTTTACAAAGTTTGTTTTGGTGGTAATCCTGAAAGTCGCCGCTATGAACCAAAATGGCTGTCTCTCTTTGGATGTCAGCTTCCTGAGACATTTTGACGTGTTCTTCTCATCATAGACATGGCTATTAAATATAATGTCGCTGAGAGAAAATGGGTCTGGGGGCTGAATTTTGGAACTCGAATGTTACATTTTTCTATCGTGCTCCACCCACATCACTCAATTGCTCAATTGTTGTCCATCTGTCTGTTATACACTGGTGGAAGGAAGTCTGAAAACACCCCCAAAAAAAACCCCTGTTTATTTTTCCTTCATCTGTTTAACTACTCATGTTTCCAATATATCTGTATTGTAAGAAGGATGGAGCCGAAGCCTCGAGTTGTTTGTCAGGGGGGGGGGGGGATGTTGGGTCGTGGCTCCCCGTTGTGCCCAGCAAGCGGGGAGATGCACAAAGAGAGAAAATGATTTGGTGAATTGCGTTTTACTTTTTTCCCCCCGTCTCTGCTGTGAATTAAAGCGGAAAGAAGGCCATTGTGAGGAAATGGAACGGAAAGAAAAGAGCAAAAAAAACCACGTGGAAGCCTGCGAGCAGATAAAGGGGCTACTTATAGAAACGTGGCTGATGGAGATGAGCAAAAGCCGCAAGCAGTTTTTTTTACATCCTGGAGGGGACGCTTTGTGCATAGGCTCCATTCAAGCATCACGACACAAAATGTAAAGTCCTCTTGATATCGTAAACACCATCGGAATCGTATTTAACTGGTTCAGGGTGTCCCCTGCTGACTGCCCGACAACCCGACTGCTGGGCAGGGTTCCAGCGCGCCCGCGACCCTAGTGAAGATCAAGCCGTATGGAAAATGAATGAATCAACTAATAAGGAAGTAGATCCATCAGCACAATTGATAATGGAAGCGCTAATTGCTTAAGTATTACTTCCCATTCCCGTTTGGCTCGGTGAAGCAGCATGTGGCTCATCGTCAAAAGTGCTTTGAAATTCCATTCAACCTGTTCAGGACATACGGTTACATCTCGGTGAGGTTACTTCAGTTTGTGTGTCGCTGGCAGCTGCAGCAAAGGAAAAACATTTGGAAATGGCGCCACGCTTTTGAACAAACTTCCATTCATCCGCTTTGGGCCTTTGTGGCACTTTCAAGAGGACTTTAATCGGCGGGGGAATTAAAGGCGAGCCGAGGTCCAAACAGATTGCGTCACCCTGCTATGCTCGCCGCCTTTTTTTTTTTTTGACCAAAAAATGAAAAATGGGCAAAATGGAGGCACCCATGTATATATATGTGTATATATATATATATATATATATATATATATGTATGTATATGTATAAATATATATGTATAAATATATATACATGTGTGCTCCTGGGGTAACTTTGAGGTAAGTGCGGAGTAAAAGCACACACACACAGACACACACACAAATTGTAAAGAGACTTCAAGCAGCCGCAGAGTTCCTGACTCCAAAAAAAAAAAAGACGTGAGCACAGAGGCGTGCCTGTGTCTAAATGGAGCGCTCCTCTGTCGTGCAACAAGCAGCCAGGCGCGTACACAATCAAAAGCGGCCATGCATTTGCATTTCAAGCGCACGCCAAACAAGCACATGCGCTTTCCAAAAGCAAAAAGCAAAAAGCAAAAAGCAACCACCGGTGGATGCCTCGCGCGGTGCAGCGGAGCGGCGTGACCAATCAGCTGCAAGCTGTCCAGTGCCACTCCCGCCTGAAGTCAAACTTGACATAAAACTTATTTGAAGCAGCCGCTCGTCTCGCCGACGTGACCGAGCGAGCAACCACCTCGATTCCCGCCGCCGGCTGGTTCGTTAAAGCTAATTAGCCGCGCTAATATGCCCATTAGGCCGGCGAGGACATCAGCTCGGCTGTTATGACGGAGTAATGGACCCAGACGACAAAAAGAGAAAAAAAACGCTGTTGCGCTTTGCGTTTCTTCCGCCTGCATGATTTTCGGCCCTTTTATCGGATGTCACCGATCGAAATCAACAGAGCGGTCAGCGTTAATAATATTCCACACAGTGTGGTAATTGTACTATGCTAATTTGCTACTATCAACAATCCAACATGCAAAATGATATTGTATGGATGATTTCTTTGTTTTGAAAATTGAACTAATGTTCTGTTTCTAGCTAAATCTAGCTTCTATCAATGCATCGGAATCCTCACTCTGCGGTCGTACCTAACGAAGCGCGTAAAATGGCGGCGGCGTGCTAAAATCAAGGCAATGCAAAAGCATGGAACGATGGTGTCGGCGGGGGAAGATGACAACTCTGCGTTCGATGCGCCGATGCTACGGCTTTTGTTTTAGTGAACACGTGTTTACAGGCATGAAGCACGAGCGCCTTCCCCTGCCGTGCTAATCTTAGATTGAAGCGTCAAGTCCTTTCACGCAGTCTATGTTTGTCGTCTTTTGTGTTGAAAGAACATGGCTGGTGGCTATTGTCCGCTTCTATAGGCGCCACTAAGCTCATTTATGCTCATCTGTATTTTGCTTCTTGCATTGTTTGATTCCCGGACACCACTACCACCACCCCTCCCTCCTATTAGCTTGATTAGGGATGTGGCTAATTCATTAAAGTAAGTTTACTATTTTCTTGTGGTTAGCAGGAAGGACTCATTTCCGCGGAACATGATTTGGATACCTTACGCACGCACGCACTCGCACACAAATAAAAATCATCATGATATGTATTTGTCGTGTTGACGTTAAGCATCGTGTGCTCAAGCGTACTCTTGCAGCTCGCCAACTTTTGGCCTCGCCGCACTCCAAACAGGAGCAGGTTCTTTCCTGCCAATCATCGTCGTCTTCTGCTTCCTCTTCTGCTCTTTCTCCTACTGGCCCAGCAGGCACCCGGTCACGCTGTCGTTGCCGCTGCTCAGCGTCAGCAAGATGTTCACTTTTGGCCCCCCCGAGATGACAAAAAGGAGTTTTGATCTCGCTGTACAGCTGCGTGTGTTACAGAGTGCCTATGTGCGTGTATGAGCTATTAGTCAGATGAGAGCAGCAGCAGAAGAAGAAGAAGAAGAAGAACGTGGTAATGAGTTCTCCAGTGGAGAGCGATAAGAGGCAGGCCATATTAATAAAACGTCCGGCATGGCGGGACGCCGCGCTTGACGACATCGCATGCCGACAAATGGAAAGATTGGATTACATGTCATAGGAGAGACTTGTCTTCCTGGTTTGTAATGTTTTTTTGCAACACAAGCTAATGTTGGTTTACCTTGTTAGCAGCAGTGATATACTCCACAGTCTCCATTTTTCTGTTCCTTTCAAGAGTCAAGAATTTTAATTTTTCTGCTTTTAAGTCTCCGCACAGGGGGGGTTGAGACAAGTGACATGTGTTCTCGGCCTAGAAGGAAGGCCTGCTACAAGCTCAATGTGAAAGGGGTTATCCGGATTCGTTGAGAAGACAGCATCAGGAAAGTCAAATCTTTGTCAGCCTGTCAGACAGAGCGGCGTCAGGTTCAGGAAGCATTTGTGTGGCACTTACGTAAGAGCAGCACAGCGGGAGGAAGCCAGAGCTACGGGGGAAGAAGATGAAGACGAGAGGGACTCTGAGGGAAGGAAGGAGGTGCGAGCGGGATGAGAGCAGCGAGTAGGTGTATGTTGAAAGGATTCCGGGGGAGCTCTGAGAGGACGCCAAGTGCACCTTCCAGGAGGAGACGACTCCAAAGTCTGGAGATGGAGCAGTTTTGCCTCAAGTGCACAGTCTTTCCGTTATGATCTCAAACTTGCTATGGAACAATGAACACGATGGTGCTTTGGAAACACGGCCGGTCCAGCAGATCTGAACCGGGTCGAAATGTCAACTCAGCTCAATCGTCAAAGCGGTCCCCATTTCGCTGAAAAATAGGGCGACTAGGAACTTTTGAGAATTTCATCTTATGTATGAGTTAGGGTTAGGAGTCTCTGGGTTGAAACTAGGATTAGGGTGACAACTTGGAGTCAGAATTGGATGACGCTCGAGTTGAGATTTGGGCTCTTACCCGTTTAGCTTTTTGAATTCACAGAACCAACAAACTGCACCGTTGACCCGTTCAGCATTTAGCTTTCCCAACCATGTCCACGACATATGCTTAAATAATAGTGTCGTAGAAGGATGAAAACGCTAGCGTAGCAACAGGACGGCTGTTATCACGGCAAAGCACCTGGACGAGGGCGGTAGTGACGGACAGACAGCGGGAGGTGGAACAGACCTGTCCGTCAAAGACAATCGCCGGCGCGCAGAGAGAACAGCAGTCAGTCAATTTGTTTATCCGCCAGCCGCTCGCGAATGTGGGAAAGGTCACCGCCGCCGTCCATTCGTCTGACTGTCACTCGCCGCCCTCTTGGCGACCTCACTCAAGATGGCTTCTTTTTGCCTCGCACGCCTTCCAAAAAGGCCCGAGTCTGGGCACACCCAATGGAACTTGTTTAAATACGTTTCATGATCATTCAAGCCAATGTTGTTGACCTTCAGAATTAGATTTTTTTTAATTTGTTTTTAGTTGCGCACGTGTGTCACCTTCACAGTGCTGCCGTTAGCTTTACTATTGTGCCGTTGTCCTCCTGCCCTCAGTCTCCTTTTGGATTAAACTCAGGAGAGCCTCAATCTCATTGTTTTGCATTTTTTTTTTTGCTTTTAGTTTTCCAACAAATGCAAATTTTGAATTTAGCGCGTTTGCTGCAGTATTCCATTTTGCTAACCTCAGTCTCCTTCTTGATCAGAGACCGTCATTCGTAATAGTTTTTTTTTTTGTGGACGTGGCCTCGTCCATCACATTTTCAAATTGTCTGCTGTAGTCTCCACTCGGCTGAAAAGTTCTAATGTCTCACCAGCTTCTTCATTTGTTTTTTGTCCAAATGTCTCGTTCCGAAATAGGCTGTCATTAGACCCAGTATTCTGCTCCACAGTCTCAGCATTGCTGTAGCGCTCCTGCCCTCAATCTCCTTATGGATAAGCTCTTGCCAACTGTTGTTGTTGTTGTTTTTTTTAGTTTATCTCTCGAGACCACGTTTTCAGTAGCTGCGTTTTTAAACATCCCAGTCACTGCTTTGTTGAAATGCTCCATTTCTTTACCGCCCTCATTCTCTTCTTGGATAAATCACAGGAGAGCCTCATCTCTCTTAGTGTTGTTTTTTTTTTATTGTTTTCTTACCCTGCTCACAGCACTTCGTTTTTGCCATTTTCTTGTCCTTCTACCCTCAGTACCAACGTGGATTAAAAAAAATAAAAAATAAAATGCTTTGTCCTCTTTTGTGTTTGTCATTTCCATTGTTATCCCACGCAGAGATAAGATACGTTTTCAATGGTGTTCTCACTTGCCTTGATGCCTTTTTCTTTGCATGGCAACGGGGACGTGTTATTTGAATTCTCGACGTCTCGCAGTCTTTTCAAGTACGCCACTTACGCACGTGTTGTATTGCGTGTGTGTGAAGAGCACCATTGTCGCCAGCTGCCAAGCGATGTGTGCAAACGCATGAGCAAGTTTGAAGTGTTGTTGAAGAACAGCCAGCGCATGAGAGCGTTGCGAAAAATATTTATTTTTTAATTTTAGATGACAGTAATGGAACCCCGATGCGCCACATCTTTTCCCGCGGCAGGCGACTGACTGTTTTAACCTTTGCGCCGTGCTTTCGATTGGCGCGGAGAGCAACTCACAGAGACGCGTGCTTTTACCTCTTTTAGGGAGAGCTCTTGGCGTGAGACGAGAGCATGAACTGCAACCACAGCAGCGTTTTTTTAGCATTATTATTATTAACCAGTCATGTCATTCAAAAGTAAGCAAAGGCAGGATTTAAAAAAAAAAAAAACTCCTTGTCACGCTCCAGCAAACCAGAATAGAAAATATCTTGGAAATGTTCAACTGGAAGTGCACAAAACACCCCCCAAAAAGGCCAGTTCAAAGCAAGATGGCGGACGGACGACCTTTGTCTGTTGGTCTTACCGCCTTCCGCCGACCAATGCAATCATAAAAAAAGCAAGCAATCAATACAAAGAACATCATTAGAGCATTGACGGCGGACTTTACTTTTTTACAACGAAAGCCTTTAAGGTGAGCAAAAAAACATTTATAGGAAATATTAAAAGAGCTCTGCCTGTGTGTGTCTGTGTGTGTGTGTGTGTGTGTGTACTGCAGGAAGTTGATTAACACCTTCAAGAGCCAGGATTTTTTTTTTTTTACATCCGTCAAAGAAATCGTGTTTTGTCCCACTAATGAGTCATTTTTGAAAAGTATTCATTCACTATATGAGAGCGATGTTGAATGTTCTTCATCTCCATTTCTTCCTATAGGAAATAATGTGAGCTGAAGGCGGAGGAGGAGGCGTGCGTGCCTGGGTGCCTGTGCGTGTGATGTATTTGGCAAGACTTGAATCAACAAGCGCATAAAAATAACAACAACAAGAAGAGGAAGAATAATGATGACATTGTTTTGCTTCGTCTCGTGTCTCGAATCCAAATCAACTCCAGAGTCCATGGAGGCGTTTCGTCTCTGCCAACGCACGCACACTTGACGCACGCACGCCGTACCACGTCCAGGCAGAAATGTTTGAAGCAGATATGCAAAGACACCATAATTTGGTTTGAAACTGCAGTTGTTTTAAAAATAAAAAGCTAAACTTGAGATGCTGATTTGAAACCCTGTGGTGTTAAGCATTAGCATCGATCAGCCATTGTGGCTTTTGTGGCTGTGTGCAGGGTTTGGTTCCAGTCGGGCATCAGCTTCCTGGCGGTGAAGCCCAGTGACCTGGTGGCCTGGGAGATCAAACAGGAAATGGCGCCCGGCGGAGGCTCGCTGGCCGTCATGTGCCAGAGGAAATCGTTTGCCACCGCCACCGTCAGGTAGAAGACGCACGCGCACCACCCACTGTTTTCTACCCGATTATCGTCAAATGTCGGAGAGGCGCTTTTCAGCTTCCACAACCGGGGAATCTAGGATATGGGTCTAGTATCGTCACCTCGGATGTTAATGTAGGAACGTGGAAAAGGAGAACGGTTGCCTGTACTATACTTGCTGGCTTCAAATCTCACAGCGACAGTGAAGTTGTGACAATCGAAAATGGATGCATACTCACAAGGCAATAGAACAGAGAGAAATTCCTCATTATTCAGAGAGCTTAACGACAACGTGGGAGTGTAAGACCTGCACACAGGGACGCGCACACAACACACCAGATACGCACTTCTAATTATTACGGGAGCTTGACGACGAGTTGGAAATGAAACATCTACGCACACACGCGCCGCGCCACACAAGCAAGGAGTGCGATAGTGTGGGCTGGCTGGCTGGCGGGCTAATTAAAAGGATCTGATGGGTATTAATCTCTAATGAGATATTAGCACATTTTTTATGAATGAGCGTGGGAATTGATCACATGGCTCCATCCACGCTCAGAACAAATCCTACGCTACGCACCGACTTGTTGATGTGTACAGTCGAGCCGTCCTCCGCTAATTAGTCATTAATAATGATCAATTATATCAATTATATTTATATTTTTATATAGTCATATTTTATATATATATTATATATAGTCAAATATTTGATCAAACTTCACATCGTATACTGAAATATGTGTATGATTAAGCAATCGTATGAAGAGGTTTGACTGTGTATATATATATAATTGATGTTTTGAAAGTACTCTAGCTTTGAAAGCCTAATCCTCCATTTTTGAAAACCCTAATCCTTGTATGAGAGCCAAATGTTGGGTTGAAAGCTCAATTTTGTTAAACTGACATGGTTTGAACTTGATTTGCTTATTTGCGTTGTTCCGATTGAGAATGAAGAGTTTCTTTAAAGCTCCCGCATGCGCACGTGTACATGAAATCAAGTCACAGTGTTTGCCTCTTACGTGAATAAATTATGATAAACCCATGTAAGATTTATGAAACCTATGACAGCAGCGGATGAATAAGCCATGTCGTCACGTCGAGCCGGAGACGTCATGTTGGTCTGGTCACGGTGTTGGCAAATGTTTTTTATTTGCACTTAAAAAACGTGTACATTCTTTGGTGTTTGTTGTAACTTTACATGGAGTCTACTTTAGTGTGAAGTCGGACCGAACCATTAATAAAAATCCTGCCCCCCACCCCCAGCCCCCTTCAATACTGCAATTTAATATGCAGTTATATTTTCCAAGGTCTCCTTCCCTTGCAAACAAAATTAGAGTTATTTTACATAAATGTTTTGGTCTTATGCGTTAGGCTTACGCTTAAAAAGTCAAAATAATCGCAAATGAATATGATAAACATGATATATTCCACTTTTTTTTAACTTACTTTGATTTACTACTTGTTCAAAATTCTTTATTTACACAATAAAATGCATCCGTTCCCACAATTTTCATCTTAGAAAAATAAATAGATAAATAAATAAATGTATTATCAGATTCATCATTTCTTAATTGAAATAATTCCCTTGTTTAAGTATCAAAAGTCAAGCCTATTTTCCGAGGTTGGACACGTTGTACTTTCGGGACGTCTTGTCCTTCCAAGTGACATACTTCACCTCGTCTCAAGTTGACATTCACGACACTTGAGCGCAATCAACGCCTCTCCCGAAATAGTTTTGTAGTCCCGCATAAAGCCAAATGGTCTCGACTCACCACTATTCACTTGAAAAAATTAATGCCTCAGCCCAAATATCAAACTATGGATGGCATGAAAATGCATTTGTCCTTTAATATTATTGCTAGCCAAAATAAACGCAGGAGTCTTCTTCCGCAAGCTTTGTGTGTGCATTTGTGCGAATAATAAACGCCTCCTTCAACTCCAAATGCATTCTATGAAATTGTGCATACATTTATGCAAATGAATACATCGCATACAAAGTCACGGCCCCCTCCCCATACAAGCCGGTCCCCCGTCGGCGCCAGCCTCCGAGGTCTGACCCGCGTGTGCTAATTACCGCTCTTCGGTAGGCGAGGCGTTCGCTAGCTTAGCATCATTCTGTCACTCGGTGCAATGACCTCGGCCACCTGGGCGCGCTCCATCACACGCGTGGGAGAAAGTCGCTACGTAGAGAGGCGCCCAGCAAATATATGCTTTGTGATATTTTTTTGTAGGTCACGCTTAAATAAGCCTCACGCTAGCCGGTCCCGCTGCGCTAACATCCCATTCCTCAACGCCTCGCTCGCAACGTCTCTCGCCCTGATAAACGCCCTTGGGAGCGGGGCGTCGCAGCGTGTGGCGGGTAATTAAGCGACCTACGTGGGACCCGCCTGCAAAATTTTTTCTCCGTTGGATAAGTCTGGCATTATGTACACTTCTCAGCCAATCATGAAGCCAGAACCCGCAATGTCATGCACACATGAGCGTTAGCGTCATGCATATCCTTAGCGCAACAATGGCACTCGCTCGTTCGTGCGAGTGTAACAAAAGGTCATTGTCTAAATTTTCACAAGAACCTATAGTGCATGCAGGAATGGCGATTTGTTGGTTGTTTGTTGTTCATGATTGGCTGAGAAGTGCATAATGCCTGAAGTATCCTGCGAAAAAAAAAAAATTCATGACCCGCCGCGTTCCCACCACCATCCATCCTCACAGGACGGGCGAGGTGTCGCACTCAACGAGCTAACGCTAATCCCGCACAAAGTTTACATTTTGCCTATTTGCACATCTAGCCAAAAGGCAGTGGTGTCTCAAATAGTCAACATCCATTTCAAAAAATAAATGCCTCTCCTCATTGATCCAAATCTGATGAAGTCAATTAGTTCCACATTGAGCGAGGGCGCCGTTTTGATCGGAATGAGAGTATGACGCAAATAATCTACTCTAACATCAAATAAACACCTCCGTCAAATATCAAAATTTGATGGCAAGGAAATCAAATTAGTTCCACCTTTAACTGAGCGCAGAATCAAATGACACTTTGCCCTAACTTTTGCACCACTTGTGCAATTAAAAGTGCCTCCCTCAAACATCAAAATGTGAGCGCAAGGAATTAAAGTTTGTGGTTTTTGTGATTAAAATAAATGCCTCTCACGAATATCAAAAATGCGACTGCAGGGAAAGAAAGGGATCATTAGTTCGGCCTTTAACTGGACCACATTGATCTGAGCCAGGGATAAAACAAGACGCAAACACTCTCTTCTCTCGTGTGCATTGCGACCATTAAAAACAACGCCTCCCTCAAATAAATCCCCTCTTCTGTTTTCCATAACACAAGGTGCTCATCCTCTTTTTTGTTTTTTTTAAATGTATTTGTTTATTTGGGGTTTTCTCCGGCTTTCTCGCCGTGTGTTTCTTGCAGATGTGTAATTTTGGGGCTTTTCTTTTGCGTGAGACGTTCGCAAGTCATATGCGCAGTCAGCAGTACGCGTTTTGTCGTTGCTTTTTGTTTTGCTTCCTGTGTGTTGTGGAGTGGCAGCCTTTCATGCACTTTCCAAAAGCTGGCGCCGTGTCGCTGTCACTTATGGGTGGCCGCTGTCAGTACAATGTGGCGGCGGGGGCTGTCGACAACACCTGCGCTCGTGTCAACCCCTCCCTCCCCTTCCCAGGACCCGATCCCCCTCACCCCGCCCTGCCTCCGTTTCATTTCTTGCTGTTTAGCCGGCGTCTCTCTCATTATCTAGTTCCATCTCCGTTTGGCTCCCTTAACAAGGCGCTTCCCGTGTGTCTGTCTGGCGCATCTGTTGATTACCTAATGACCTCACAAACATGCACACGCAAAAAGAAGGACGAGGTGTGCCTCGCATCGTCGCCGGTCACAATCGGCCGTCAGCGATGATCTGCCATCGTCGCAGAAAAAAATGAGATTTGCGGAAAGAAAAGTTATTTTAACTCGTCATCACTGCACTATAACTCAAATAATGGTTAGTTGTGGCCCTATTTGTAATACTTGGATATTCCTCCAATTTATTTTTTGAACGTATAACATTTGTGTGCGCATGTTTCTTCCCATTTGATGAATTTTCACTTTTGTGAAAATACAAATACCTTTGAATATCCAAAGAAACTGTATCTGCGTGGTAAAGTTTGTGTTTATTTGGTCTTGCTCTTCGCTGCCCTTAAAAAAAAAAAAAAAAAAGCCCATTGTGGCTTTGAGCGTCTCCTTGAGCAGCTTTAAGGTGTCATAAAATGGATCTGGGAGCCGCTTGTAAGAATCAGCCGAAGCATCCGAGCCCGGGCTCGTTTTTGGCGTAAAAACATTTTTGGCTAGTATGAGGCGAGGAAGTTTGTTGGGAGGGGGAGGGGTCACGCTTGTGGGTCGCCCATTAAACATGCAGACTGATGTGTCCCATTTTAGCCTTTTGGACCGCTATTGACTTTTTTAAAAGCGGACACGGCGCAAACCGCTGGTGATTAACGGCATGATTATGTGTGCCAGGATGCCCATTAGCCCCCCCCCCCCACACACACACACACACAGGTGGCACTTTGCATGTGTGTGTGTGTGTGCGTGTGTGTGTGCATCAGTCCAAATGCTCCCGAGACTAATTATCAGTCAGGTGTGTCATCTTGCGTTTATTTGGGCCGCTAGGGCGCTAACAAGCATTTTCGCTGCCTTTGTTTTTTTTTTCTTTTCTCCTTTCTGTGTTTTGCCAGCTGTCTGCCGTCTTTCCTGTGCGGCCGGGGCGTCAAATGAGAAAGTGAGAAAGTGGAAACGAGCAGAGTGGCTGGCTGAGGGTGGGGGAATAGCAGAGAGGTGGCACAACGCATTCTGATGAGGAGGGAAGAGAGGCGGCGTTTTGTTTGCGACAAACAAACAAAGAGGGCGAGGCGAGGGCGAGGCGAGGGCGAGGCGAGGGCGAGGCGAGGGCGAGGCGAGGGCGAGGCGAGGGCGAGGCGAGGGCGAGGCGAGGGCGAGGCGAGGGCGAGGCGAGGGCAGCGTCAGATTCAAGATTCAAGATTCAAGAGTCAGGAACATGAATAAGCAACAAATCCCACCCGCGTCAAGCACGTTCCTCGTCAAGAGTTGATTGACTCGCCGCACATGGCCTGCCTTGTTGCTAGGCGACCATGTCATCTGCCAATCTCGCTCGTGCGTTTCATCTCAGACTCTGGAAGTTTTCGAAGTGTTTTGCATGTTTTGTTCTTTAAAGTTGAATGGAGCCAAGTTTATGCTGGGGTTTTTTCTTATAAGAAAAATATATCAGTATCATATCATCCATTGTTGGAATACAAAATTAATTTGTTATACTGTTTTCTATTTTTATATTCCTTTGTCAATTGGTTTTATCCCATATTGGAATGGAATAGTTTGATTACTTCTATTGTAACAGCCTATGTATTATTATTATTATTATTATTATTATTATTATTATTATTATTATTATTATTATTTAACCCATCTATTTTTTGTACAAAACAACCCAACAAATAGTTTTTTTTGCAAAATAACCCAAAGTTGGGTCAGTCCAAGTTTTCACCCAAATTGGGTTGTTTTTACCCGAGCAATTTTAAGGGTACAACATTGAAATAGAATATTTTTCATCTGATTTTTTAAAAATGTTTTTGCCCCTGTAGTCATAATGTGGAATTTGTCATTTGCAAGATGTTCTCCACTCCAAAGCCACTCGGGCACGCCTTGTGCAGCGGCAACACAAAAAAACCCATCTTCCACTTGTTTCTTTGAAGCACGTATGTGTCAAAGTTCATTCACTCGATTCGTTTTGCTTGCATGTAAATATTCACGGGGAGCGGCCAGATGTGCAGCACAAGGGTCTTAACAATGGGGTCATTTGTTGTTAAGCCCCCACCACTGCCCCCGGTCTGCCTGAGATGTCTGGCCAAGTTCTAACCTCATGTAGTTGACTTGCTCCAGTTTTGTGTTTCATGGCAAGACATCAAACTTGGCTGCCATTCCCCGCCCACATCAATTGATAGGAAATCATATTCCTCACAATTAAGCATCAGCCATCTGTCGAGTGTACTTGGTTCAAATCTGCTGGAAATTGGATCAGGAGGCATTCACCTGGAAATGGCCAATTTGACTCCAAAAAGCCTATTCAAAGCAAAATTGCACACCTGCTGTGCTTTTTCAGACAGTCCTTATTGAGACTGTTTTTTTCTTCTCATGATAGTGGCTGACCATGGTTTTGGAAACCCTAGCAACGTGAAACATGGTCAGCTTGTCTATCATGAGTATAATAAATAAATAAAAATAATAATACTTTCCCCCAAATTATACACCTAGTTTTGGAGATCTCAAGTGGTGGCTGTATTGCCTTAAATAACCAAACTTTGATGGTAAATGTATTTAAAAAAAAAAAAAGAGAGATTTTGACTCTTGGGGGGTAATTTCAGCCGCCCCCTACCCCGATGAAATTGTGTGTGAAGGTCCATTAAAATGGATGACCAGCACGAACTGGCCGCTAGCCAGAGCGGGGCCAAAAAGCGGGACCCCGAGGCTCACCGTTGCTTATGCTCTGATTAGCAAATTAGCATGTCCCGACAAATGGCCATGACATCAGCGTGAAAGCTAACGGAAAAAGGCCATCGAGCGGGGGCACTTGGCGACGTTTTGTGCCACCTCATCGTTAATCAATGCTATGCTAAGCGCCGCTAAGTGGCTGATAATGTGCTTTTAGGGAGGCACGCACCCCCGGGTCGGCCCCCAGGTCGGGCAGGAAGTGAGCGGGACCGGGTCACTGTGACAGGGTGACCTTCGCGTTGGACAGAATGCTAGCACTCCGTTTTCACTTTGTCTTTTAAACTTAGTCGTTGATGAGCACATCGCTGTTGTGAGAGTTACACTTGTGGTGTTTCCCTTGAATTAACATCCTGCATGGGGGGAAGAGCGTGCGAAGGGTGTGCACGTGCAGTTTTCAAATGTTTCTTCTTTTTGCACTTTTAAAACCTACGTATGTCTCCCTCAAATTTAGTTGAACGCGTTTCTTTGGCGGGGAAATGCCGACTGTTGAAGTGAGTGCACAGTTTCAGTTTGGATGCTTGATTTTCTTTTAAGGGGACGCTTGGTGTTGGGGGTGCGCCAAATTGTGGGGCAGCAGGTGCAACCCTCTGCAATTTATGAAACTCATTCTGCCTTTTCTGCTCATTTTCTCTTGCCGTCATTCCCACTTTGGCTTTCCGCCGACACTCATTTTTCATCAACGACTAATAGACTGTGTGCGTGTGTGTGTGTATTGTGTGTGTTTTCAATTCATTCAGGGCTAAGTAAGCTGCATTTAGAATCCCCCCCCCCCCCCATGAATCAGATGAGTCGGATGTCACCCAAGTTGATTTTCTCGGTAATGTGTGTTTTTAAAAAAAGTCTAAAATGAAAGTAGTCTAATCTTTGCGAGTCGTCATGATTCAATCCAAAGAAATGAGTGTGCCAATGTTCTTTTTTGTTGGCAGCGTCATTCTGGGAACGCAGACGAACCAGAATGTACCAACAATATGTAAGATTTGGCCTGAGCTTACCTGGCGTCACATCAAAATAAGTTGTAGCATTACAATAAGTGCAACGAAAACTCAGCTACAATGCCGTTCAATTTATTCATAGGAAATCATTTGATGGTGATTCCCATAATGAAATTCACTTCATTGCCAGCAATATTTTATGTTTAAAAGGTGGGCGCAGCTGCATCTAGCTAATGAAGCGCCAACCACCAGGGGGCGAACAAATGGTTAAGACTTCATTAAGCTTCCTATTCATTTAGTTGGTATATTCAAAATTCTTGGGTCATGTTTTGTCCTCATCGTTGTAATCCGTTTTTTTTTTAAACTTTCATTCTGTACTCACAACTTCACGTATTGTTTGTTGAAATGTAGTGCAGTAAAAATAGACGTTTTCTCCAACATAATCAATAGTTGTGATCAATAATCAAAGAATCATGATTACCGCTACTCACATTTTAGCTTACTGTCAAACTAAACAGAAAATTACACATTGCATATTCAAAACAAGTATCCACTAGCATGATGCTAACACGTAATGCAGAACGTTGTGGGGGGGCTAACAGACAGCACATATTTGAACACAATTGGTTGAGCAACACATAATACTTACAGAAAATATATTCTTTATCCTCCGTGAAGAAAACAAATATTACCGCAGCTTCTGGGGTCTGTTGGAAAGGTAGTCAATGTGTCTGCATTGTCAATGTGACACTGCCCCCCTCCCCCCAGGAAAAACATTAGTTTTACTCTCGGTGTTTGCCGTCACCTTGCGCCACGCCGTTGTTTCTCATCTTGGATTGATGTCACTTTCTCCCGCTCTCATCTGAAACGCCGCTTTGACACAAATGACCCGGACACGTATCACAATTCCAGTCTTGTTGTAGGAAACATCCCGCCGGGGCACGGCGGGCCCTATTAAAAGCCCGTTTACGGCCTCGTCTGGCCGTCGTAAAAAGATGTACAGTAAAATTTTATGGACATGCGGCTGGCTCGCATTCATTAGCCGCCGGGATTCTTTGCGTTTAAAGAAGACCCGGACAAGAAAGGCTTATTGTGGAAGGATGATTCCTCCCGCCAAGACCTCGTCCAGGGAAGCACACACAACTAATACTGACAGAGCGGCAAATCTACAACAACGGGACAAATGGCGAGACATTACGGCGACAGGTGACCCTGAGCTGGAAAACTCTTCCGACCGAACGTAATCTTTATGATCTCGGCAAAGGAAGCAGCCTACGGACGCAAAGTGATAAAAACTTTGGAAGATAACTCAAATCCGGGATTGCGAGAAAATTCACGTTACCACGGACACGCTTGAACAAATTCTAAACGACGTAACAAAACTAGCGTCCGTGTTCTGTACACAATTTCTGATGCGTTTTTCAGACCGATAAATGACTTATGCTGAACTAGCATTGTCATCTGACTGTTCCGTTTGCAGACATGACATATGTACATGTAATTTGTAATTTTGTTGTTCATCTCTTAAATCGCTAAGCTAAAGTTTAGCACTCAGCAGACTTGAATTCCACCTTGGACCTCCATTTTTTTTTTTTTTTTTTTTGCTTCTTTTTCCTTTTTTCTTCTCTTGCCAGGCGCCCTCGATCGCCATGATTGACGGGGTCACTGGTGCTTCACACTGCGACCGCCGCTTGCCATCTAACACGAGCACTTCTTGAGGGGCTTTCTGGGTGATCTTGGGGCGTGTTCCCAGCTTGCCATGTTGCCGCCCAAGCTCCTTTCGCCAAACATTAGCATAAAGGTAGCAAGCCCCGCCTCCATACTTGCTGTCAACTAGCGAGCGAGGCAGGCAGGCAGGCAGCACTGGGCCTTGTGGGAGTTTGACTTGCTTTATTTATCTTTTTAAAGGGCCGGCCGGGTAGCCAGGCGGTCGGCCTGGCTGACAGGCAGGGCTTGATACCTGGCCTGATTCAGTCACTGCGGCCCAGTGCGCTGCTATACGCTATTAGCGGCTAAATATACACCGGGACAAGTCCCAGCACACGCGATCAAACGTTCATTTTTAAAAACATAAAGTAAATCGCATTTTGGAATATATACACACACACACACACACACACGCTGACATACATATATATATAATATAATATAATATAATATAATATAATATAATATAATATAATATAATATAATATAATATAATATAATATAATATAATATAATATAATATAATATAATATAATATATATATATATATATATAAAATTCATATATATATATAGGGATATATATATATATATATAGGGATATATATATATATATATATATATATATATATATATATATATCATGTATATATATATATATCATGTATATATATATATCATGTATTTATATATATATATCATGTATATGTATTTATATATATATATCATGTATATGTATTTATATATATATATCATGTATATGTATTTATATTTATGTATGTGTATATATATATATATATATATATATGTGTGTGTATATGTGTATATATGTATGTATATATGTGTGTATGTGTATATATGTATGTATATATGTGTATGTATATGTGTATGTATGTATGTGTATATATATGTACGTATAGACACACACGGTATATCGTAGTGCCTTTTAATGTTTTTTGAGGAGTCCCTAAAAAGCTGTTGGGTGGTCTCTTGAGAATCTTCTAATTGTCTCCTGTGGATGCTCATCTTCACCTCTTTAGCATATTTGAATAATATTTTAATAATGTGCTGCCGTCGACTCTTTGGTGTGCAAACGGCTTCTCGGCTAACTGCTGTTTTTCACTCTATTTGTTGTGATAAATGACTGTTAGATGTAATTTCCCCAGGATCGTATCTCTCTCAGGAGCACGCACACGCGCACAATCGCCATAATTAGACTGTCCGATTAATAATTCATTATTACCTTCTTTTTTTTGAGCGCCATTTGGAATTACTCTGTGTGGGGTAGAGCAAAAACCTGAAATACTGAAAGTGATTCTTCTTTTCCAAGAATATATTCAATTGAACCATTACCAAAAAAATCCAATGGAAGAACGGATGAATTTTTGAACGTTTTATTTTAGAAATTCAGTCCCCAAAGCTTCACGCCAATCACTAGACTGAAAACGCCTTTTTTGGCTTATTTCCAGATGTCGTTAGAATTGTTTGAAAATCCCAAAGCCATTTCGATTTAGGAGAATACAATTTGCTTGACTTATTTGTCATGAGTGAAGTACGGAGAGAAATAAAAAGCTCAAGGAGTCACGCTCAGAAAGACACGAGACGGGCCACCTCCCATTTTGGTTTCTTTTTTCACCGCAAGGCAAACCCTGCTTAAGGATTTGGAAGCTTCCTGCTGAACCTCTGATTTGCTTTAAACTCAATTTGGATGGAACACGAGTCAGCGTAGCCTAAGCATGACGCCGCCAGCGCCGGTGGACTTTGGTGTTATACATTTATAAAATATACATTTATAGGGAGCGGGGGGAAAAGCGGCTAAGTAAACGCGTTCCCGGCAGCAAGGCAAACAAAAACGATAAAAATGAAACGCGCACCCGTAAAAGCTGACTCATCTCACCGTAATGACCTTTTTTCCCCGCCGTGCGCATCTTGGAAAGAACACGTCGAAAGAGACGTCAAAAAAGGGGCCCGCAAAGCGGCGTCTTGTCTTCTCTTCTTTTGTTCTTTCTCCAGACGGCAGCGGCGAATCTGCGACGTTCACTCCAAAATAGATTGCCACAAAAAAGGAGAAACAAGAAGCTCGCACAACTTTTTGACATGTTTACAACTTTGGAACACAAAAAGTTGGCTGCCGTACAAAAAGTGGCAACCGTCCCCTTTGTTTTCTAGAAAACATCTGATATTGTCCACAAATGTAATAAACTGTTTGCCCTCAAAATTATAACATTATTCTCCATTTAAAAAAAAAAAAAAAAGAAACCTGAAACATGATTTTCTTTTGAACATTTTGGCCTGACCTTGCTTAAAAACAACATTTTTCTCCAGGAATTGGATTCTCTGGTTCAAAGTTGAGCCCAGATTCTGTTAAGTGACGACAATAATGAAAATAATTATTCCAAGACTGAAGTAATCAAAAAGCAGGGTTTTTTTGCTGCAATGGCTTCATCATCGTAACAAAACTCTCTACTTTCTCCATCTCCTTCCATTGTTTTCCCAATTTCTTCTTTACCCCCACCCCCCCTACATTTTCATCTTTGCTATCCCAGCACCCCGCCGTGCTCGCAAAAGCTTTCGGCTGCATTTAAAGAAAAAGGAAAATCGCAGTGGGAGATGTTTGATGCACGCACACGCACACAGTGGCCTTGCCCTAAAAGCATTTACATGTTGCATGTCGGTGTGTGTGTGCGTACGTGTGTGTGCGTGTCACACTCGCTAACGTGTACGAGGGCAGAGGGGGACGAGTGCACGTGTGCGTTTGTCGGGGGCTGCGGGGGGGGGGGGGGGGGGGGGTCTCTGCATGTCGTAGCATATCTGATGAGCCATAAGCGTCACAAGTGGCTGGACGGTGAGGAGGACATTAGCTGGCCTCCCGCTGTTCCATTTTATTGCTCGTCCTCTTGTGTGCGACAAGCAACAAAAGAGGAGGAGGATATGGCCGGCAATCACAATAGAACACAAATCCAAGACACATGCTGGAATCTAACTATAAGCAGTTTTTAGTGCGTACATTGAAGTAACTTGGGAGGTAGGTAGGTGGTTAGTTGGTAGGTAGCGGTATCGTTGCTTCGTTGGTTTGTTGGTACATTACATTGCACTGGAAGGGGGCGGGGTTGCTGTTCTACTCACTATTCTACCGTGTGCGCGCATGTAAGTGTGTGTGTGTGTGTGGGGGGGGGCGGTTAATGCATGTCCTTCACTTTCTGCAAGATCATTCCTCAAATGTCCACACTGTCCTTTATGCACAAGCTGACAGCTCAGAGGGACAGACGTACACACTCACACACACGCACACATACACGCACACACAGTATATATTTTACATGCATGTTGGCTTCATTTCCATGTAAAGCGGCTGTTGTGACACCCCTGCTGTGTGTGTGTGTGTGTGTGTGTGTGTAACATCACTCACACACTCCTACGTGCACAACGTGCAACATAGTGTGTGCATGTTTGTGTCCTTTCACTCTGACACGCTTGTGTTAGCACAAACTGACATGAGGCCCAGCGTGGTTGCGACCAGCTGTGTCACTTGCACACACACACACACTCATGCATGCACACACACGCATATACACACACACACACTGTTGTGTGACCGTGTTGTCGACTTTTGGTCCCGAGTGATGTGGTTTTACCTTCTTGTCTGTTTATTGTCACCAACACACCTGTGACAGCCCCGTGCAGATCTGTGTGGATTTCTGTCTTAAAAGTTGTAGATTTGATATTATACATTAAAAACCAAAAAATAAACTTCAGTCTTGATGCTGATTAAATGCTCACAAATTAGGTGGGAGTGCATTTATGCCTTTTTATTCTTTCATTTTTTTAATGGCATGTGTTTTCATCTGGGAGATTTTTGTGAGTTTTTAATCATCGGGATGCTTTTCTGAGTCATTAAACGAGTGATGGAAATGCTGAGAAACGATTAAAATTTCAAAAATGCCATCAGTGCATTTGCTAATTACGATAACACTTTTTTTTTTTTCAAACACTTTGACATTAAAACTTATATTTCTGCCAACTGATCATCTGGGGGTAGTGAAGTGCTAATCATCAGAGCAAATTGTCTCGATAAATGCAATAATGATCTTAAAAAAAAATCCTAATCAATTTTACCTCATGGATCTGTTATCATGCCAGAATATGTAGTTTGTGTTAAAAATATATACGTATATTCTGCAACTATTGTGACAATGCATTACATAAATAAATGTATCTTACACAACCTTGTACGGTGTTATTAGCATCGCAATGTTAACTTGCAGTGTAAAGTTGTCATGTACATAAATGTCGCTCGAGCGTTGGCTTGCCTTCCAATGCAGTATAAGTACAAAAAGGTATGGTATGCTGGCATTTTTGACTCTACGGCATTGTATCCCTTATTGCGGTAATTTCTATTTATGAGATGTTTTTTAGCAGGTAAAAAGAGGACATAAAGTGACAGTTAAAGCGAAACGTTTCAATCCCGCCTGTTTTGTGCTATCGATATAACGATAAAGGCTGTGATTACGCTCGTGAAGCTGTTCAAATGTGCCGTTAAGTTATTTGACTCCTACTCCTGCCCCCGCACACACACACGCACACACACACACACACGGATGGATATCCAGCTGTGTTATCATCAACGTTCTTGTCACTTTATGAATAAGTTGACTTGACTTGAGCACTGAGGCACAGCTGCGAGAACAAATCAATGAAAGCGTTTACTGTCTGTATTTTTTCCCCTTGGATTTAATGACGCAAGAAGAAAAATAAGTCGACAGAAATGTTCGCAGGATGTCTCAGAAGTGTTAAAAGCAGGGGCAAATTGCACTTGTTTGTCCGTATGCTTGCAGGAGAAGTCTTGAGGATGCATATAAGATCAACAAGACTGTATCATGTTTGATAGTTGGAAAGTTATTCTCACTTCATAGTGAGAAAAATACTGTAGATAGAAGATTGTAATTTCTTGACTGTAGCATGTTGTAATTATACCGTGTCATTGATTAAAGTCTTGGTTATGGTCAACAGGAGTTAGCTCCCATTGTTAGTCAAACAACCAAAAGTGAAAGAAAATCCTCCCAATGGAAAAAAGTTTCTTTTGTATGTTAACAGGCTACTTCCTGATTTGGAGACCATTACATTTTTTAAAATGTTTATTATTATTCTTGGGCGAGGGGAGCGTCTATTATTATTGAAACAGCAAAAAGCACAAAGAAATTACACATGACAAAAATTGGTATCTATTTGATCACGTTACTTTGCAGGCTATTTCCTAGTTCGTGGAATGATGTCAGTAGACTGCACCATCTTTGGTCCTTGGGCGGTGGGAGCACTTCCCTTGTTACAAAACAAAAAAAAAAATACATAAACAAACCCTACTAACCAAAAGAAAGTCTGCCTGTCTGTTAGTAAACAGGCAAGCGCCCTGGTTGCGGATTATTACTAATGGAATCGTACTGTTTTCCATCCGCCAGATTGGAGCGCCCGTCTTACGAGGTGATGCAGTTGGACTTTGAGGTGGACAACGTGATCACCTTGGCCCCGACGCAAACTCTGCACTGGAGGGTGGAGTACGCGTCAGGAGCGCCGGCCTCGGCCGAGAAAGTCTCGCACCTGTACGTCAGCAATGCCAACATCCAGGGCATCGTCCCACTTGCGCAGGTCAACTCTTCTCTTTCCGTTGTCTGTTTACCCTGATCCCTTTCTAGACCTCCATCATCTTCTACGCTTAATGTGTAGTTCATTTGTCCCGACAGCTACTCGTATTTCTTATTCATCCTCCCTTTCGATACCAAATTTCTCACTTTCTCTTCTCCTAGTATTGCCGTTTTCCTGATTGGTTTTGATCTCGGGATCAGTCTCAGGATCATTTCTTGATTGAGCGCGTCTTATTCTACACCAAGCCATTCTTCCTTCTCTACCTAGCTCATCCCCCTACTTCTTCCTTATCTGGCATTAATGTTTCAACAAACGGTGAGCTGTGACATTAAAGGAATTCTTACATGCTTGTGGATTAGAACAGCCATTTCCTGTCTGCCCAGAACAAAAATGAGAGCATCATCCAGCTGCTCCAGATGCTTTTGAAAGCTCGCTCTCACTTCCATTAGCGCCAAGCTAATCCGGCCTACTAGCCCTGGTGAGAAAAGCCAATTTGGCATGGTGGGCATCTGCCTTGGCTGCACACCAGACAGACAGGAACAAAACTGCGCTCTGTGCTCCAAAACAAGCAGAAAGGCCAATCTCACGTTTGATTTCTTTAAGTTGGCGTTTACGTGCGTAAAAGCGAAATGCGATAACACTTCAGACGACGATGAAAAGTATGTTGGTACGTTGACGTCGCGATACTCATCCATCCGCCCATCCTCATTCATCATTCATTATTACTTTTTCATGTCATTAGAAAATCCATCCATCATTTTGCCAGACATTTGTTATTTTCTTGACATCCTTTGCTATCAATCCACCATGGTGCATGTTGGTCAGTTGCTGTGCTAGTCTGCTGTCGGCCGCCCGATCCGTTTGTTGGTAACGGTCACCGCCCCGGCCTCTCTGTAAATCTGTCTTTCGGTCGGTCCGTCGATCAGCCAGGAGGTCCGCAAGGCAAAGCAACTTTATTTTTCTGTCTGTCAGTATGTTCACTGCCAACCAATCTCATTTTATCAGATGGTTTTCAAATTATTTCTCACAAAGGAAATAGATTATTCAAATAGACATAATGGAAATATGCACATCTTCTGTAAAAGGAACACGGTCAGGATGTGTCTCTCAATGCCTGAAGCTAAAACAAGGTAAAGAGCAGCCCGCTTGTTAGCGAGGTGGGGGCTACGCTACATCAAAGCCAAGGGAGGTCAGGAAAGGATGTGCTGATGTTTCAGCACATAAATTGGATCAGTAATAATGTTCTGTGATGTCTCCGACCGCCGCCATTACGCGTCCTCGTTCGCTCCCCGCCGCTAAAAGTAAAAGCCTGACCGTCCCACGGGGTCTGAGAGGGAAGGAAGGAATAAATGCTGCTCTTGTCGGCCATCTTTTATTTATTTGACGTCGTCTGACTTGTTTGTGCTTCTTCGCTGCGCTTCGAACAAAAGTGCCCTCGCAGAAGTTGGAATCTAGTTCTGTCTTTATACACCACTTGGAAAACATTTGGCAGATTAGGTTTTGTTAGAGTGGTGCTCACTCGAACTTATTTGCAAGAACCACACGGTATGCCCATTGAGCATTTGCAAGTGGAGAGGTCCTTCGTCACTGTGCATTCAGCGATGATCGAACGGTCTGACTTTGGATTCTTGCAAGAGCATATTTATTCAGAGAAGCAAGGTGGCGGTGAGATTGGACATGTTTGGTGGTCACCGCAGCAACTGGTTAATCAGTGTGGAGGGTCCCAGCTCGTTGTGCTACAAGGTTGTGGAAACAGAAACTAGTGGAGTGTTTTAGATGACTAACGAAGCAAAAATGTTTCCTCACCATTTGAAAAGTTTCAACAACTGAACGGTTAAACTTTTCAGAGTCAAGGAAAGGTAAAAGATTTAAACAAAGTTAATAATTCTAGTCTACATTCCAACATAATCATACGATCAAGACAATTTGTCAACCCTGACAGGTTTGGGCGTAAAATTGGCAGATTAGGTTTGGGTGTGAAATTTCCAGATTGTTCTTTTAGAATTAAAGAGTGCAAAGTGAAGACTGGCTCAGTAGCTTGTTGTGCAAGCGCCGCCCACTGGCGAGCCGCCATGTCACTTGTTGAACATTTTTACTTCATGCTATGATAATGTGAACGTGAATCCCTGACCATTTTTTAAAAAAAAAATCTGATATTCGCCAATTTATGAGCAAGGCATTTTGATTTATTTAGCAACACAACATGGTATTGAGCAGCCTTTTGTATTTCTGCATCCATGTAACTTGTCATTAGGTGAAAAACATTACCATTCACGTGACTGCTATGTTAGCCTCTTGGGCTAGCCACTGGCTACAAGCTAGCTAGCTAGATGGATAGAGCAGTGAGCAGCAGCGGTGCCGCGCTAGCAAATCATTTGGTGATCTAACCCCCCCAATTCCAACCCTTAATGCTGAGTGCCAAGCAGGGAGGCAATGGGTCCCATTTTTAAAGTCTTTGGTATGACCCGGCCAGGGTTTGAACCCACACCCTTCCAGTTTTAGGGCGGACACTCTTCCACTAGGCCACTGAGCGACAAGTCTTTTGTCTGCCACCTGCCATTGACCCCCCCTTACCAATTAATCAACCGCACGAGTGACAGTCTTTCTACGCCCGTGCGACTATGTGGGTCAAGGAGATGTGCTTGCTAACGTTCATTTCCATAGCCAGCGTATGCCCATAGCAATTAGTCCTGGCAAACAGCACCACAGAAGAAGAAGCGTGGAGGCTCAGCACAGGGGCTGACGTTCGCTAGTGAACGAGCATGAAACTAGGAAACATTTGTCCCACTTTGGATTCATTTTCAAATGGGACATGAGGTTGGACTCAAATGCATCTCAAAAGTCATAAATGAGCAGAATCGTAACATTGTCACACAACAACAGAAATCATGAATGAAACGTACACACAACATACCGGCAAATAAACATTGCGCTGCAAACTGGCAAACGCCATGTGGCCATCCAACCTTGTGTGACAACATGGACAAAAGTTATCGGTTTCCTTAAACATTTTTGAGAACCCAGTGAAGAGGGACCAACAGTAAAATTGCATTTACGCTCAACATGATTTTCTTTTGCTTCATATTTTATTTTGATTTCAATTTCTTACATTTTGGTCGGAAAATGGTGAGCCATTCCAATGCGACGGCTACGGAAGTGAGATCAAGACTATAGCGAAGCTGTGTTTCCATTGGCTACTTTCTGCATTTGGGTCAAATTAGTTGGTACGACTCTCAAGTTCACCACAGTGTACTTGTGCAGTACATAAATTGTACCTGTCCAAAAGACTCGCTAACACCTCCACATCTACACCCTAACTGCTGTACCTAATAAAGCGACCTCTACGTGTCTGTGTGTGTGTGCGTGTGTGCGTGTGTGCGTGAATGAATCACTTGTTTGATACCTCAACATTTCTGTGCCTATAAAAAAATTGCAATTGGTCTTTTAACAAGCTGCACATCAGATTTGCTCACGCGTACACCGCCACTGACTTTACTGCATATTAATGCTGTGTCATGCCGTAAACAACAGACACGCACGCACACACACACACACACACACACACACACTAAAGGCACGAGCCGCCATATGTTCAGATGGCTTCACATCTCTCCGCATGGCCGCACACAAATTAAAGCACTTTTGATTTTATTCTTCTTATTGTCCTTTTACGAGCGTCTCTGACTTATTTGGGTGGCGAATATGAGAGAGGAGGAGCCAGAGAGTGAGTGAGCGCACGCGGCACATTGACGGTAAATCAAGCAAACGAATCTGCAGGATAAACGGCCCTGAGACGGGAGGGGTGCAAATGTCTCACACTTGTGTGATAAAACAACCTTTAATAGGCTGCTTTTTATGTGGACTGCTGGAAGACTAAACAGATACATTTTCATGAACATGAAAGTCTACACACCCCTGTTTGAATGTCAGATTTATGGATTTGAAAAAAAAAAAAAAAACTAAGATGAAGTTCAATCATGTCATGTGACTTAAATTGAAACAGCAGTCAGGGATACAAAAAAGAAAAACTCAGACTGGAATTGTGAAGCGTTCCGGCATCTGCTAAAATGCAAAAATTACACACACACACACGCACGCAAAACAAAATTGACATTCAGCCTCAAGTTTGTACACTTAGCAAGGCAGTCTTTAAATTGGAGCCTAATTATTTTTGGTTTTTACCTTGGAACCACTGTTGCTAGTCTTTTGTTGGATGTTACTTTACTCAGCTACACGCACACACATACACACACACACACACACAAAATTGGATATGTCCGCACAAACGCTAATTCATGCTTGAAAACACTCAAACCTCGGTCTCCCAGGTGACCAAGCGTCTTGTCCGAGCTGTCCTGGAATAATATCAGATTTATCCTGCTCTTTTTTTTTTTTTTATTGTCTCAAAAAGAAAAAAAACATTGGCCTTTGAATGAAATATGGGCATCGGCAAGTCTGTCAAAACGTTTAAGATAATTTCGACCTCAATCGCTGATGCTTGTCCCAATACTTTTGCATTGGCAACCATGCAGAATTGTGAGTGTGTTGCTAATCTGGTGTGTTTGGAGACACGACAACAAGACGCCGCCGCCGCCGCCTTTAGTGGCCACTGGATGACATCAACGTGCACTTGCAGCCTGCAGTCATTCATGATCGCGACAATGTGGATGCGATCTTATCTGCGCATTTCATCTCATGCTCGCGTGCACGCGCGTGATAGTCATGTGATGAAATGCTCATGCACACGCGTGGCGGGTAAACATTTCTCTTCCCACTTAGCCTGCAGGCAGAAACTTTTGCTTGATATCTTCTCTCATCACTTTTTCTTGTCTTATTGTCTTTGTCATGCTTTTAATCCGCTTTAATCCCTGCTGGCTGCCCCCCCCCCCCCTCCCTCATCCTCCCACTCACCTGTTTCTCAACCTCACCTGCTTCCTGACTACCAAACATTTTACAGCCTCCATCGTCTTTCAGGCTGAATGAAATGTGTACTTTAGTGTCTTTAAATCAGTAAATTGTCTTCGATTTTTTTGCAAAAACACTTATTTGGGGCTCGATGAGTTGTTGCTGATGTCACAAAATAAAGCCAAATGTTTTCGTGTTGATCCAATGAGAAATTCAAGGTCTGATCACTGAAGACTGAAATTGCCCAAAAAACATTTGGGGGGTCTTTGATTGAAAGTTGTTTGTATTTACAAAAATACATATAGGATCTTTCAATTCCCAAATCATCATTGATAATTACAAATCATCATGGGGGGGGGGGGGGTCGGGAGATCATTGATTGACATGAAGCAGGACCAATTTGTGGAAGCGGCACACTTAATTTTCCCTTTATTTTTAATCACGAGCATGTGTGTGCGTATCCCCTCTTCGCAAGCATGGTGCCATCTTATGGAGATGGACGCCGGCAGGTCGGCAAGCGTCTAATCGCGGTCCTGATTACAATCAGCATTTGGTCTCCACTATTTGCCCAGACTTGTACCTTTTGGTTTGAGCGTTGGGATCGTTCATTGATTCCGTTATCAAAATAATTCACAACTATCATGATCATCGATTAGTTGTTGAGAGACATTTCATCCTTAAAAATTTCAACCACTCAACAGTTAATCTGTTTCCTTGAAAGCAGACTCCTTATCTTGTTTTTTTCTTCTTTTCTTGTTTTTTTTTCTTTTCAAAATAATTCATTTGCAGACATCTGCTTTGACTTCTCAGGAACATTTGCTGATTTTGTAACATGTTAGACCATTTCGGTAATTCATTCATGTTCATTCATTTCTCTCTGCTGTCAATTTGAAATAATGTTCTGTTTTTGAATGAATGGACAAAAATTCTCGATCGATCTAAATCATCAGTTAATTGGAAAAAAATATCAACAAAATAATTGTTTAGAAAAATAATCATTAGCTGCAGCTCGAGTTAGGGCTATCAAACGTGCCGATCACTAGCAAATTCCAATGTCCTATTTTTTAATAAATGGAGAAAATTGTTTTTTTGGATCTAAATGACCAGTTAATTTAAAAAAAAAAAAAATCTACGAAATAATTGATTAGAAAAATAATTTGTTAGGGCTATGTGCCGATCGCTAGCAAATTCTGACTTTTCAATTTGCGAGCTTCGGCTCAAATTAAGCAGAAAAAAATATGGAGCATGAAGCTAGAATGCGTACATTGACCAGGAGCAATGTGTCATTGTGATGCGTGTGTTGGACAGGACACGGAGGTGTTGAACACGGCCATCCTCACCGGGCGCCGGGTATCTCTGCCCGTCAAGCTGGTGACGGTCGGGTCGGACGGCCAGGTGAGGGAAGTGGACGACGCCATCAGCTGCAGTTCGGCCGACGTTCACGTGCTCAAGGTAAGTGTCTCTGATGTTGACCAAAATGCGTCTGATAGCTTCATCAAAGGGCAGATTAAGATTTTTTTCAATCGTCTTTGAATTTTGTGTGGTCCAACACAATGCACATTGAGATTTTCTTCAATTTTTACAAAACATGTTAGGTCATTTGAAGAGTTGTCTTGGATATTTCTGAAAACGAACTTGATGGGTTCATCCAAGTAAACAAAATCTGTTACTTTGCAAGCTCGCAATAATCAAATAAAAAAATGTCTTTGTTTAAAACAACAAACACAAGGTTTGTGGAAAACATTTTGTTTTTCTCTTCTCGTGGCAAGTAAACCAGATCTCACTCTTCCTAATCTCGCCGAAACCTCCTACTTTGTGGTTTTAATTCACTCTGAGCAGCGGAGCGTTTAATGGCTTCATTCATTACGCTACTCGTCTCCTCGGGAATGATGATGATGATGACGATGATGACGCCAATTTTCCAACCTTGGTTAAAAAAAAAAAAAAAAGGGCCTCATTTGCCAAATTGTGGCTTTGACAGCTTCGTGTTCTTGCTCATTTTTGTGACTGCGAGCTCTTTGTTGTTCACATCACCCAGATTTTTAACTCAAAATTGTCTTTAATGTTTTCAAAAAAATGTATTTAACATTTATCATAGATCCTCAAATGTCTTTGATGTCTTAAAAAAAAAAGAAGAAACCTAAGAATTGGCTTTGTTTATAAAAACATTGACTGATATTTTTGTTTGACAAATGTATGCTATGTTGGTTCTAATTGTTCTTTATATTTGCAGAACAATGCATGCTCAATTTGTTTAGGTTTAGTATATCTTTATAAAATTATCAACATGACTGCAAGATTGTAAGTCATCTTTGATGTTTTCACGAGCCAATATTCAACATCTGTCTTAAACAAGATTTGTCTTTGACGTTTACAAAATCCATAGAGAGTCTATTCATTATCTCAAGTCTAAATTGTCTCTGATGATTTCTATATTTGCTTAGATACCAACTCCTAACTGTCTTTAGTTTTAGAAACCATGAACTTGACAAAATTCTCCTTCACCATTGACATGCTACATTTGTTAAAGGCTAAATGTTTTTTGAAGTTTGCAAAATTCTCTCCATTATCCTTATTCTTTTAGGAATCAAAGAATTTATTGTCTTTGGCTCATGGAAAAACAGCCTTTTTTTTTTTTCTAGATATATTTTGTCACTTTTAAATGCGCCTCGGTTTTATGAGGAGGCTCGTTGTTGTTTTTAGCTCATTCTTGTGATTGGTCGCTCCCCACCATTCCCCTCTTTAACAACAAATCCCATGAAGAATTAGAGCGTCCACAAACACAAAGTTAAATCTATACGGGCTATAAAGCCGTAACGTTTATGGCGCACAAATGTGGCAAATTCATCCGGCTGTAAAACTTTAAAGTGGCGGCGGGCGACGCTAACGCGCACGCTAGCCGTCGCCGCCGCCGAAACACTAAATGAATCAAGCAGAGGAATGCGCTCGCTCGCCCGGCCAAAGATTGAAGATTGATTTCTCCGGCGCGGCACATCTCCTTTGTCCTCGGGAAGCGCAAATGAAACGCACCCTCGCTGTGACACTTTCAATATGGAGACAATTTCCTTGCGCCGACCGACGGGAGCCCCGCTGTTTAAGTGTGATCAATAACGCCGGGAACGGAGGGCACTCATTTCATTGCGTGTCTTTGAGCGTGTCTTTCAGCCTGTGTTTGCTGCTTTAGATTGAGTCCACCTTTTCAACACGCTCACAAAAACATTTCACATGTTCAAAATGTTCTACGATCCTTATGATGGCTGCAGAAATGGACGAGAAGGGTCTAAATACTTTTTGGTCTTGAAGCGCGTGTTGGTTTCTTGGCATATTGAGAATTAAAAGTCAGAAGTCTTCTCTGTAAGGAAAGGGTTTTATTACAAGATCTTGGGCTGTTACAAAGTCAGTTATAAATGATCCTAAGCAAGAGCGCCCTTCTTCACTTTTAGACCTCGTTTTATACTCTCAAAAGGGCGTTAATTTTTTGCCGGTTGCTTGCAATCCTAATATGGTTATGATGTTTCATCTATTGACACTGATTGGTTCCATGTTTTTCAAAATAACTGGCTTCTGGTGAGCAAATTTACGTGCGAAAACAGCGTGACACAAACATCCTTTGTTTGGGGAAACATCAGTCCTTTTGGTTAGAGATGTACGCGTTAGAGATGTACGTGTTAGTTCTTGCTTCCAAGAACTTTAAGCAGTTTTTTAACAGACTCTGTGAGTGTATGGTGAGATCTAGAGGAAGTGCTGGTAAGGTCACTTAGGCTGTGTCTGCAAGTATAATTCCTGTCTGCTCAAGCAAGTATCCTAGCGTCAAGCACTTTAAACACATATTCAGTCTTCATCAAAACACATCGGGCCCCCCTCCCCCAAAGATTTTTTCTCCCCAAAATTGGTCTTTTCGGACAACCACGTTTATTTATAAGTAGAAATGTCTCGTGATGTGAAGGGCAAGCTTTTTGCGCCCTCATTACTCGATTACTCGTATTTCCTCTCGCATTGTCGCAATTTGATTGGATAATGTTTGTGCGTTCCTTAAGCGGGCTGTTTGTGCCCGAATGGACACAAGGGTGATTAAGAATTGATCTGAGCGACATTTAATAAAGCACACACGCGTGACCTTTAAACACACGCGTGCACACCTTGTCCTTGGAAATTGTGTGTGTGTGCGTGCCTACGCGCACTTTTGCTGACTGCTACAGTATAAGTCACTGGAGGAAGGCCCCATCAAATTTGCATGAATTGCACTTTTTCCTGGTTTTTATTAAATATTAGGCTTAATTTTGTATTGTGCAAGGGAGGTGCTTAAAATTACACAAAAATGACAACATTTCAAGAAAATCATTTACCGATTTGTCTTCCTGTTTGTCATTCCCCAAGCAACGAGGAAGGCACAAGGCGACTCCATATATGGTTTTCCATTTTTTAGTATTAGTGAAGCAGGGCTTGACTGCATTTCAAGTTGTTCTGATCACTTCTATAGTGGGATGGGGGGGTGGGGGGGTAAACCCTGAGGCCCCCCTTCTTCTCTCGCTAAAACGCCCCAAGTGACTTTTCCAACCCTATTGAACATTTTGACTTTGTTTCGACTCCCGCTGGCACAATGAACTTGTAACTCCTCGCTGACAGCTTTTTTTTTTTTTTTTTTTTTTTTTTATACGCCCATCAAATGCTTTTAAGTCGGCCGCAATGTCAGGCTGCTCGCAGACTGTCACCGTGACCCAAAAGTTTCACTCCTGATGGTCCCGCACTCTCGCGTACACGTGGGCGTGCATGGAAATGTGCTGCAGTAGAGGCGGACAGCACAGCGGGTGCAATCAAGTCCCGGTGAAAATAAAAATAGAACAATAGAAAGCGAACATAAATATTTGGAAAATGTGACGCAGTACTGCAAAGAGTTTTGCTAACAAACTTGCCAAATTTGGAACGACTATCAAAACAAAACGAAAAAGATTCTCCATCTTGCGTCTTCCTTTGCATTTTGCGAATCTCCAAATTGTCTTGACAGGGTTTCGAAATTTGAAGTTAACACACGACATCTAAGATAGTCTGCCGCAACATCCCATGCCAGGTGTTGGATAGCCGCAAATGTGTGAAGTAGGGCCCGGCCGTCGAGCGTGACCCGTGTCACGCCTCCATAAAACATGGCCGCCAGGGTCGATAACTAATTAGCCGCAAATTAGCATGCTAACATACGCAGCCAGCAGCAATCGACACTAAACAATATGCGTGTGTTGGAAACTGAATAATCTTCACATTCATCAACTGGTTCAAGGTGAATGCAGGACGCTGGCAGATTATTTGACGGGATTTTTGTTTTTGTCCCATTTGATTTCGCTTCTGCTTAGCACATTTTGGGACCCTAAAGGGAAGTGCTTTTTAGTCCGGCAACGCAGCGACTACGCAAACACGGCTCAACTTTGACTCGCTTTAACTCCAAATATGATTCTGGTTTCTTTGATCGCTTTGTCTCATTTGAATAACGGCGTGTGACAACTCGGCACACGCTCGCTCACATGTGTGTAAATTTAAAAGTTGACACGCACACACACACACACACGCGCACACACTGAGGCCACGCAAGCAGACATATTGGGGCCAGCGTTGACTTCCATGCTAATAAGGCTGCTAATTTACACGCACTCACACACACACACACACACACACACACACACACACACACGCACACGCACATGCATGCACACACCTTTTCTTCAAGCCCACTCGACGGGCTTGACAAAGGAAGCAAACGTTTGAAGCTAAGTAGATTGTATCTTTGCCGACTTCAACACAAAAGCAGAAGCGGGAGAGTTGAAGGGGATTTTTTTTCTTCTCACAGCATGCAGCAGTGCAGTGCAGTCCCCAAACAAGCGAGCAAGTCCACCACCCTCACTTGGTTGTTGACGTTCAAGTCCGCTTCAAGGCCAAAGGTTTCTCAGCTAAGCCTGCACAATGGTTGTGGTTGAGGTCAAAAGTAGGATCCCAAAAGTGGGATTGTTTTTTGTTGTTCTCAATGCCCCTCCCCTCTCAAGGAGAGATCATTTTTATAAAATTTAAAAGGCTAAGCATTTGTGGTACAGCTCAGAAGTTTGGATCTGATTTTACACCTATTTTTTACATTGAAAATTCATTTAGCTCTTTTGCTGGGATAAGAAATTAGGGTTGAGAAGTCACTTGTTTTTTTTCAATGCGTCGCATCAAATTGCATGCTAAGAAATACGGCAGCCATGCCGGGAAAAGTACCACGTTTTAATATAAGCCATGTCGCAATTTAACGTAAATATTCAATAAAAAATTTACATATCATCAATATTAATATTGATATGCATTTAAATACATTATAAATAAAGTGTAGATATTATTATTTTTTATAAATAAATATATATACTGCATCCAGGAAGTATATGTATGTATATCCTCCGTTACAATGTATTCCGGCTCTCCTGCCCTCTTTATGATACAGTGCAGGTGTACCTAATAGAGCGGCCCACCCACCCAGTGAGCATTTATAGCCCCAACCTGTGGTATGTATAATCAGCTGTTTAATTAGCATATAGCGCTAATTGTATAGTATGCCACAAGATCAACCCACACATGATTGGATGTTTCTCTTTCAGCTAAAAAAAAAAAATGACAGACAGCAAAGCCAAGCTAAATACGATATTTGTTTGAAGCAGTCGAGAAAGTTAGGCGGAAGTTTCCATTGCTTTTTTAGCGCTGCCGGATGGAGTTTGACAGTTTGGGATTTTTTGTGTGTGTTTTTTTTTTCTTCCTCCACCGCGCACTTGTTGAAGTGCTGAGGCCGCCGCTTTTTGCTTCCCAATTCCTCGCGTCTGGCTTTTGTCGCCGTGGTTGCTGTGGCAAAGCAACCCAGATTAAAACCATTCTTCAGTGTCCTCAAAGCTCACACTCAGCAACAAACACACACACGAAAACAAAATACACTTGTTCACTTTGTGTGTGTTATCAGACGGATGTTTTTAACTTGATTTCGTTTCACATTGCCAACTCAGCAAAAGTCGCCTCAAAGTGCGCTAAAACAATCGAATACAGTCCAACTTTATTTCCAGCATCCGCCTTGTGTTTGTCACGCAGGTTTCCGGGAATTGCGATGAGGTTCTGGTGAATGGCAAGGAGATGCGCGGGCGTCTGCAGGTGTCGGTGGTCTTTGCATACATGCACCTGACGTCCAGCCTGTTGCTGGACGTTTGGGTGCCCAAGCTGCCTCTGCAGATCCACGTATCCGACACCGAGCTCAGCCAGGTCAAAGGCTGGCGTGTGCCCATCTCCCCCAACGCTGCCAACAGCAAAAGGTGAGAGGGAACCAATCAAACTGGGGCTTGGAAAGCGTCCAGATTGAAGGAGCCCTTCAACAATTTCAAAAACTGTCACGAATGGACACAATGAAGTTTACCGCTGCGTCAGAATATGGAAACGCTCTCTCTTCTCACTTTACACGGTTTTAGCTGTCATGCAAAAAAAAAATTTAAAAATTGAAAACTCCGAGAAACAAACAAAAGGGCTGAGGATTGACATTTTTTAATGTATTGTCTAGTTAGAATTGTTATTTCCTGATTTGTTTTACCAGAAAGAACTTATGTGTTGGAAAAAAAAATTAAGTCGAAAGAAAAAAAATCTGAATGTTCCAAAATTGGATTGAATTTTTTCATGATTTTTTTTTTTTTACCACAATCTTTCCCCCACAAATTATTTCCGTGCAAAAAATATATATTTTGGGATTTTGGTATATATTTGCAAAAAGAGTCATTGAATATAATATTCAATATGTTAAGCATGTGCGTTAGCTTGCAGCAGCACTGACATCTCAAGATTTTTGTTTTCCTTCCATGAACATGGTCTGCGGCATCTTTGATCAGGCCGACGAGAGACAGCGAAGACGACGAGGACGACGAGAGGAAGGGAAAAGGCTGCACACTGCAGGTTCTCCTCTTTGCTTGCAAAGATCTGCCGATGAAGATGTTCGGCGCTGACGCGTGCCTTGTCCTACAGTACCAGTACGCCCTGGTGCGCGTCCTCACGCACTTTGTGGCCGAGCCGTCCGACCCGGGAGGGGAGGTGGTGCGCATGCTGGGCTCCGACTGGCAGGCCGACATCACTCACTTGGTTCTGGATCAGCTCAAGGTACCTGTGCCATAATTACCAGACACTTCATTAGGTACCTGTTTAATCAGGGAGTACCTAATAAAGTGACCTTTATTTTACCCAGGTGGAAGACGAACGCATTGCCAGGTTGGTCGACGGACGCATTCTGATTGGACGAGACCTAGGCATCACCACTATCCAAGTACTTGACACACACCCACACACACAAGCAGAATTTAGCCGGCATTTCCTGTGGGTATCCCAGTCAACATTTGTGAGTGTGACAATTTCTGCCTCTCCATTCTTTCCATTCACACGTCGGCTCATGTGACACTCTCTACTTGTCGCGTTGATTTGTGAAGATATCACACTTGTCATTGTCGGACTTTGAAGGTGGCCATTGTCAGTCGAAACGCTGCGCCCTCGGTTACAAATAAAAAGTTGGCCTGTCTTTTGCTTGGCAGGTGATGTCGCCTCTGTCCGACTCCATCCTGGCAGAGAAGACGGTGACCGTGTTGGATGACAAGGTAAGAAAAATGCAAGTACAGTCAACCGTAATCGTAATCATACTCTGCCTAAACCGCATTGCAGAACAAATCGTAAATCGTAATCTTTAAAACTTATTTTGTACCTTGTATTGTAACTACAGTGGTTGCTAATTGTAATTGTGACATATCATTTTTTGAACGCATAGGTCGCCATCGCCGACATGGGGGTCCAGCTGGTGGCCTCGCTCACGCTCAGCTTGGCACCCGCTGGCGGGAATTACCAAGCCGTCCTGATGACCGCCACCGCCAGCGAATTGTTGCGTGCGCCCAAACAGGTAGGAGGACACGCACTACACAATCGCTTCTTTTTAATCATTATTTGTCAAATTTGTTTTTGAGTCCAAATAAATGACGCTTTTTTTGGTGCTAAAGCTGATTCACTTTCGTGTCAGGGAGTTGTGTGTCAGGTGAGTTTGCCTTCTTAACTGTTGTACAAATGTAAAAATTAGAACTACTTTTAGGCGTAACTGTAAAATTGTTGCTGTAGTAAAAAAACAACAACAGTCTCAATTGTAATTACAACTCTAGTATCTTTGTTGTCACTTAGCAAAGCTAAGCTAGACACTAAAAGTTGAACCCTGGAATGACCATTAAAAGTGTCCCATGTACACTTGCTAAAGCGCTTGTGATCAGGTAATTGCGTTTGTTACACTTACGCTCGACAAATCGGAAATAGGAGAGTTGACATCACCTGGGGGGCTCTTTGTATCTTTTCAGTAAAACTCGGGGCACACACTCGCACAAGTAGACGGCAGGTCGGTGTGGAAGGAGAAGCCCCGAGGTCGTAATCAGCCGATCCAAAGAGTAATCCTTCGCTGTGAACATCTCACGCTGCTTATCTGCCTTATGTGATAATCGGCTCCTAATTAGCCGCCTGCCTAACTGTCAGCCACGAACAAACTCCACTAAGTGTGTGTTAGTGCTACGTGTATGTGTATGTCTGCTTGAGCAATGCCAGATATGCGCTACTATCATGTTCCCACCTGTACTAAGGTCAATTAGAGGCAGGAAGGAGCCTGTTGCCATGACAACACGCACATCACGAAATACATTTTTACAAGTGGTAAATCAGTTCACACACAGTATGTTTGTCGATGTTTGGTTAGTTTGTCCCTCAGTTGACGGGTCGGTTGATCAGACAAGCGCGTATTCTGTTAGTAGCCGAGTCAGTTCTTCAGCAGTCAAAAACGATCGGGGTTGCTGAACAGATTGTTTAATCACTCAGTCAGATTGCTAGTCAGCAAATTAGTTAGTTATCCAGGTGCTTAATGAGTCGCTCAGTCGGTAAGTCAGGCAGTTTATCTAGTATGTTTCTCATATGGTCAATTGGTTTCTTAGCCTCTTGGTTAGTCAGTCAGTCAATCCGTTTTCTGTTAGGATGTCAGTTCGTTAGCCAGTTTAAGCGTGTTGTAGTTGGTCAGTTACAGTTGGTTTGATTGAGTTAGTAAATCAACTAACCAGCGAGTTAGTTAAAATATAAGACCAATTTTCATACACGGCGGTGCCATGGTGGTCCACTTTGAACAGTTAGTCTGCTTGCCTTAGGTCTAAATGGGGTATCTCCAACAGATTGTGCTGCGGTGAAAAGCTAAATGCGTTCAAAGTGCTTATGATTCCATTTCAGGAAGCCGCCATCAGTGCTTGGATCCACTACAGCGACGGCTCCGTTACGCCGCTTGACATATACGACCCCAAGGACTTTCTTCTGTCTGCCGTGTCATTGGACGACAATGTCATCTCCGTAACTAATCAGGTAGGAGCTTCAATTAGCGCCCGCAATGTTTTGCCTTTCGCCCCTTACTAGTTAAATTGTTCAGGAGCAACACAGGTACATCGTAGTGGTTAGTTCGTTGGTTAGTCAGCTCATCACTCAGCTAACCAGCACTCTATTGTCAATAGGTCGGTGAGTTAGCCGGTTGGTCACTCAGTTAACTCTTAGGCGACCATTTAGTTATGACAGTAGGTTGATATTAGTCATTAATTTGGTTAGTAAATCAAGCAATTAGTTTGTCAATCAGTCATTTATTTATCGTTATTTATTTGTTGTTTTAAGTTGGTTACTCAACCAGTCTGTTAGCCAGTCAATCGGTCGGTCAGTCAGTCAGAAAATTTGTGAGAGTTAGTTCAAAAGTTGGTCACTCAACCAGCTGGATTTCATTTAGTCAGTCAGTAAGTGGGTCAGGTAGTGAGTTGGTCACTCAGTCACCCAACTGGTCAGTTCAGTCAGTAACTTTGTCAGTCGGTTGGTGGGTCAGTCAAGAAGCTCGTGAATGTCCCCTCTTGTTGGTGGAATTGCTCCCTCAGGAACAACACTGGCCCGTAGTGGTGGCGGAAGGTGAGGGCCAGGGGGCGCTGGTGCGCGTTGAGATGGTGATCTCAGAGACCTGTCAGAAGTCCAAGAGGAAAAGCGTGTTGGCGTCAGGTGTTGGCAACGTGGTGGTCAAGTTCGGCGTCGCCGAGGGCGGAAGTCCGGAGGAAGGGGGAGGGCCCGACAACGACACCGAGCAGCTGAGAGCCGGAGACGGAGTCGAGTGGGAGTCAAAAAGTGTGGCGGTGGCTGTGGACCGCGAGGAAGGCGCCATGAGGAAGGTTGGACAACAACAAAAATATTGTTTTACTTGGCCAAATCTTGCTAATAAACGCCAACTTGCTGATTGATCGTCCAATTGTCAGGTGAGCTTAACGACCAAGAGCACCGTGACCCATCGGGCGACGGGCGGGAAAGCAGGCGGTGGTGGCCGGGTTGGCGGAGGGAGTCCGAGCCGGGCGGGGGACTACGCCGGCTACCCGGCGCAAGTGGAGGTGCCCGGAGCCTCGGACAGCGAGCTGAGCCAGAGCACCAGGGGACTGTCGGACCTGGAGATCGGGATGTACGCCCTCTTGGGGGTCTTCTGTCTGGCCATCCTCGTCTTCCTCATCAACTGCGTCAGCTTTGCCTTCAGGTAGGTTCAAAACAAAATTCATTGTTGAGGTCTCAAAGAGTGCACAAGATGCTGTTAAGGGTACCAGAAATGACACCACTCACTGTTACCGGTACCAAGGATGACAGAATTTGCTGTTACAATGAGCTGAGCTGAAGTCATTGAACGCATGAACGGACTAGCATTTCCAATGAGGATTTAATCCTGGGCCTAGGGTTTCAAAGAAAGGTTTCAAGCTAAGGTTGAGGTTTCAGCTAAAATAGGGTTATGGTTTCAAAGTAGGCTTTGGAACCTGGGTTAGGTTTCAAAGTACACATCCAAACCAGGAAGAGGATTTCAAAGTAGGGCTGCAAACTAGTGTAAGAGTTCCAAAGTGGAGGAGAGGAGAATGCCTTTATCGTGATTGTACAGCAGGGATACAAACAAATTGGGAGCACCGCTCCGTTGGTGCGTAGCAAGGGCCTTCAAACTAAGAGGGTTAGAAACTTAGGTTAGAATTTCAGAGTAAAACATCCATTATGACATACAAAGTCATACGAGTACCCTAAGATTACACGACTTGCTTTAAAATGTCTAAAAAGAACTTCACAACCACTTGTTGAAACAAAGTCGTTCTGTAAAGGTGCCGAAGGCAGCAGAATCTGCAGCTCAAGGTACCAAAGATGACATAACTTGACATTGAAGCTGGCAAAGAAGATGTAAGTGGTTTTGAAGGCAGCAAAAATGACGGAGGTTGTTGTGGCATGTCATTGTCAGGTACCGCCACAAGCAGGTGCCCGTGCTGGAGACAGGCGGCAACATGAACCACGCCCACGACTGGGTTTGGCTGGGCAATGAGGCCGACCTCCTGGCGGAGCACCCGGACCAGGCCGATCCGTGTCCGGGGGTGCCGCCCGACGAATGCACCACCGTCATCGACCGCGGCGACGCCTACGAAGAAAGCAAGTACCTTCTCAATGGGGCGGGTACCGCCTTGGCCGTGGCCGCCAGCCGGGGCGGCGGGGGCCACCGGGGCGTCTCCCGCGGCCAGACCTTACCCCGGGCTCTCCCAGACCCCCACCAGTGCCTTTCCACCATCCCCGCCGTTCGACACGACGCCGAGCATCTCAACAACTCTCCCAGGGCCACCGGCAAACGCAAACGAGTCAAATTCACCTCGTTTGCCACTGTGCTCCCCAACGACCACCACCGGGGCGGGGCCGGCGGCCCGTACGCCGACCCCTCGGTCCTGCTCGGCAAGGGTGGCGAGGACGACATCAAGTGGGTCTGCCACGACGTGGACATGGGCCGGTCGGAAATCAGGGGCTACATGGAGAGGTTGCAAGACAATTTGTGACTATGTGGGGCAGGGTCGGGCGGCGGGGGGTCAGGGGTAGGGGGGTCAGTGTCTTGAAGGAGACTGGGAGAGTCTGCCACCATTTGGACATGGGCCAGTCGGATACCCGGAGCCACGTGGAAAGGCTGCGCGACAACAGGTGACTGTCGGGGGGGACCGGGCATCGAACCGGGTGACCAAGGGGTAACATTTTAGGGGATGGTGCCTGGGGGGATCCAGTCGGAACCAGGCATTTGGGTCTTGGTGAACCCATGAAAACAATTCACCTGTGATGCCTTTTGGACGGAAGCGGGAATGGCATGGGCGGGCAAAGGGAAGGACGGCGAGCGAGGACTAGCCAAGAATGTTGCTTAACACAAACAGGAAGTGGAAGTCAAGCTCATGCAATAAAAGATTTCAAAATGAGTGAGTCAAATGGAAATCTGCGCCCAAGTTGACTCTTTCGTTGCCATTACCAGGAAACCATCGTGCTTTTCACAATAAGAGTTACCATTTGCATACAAAACATTTTATTTATTGTCACATGCAAAATGTCGTTTGGGTTTAGGACCTATTTTAATATTGTCAAAAAGTGGTGATTCTTTTTGACATTTCTTGTGTCCAAAATTGTTCAACATTTCCTGTCCACAAAGTAAAAGCTTTTTCGTGTCCAAAGTGGGGGACTGCGATACAACGGGCACCCCAACTTGCACAAGTAGTGGCAGGATGTGAGAATTAAAAAACGATTTGACTTTGAAGGGCGTGCTGGGAAGTGTTTACTTAGCAACCATCAACTTGGCTCATTTGTTGCCATTTCAGTACAAGGACAAGAGTTCCCACGCCCATGAAAATGTTTTATGTTGTAGTTTTATTTATTGTTAGATGCGTAGGATCTATTTTTAATATACTCAAAGTTTTTGACATTTCCTGTGGACAAAATCTTTGAATGGAGTCATTTCCTGTCTTCAAAGTAAAGAAGATTGGAAGGAAATGAACCAAGACTCAAACTTGCACAATTGGCAACAGGAAGTGAGATCACTACCTGTTGTTTCAAACTTCTTGCCAACGATGGCTCTCTTTGTCAACCCGTCCTCCCATTGGGTGAAAACACTTCCTCCTTCCTGTAGGTGAGACCATTTATTGTATTACTGTAGATTTGACTTCTTTATAGTTTTATTTTGAAATATAGTCTGGTTTTCCTTGTGTTCTTTGCAAGTGTTTACTTTAGAAATGAATTATTTATTTCAATTCAGCACTGAGGCCAGGTCAAAGGGGATGGCGGCGCACGCACAAAACCGTCGTTTTGTGTTAAAAGCTCAGGTGATGACGCGAAGAACGACGACAATGAAAAGAGACAACCACATCGTTGGGATGGCAATATTTATTATTTGTAAACGTTACTGGCCATGTAATCAAATGTTGTACATAGGTAAATAAACAGGATCTACAACAAGAGCTCACGTGTCACCACTTTGTCCACACACGTCGCACACACCGTTTTTGAATTGGGAAAAAAAAACCTCCGAAAAAGCCACTTTCCAAGTGAGGCGGGTTGCGTGCAGGGGTGCTCCAGTGGCGACATTTTCCTCCACCTGGCAGCACAACGTTTATGCTAACGCTAATGCTCACCGTTGTTACAATAATCCTGATAAAAAGGGGTGTCATTATTATAATAGCAGCTATTTGAAAGGGGAGACGCTAATAGCAGCAAACGCACTTCAGTTTCCATTACGGCTAACAACAACACAAGCATCTGGTTGACATACAGTGGGGGCGCTTGGAGTATGCCTGTTATATATAGGCTTGATGCGTGTGTGTGAAAATTGCACATATATATATACACATGCACGCACGCACGCACACACACACACACACACACACACAATCAATCGCACGTCACACAGATACGAACAACCATCCGCACTCACACCTAGAGGCAAATTAGAGTGCCCAATCGGCCTATCAAGCATGTTTTTTGTGATGTGGGGGGAAACTCAGAATTGCATAGATACTGTAAAAACGCTTAAGAAAAAAAAAACTCCGTAAAAATTCACAAACTAGTGGTTGACTGTTTGGGTCAGCAGAAAAGAACAAGAGAAAAGTAGTGCTGTGGCAATTTAGGAGTACCTTTAGACCCCTGCCTGACAGCTAGTGATGTGCATTACAGTTCTTTTAAGTGAACTGAATCTTTGGAATCAGTTCTCTCAAAAGATTCGTTCAAACGAATCGTTCAACAAATCTGTGATGTTACACGGACACTGCAATAGGTACACCTCCATTTTCACTTCCTCAAGTGATTCGTTCTTTTTTTAGTTCATATGACTTCAACCAGTAGGTGTCGGTAATGCCCAATGAAACTGGTGCCACCTCGCCGTAAAACAAAAAGAAGAAAATGACTTAACTTTTCTCGCACCTGGGCTTGAACCAAGTTCTTCCGAGCAAGAGCCCGAGTTACTAACCAGTCGGCTATTTTGACCGGCAGCCTACAATTGCTTGCACTGTTTTGTACTAGTGATATGCATTCCAGGCAAGTGACATGAATCTTTAGAATCGGTTGTGTGTGTTTAACGAGGGTAACTTGAAAAACATATTGGAACGCGGCCCCGAGGACTAGAGCTTGACACCTGTGACCTTTGACTATGATATTTCCCTAATAAAGTGGCCTGTTATTAGTTACACTTGAAAATGGCGATGTACCTAATGGACTGTCCAAGTGACGTCACAGATCAAACAGCCAATCAGAAAGTGGGGGTGAGGGCGGGTGTGGCACTTTTCACTTTTACTTAAGCTTTTTCCCTAATGAAATGGTCTGTGATTAGGTACACTTTATGGACACTACAATAGGTACACTACACGAGGTAAAAAAGAATAAATAAAGTGTAGCGAATGGTTCGGTGAACGATTCTTTTGAACAAAAATGTTGAGTGAACCAATTCTAAAGATTCAATTAACTGGACTGCACCTGCAAATGGAGTGTGATTCCCTCGTTAAGCGCACCTGCGTGAAAAGTTTTAGCTCCCGCAAAACGTGAAAATGATCAAAATCTTTTCACGCAAGTGTGTTTAACGAGGGTAACTTGGAAAACATATTGGAACGCGGCCCCGAGGACTAGAGCTTGACACCTGTGACCTTTGACCATGATATTTCCCGAATAAAGTGGCCTGTTATTAGGTACACTTGAAAATGGCAGTGTACCTAATGGGGTGTCCGCGTGATTCCTTCGTTAAGTGCACCTGCGTGAAAAGTTTTTGGTCATTTTCACATTCTGCAGGAGCTAAAACTTTTCACGCAGGTGCGCTTAACGAGGGAATCTTGGGAAACATGTTGGAATGCAGCCCCGAGGACTAAATCTTGACACCTGTGACCTTTGACCATGATATTTCCCTAAGAAAGTGGCCTATTAGGTACACTTGAAAATGGCGGTGTACCTAATGGAGTGTCTGTGTGATTCCCTCGTTAAGTGCACCTGCGTGAAAAGTTTTAGCTCCTGCAGAACGTGAAAATGACCAAAAACTTTTCACGCAGGTGCACTTAACGAGGGAATCTTGGAAAACATGTTGGAATGCGGCCCTGAGGACTAGAGCTTGACACGTGACTTTTGACCATAATATTTCCCTAATAAAGTGGCCTCTTATTAGATACACTTGAAAATGGCGGTGTACCTAATGGACTGTCCAAGTGACGTCACAGATCAAACAGCCAATCAGAAAGTGGGGGTGAGGGCGGGTGTGGCACTTTTCACTTTTACTTAAGCTTTTTCCCTAATGAAATGGTCTGTGATTAGGTACACTTTATGGACACTACAATAGGTACACTACACGAGGTAAAAAAGAATAAATAAAGTGTAGCGAATGGTTCGGTGAACGATTCTTTTGAACAAAAATGTTGAGTGAACCAATTCTAAAGATTCAATTAACTGGACTGCACCTCACTAGTACAAAACAGTGCAGACGACCAGAGGCTGTGAGGTGGAAATAGCTGACTGGTTAGTAACACGGGTTCTTCCACAGTAATAACTTGGTTCGACCACAGGTGAGAGGACATGCATAAATGTGTTCTTATTGTGCAATTAACCCTTTATTTATTCTTTTTTTTACCTCGTGTAGTGAACCTATTGCACGTATTTTTTGTACGTGTCAAGAATGTGTATTTGACTACTTGCTCTTTATTTTGGGGGACACCAACACGTTACACAACGTAAAACACATATATATACATATTGTCATATAAAGCAGTTAACAGAACGTCAGATTTTTGTTTTCATGCCCCAAAAAATGAAGACAAGGAATAAAAAAATACCAGACAAGTTTTAACAGGTTTTAATGTTGATTAAAATAAAAATAATAATAATAAAAAAAAATTTCAAACCAGCAATCTAATGTGAACTTGCAGTAGATATATTGGATAACAATATTTAGGCGTATATATGCATACACGTTATTTATAAACTACTATAAGTATTATAATATCAAAATTACCCAAAGAGAAGCATAATCTCCCCGTTGTTGCATAACGGCGCATCCCTTCATGCAATAAAGTTAGTCGTTAGCTTGGAGAAAACGTGCATCAAAGTGTTTTACTGAGTGGTTCTTTCTTTCCTTGGCAAATCGTACATCTACATTCTGGCTTACATAGTTCACGCCAGGAGACGTTCACTGACTGATCCGTTGATGCACGGGAAGGAAGGCAGTTGACCCATTGACTCGTTCGCCAACGGGAAAGTCAGGATTCGTTCCCTCACTGATCCGTTCTCGCAAAGAACTAGAAATGCGAATCACTCACAGATTCGTTCGTTGGTGAAGGGGAAATGCAATTCACAACTCGTTTGTGAACAGGAAATTACGTCATTTTCTTCTTCGTTTTGTTTTACGGCGAGGTGGCACCAGCTTCAATGGGCATTACCGACACCTACTGGTTGAAGTCATATGAACTGAAAAAAGAAGGACTCCGTTTAGGAAGTGATTCGGTCACTCTCGTTCACTGAAAATATTCGGTCTTTTGAACGAATCGTTCACTCACAAGCCAGCACTACTGACAGCGCAATGATGGTCCAGTAATTGCCGCTGTGCCGCCGTCCGTCCTGGGGAAGAAAAAAAATCTCAAAGTACTTTCTTGGATGCAAGCACTGGAACTGATGAAACTTTGATTTCTCAGGCACTGCAAGACTTTTTTTTAACGGTATTTAATGATATAAACTGCCCCCCCACCCCTCACTCCCTCAAGTAAGCTTTTTGGATTCTGTTGGGAAATAGTAAAAATAAATGAAAACTGACACAAAACTTGTCAAGTTAATAAAAAGGTTTTATGATGGCAACAAGTCTTCAAATAGATTTGGAAGCACCATTATTCTCCTTCAATTTCTTAAATTAATGGGAGCAATGTGGCTCACCGAGATAAAACATGTCAAGTGCACGCAACTTCAACTTGTCAGGGGCAAAATCGCCACCGGAACTCCTTTGAAAGAGAAAAATAAAAGGTTATCAGTGGCTCATATGATGAAAACGTTTTTTTCAAGAAAACATAAAGAATAAAAATGTCCAGTGAGCAACTAGTTTTTACGAGTGATCGTTTTTGTTGGTATTCACGATTGGAAACATGATTTGTAAAAAAAAAAAAAAAAAAATTGATTTTTTTTTTTTTTCTTTTCTAAGGGCATTTTTTTTTTTTTACAAACTTCTTTTCGTTTTTTTAAAAATCTGACCTAGTGTGTCAAATTTCAAGAATTCAAATTTGCCCAAAGTCAATTGGGGTAGACTCCAGGGCAGAAAATGGATGGATGAAATTTAGAACATTTCTCACAGTGTTTTTTTTTTTTTCCAAAGATTATCTTTGGCAAAAAGTGACAATTTTTTGTACATCTTATTTTTCCATGAAACGAAACTGTTGCGAGATTATACCTTTTATCACCATTTTTTACCCCCTGAAAAAAATGCCACTTTTGTCTCTTAGGGATAAAACTTTATTTCTTTTCTTTCTTTTCTCTGGATTTTGCTCGTGTTCTGATTCAGTCCCAAAGCCCCGGCACTCTCCATCCTGGCGTCCAGGTGACTAATGGAATGACACAACAAGAATGGGCCATTGTGTTTTATTGAGCCCTTCTCATCCTCCTCCTCTCTTTCTTCTCTCAGTTTTTTCCTGCGCTGGGCTGTAAAGAAGGCCCGATGAGAGGACGAACGAGAGAGCGGAATGAAAGAAGGTAAATGGAGAACGGGAAGGAGTGAGGCGGCTGATGGCGGATAATAGGATAATGACGCTAAAAGACAAAAAATAAGTGGAGGCAGATGGAAAAAGAGGAGGATGGGATGTAAAAGAAGAAGAGGATGAAGAGGAGCACATAAAAGGATGAATAGATGGTGAGTAACGTGCGGTCAGTCTTTCGGGCGGAATCAATGCTTGATTAATATGAATTCCCTTGGCCGTGGCAGGTGGGCGGGGCTAAAGCCAACACTTCCTGCTCAGATTGATCGGGGCCAGGGCACCAAGGGCGTGCTAACGTCGCCCACGTCCAATTACTCATGCGCGCGACGTGCTGACGCCACTGAGGAACTTTGCAAACCGCAGCGGTCCAAGCGCAAACACTCGACGGATGACTTTTTGGATCTTTTTTTTTTTGGAAATGCATAAGAAGTTGAAAGCAAATGAGACTAAGTTTGAGGCTATGGGTCACTTTGCTCCTAGTAAAAAGTATCAATCTGGAGCCATTGGGTTGGTGAATATCCCCCATCCCTGTCAAAATACTCCTTCTCCAAGGCTCTGCATCTGTGCAGGGTCCCTCAAGGGTCAATCATGGGTTCGCGTTTATTCCTCCTCTATCTTCTTTGCAATGTTGCAAAGAAAATAAACATAAATTGGGTTCTTGTAATTTAACAGTTTTTTTCATTTCTCATTGTTGCAGATATTCCTCATAGCAGAGGAAGGATAAGGACGCATTGGGAATGCAGACATTTTGTTTTCTTTACACTCATTATGCAATTGAATGGAAATCCCGTCGGCCCTCGCCGGGTCTCGGTTGTGTTTTTTTTTCCGGGTTAGGATTAAAAAGCGGACCCTTGTGTGTGCGGTTTATAGGCTGGATTGTCACCACTGCTATTGTGTGTCGATTTGTGCGCCTGTCGCCAGTTTTTATTGTCACAGCAAGTCATCCTATGTGTGTCTCCTTCTACTTGTTACCTTTATGTTCCCCTTTTTTTATTTGAATCAATCGGTACCTTCCTTTCAATTGATCCCATTGGCTCCTTTCATTGGTTTGCCTTTATAGGTGGTTTTGAAACGGGCTTGCCACCAACTGTTGCAAACCTGTAAAGCGGCAGATTTGTTGGGAGTTGGGCTTTCTCAAGTTCTGACCTTGTGGGGTCGACTTATTAAAGTAAAGCTTTTATGGTGGATTGTTAAACTATGTTGACACAAAATCCCTCAAATGACCCAAAAAGGCCGTTTGAAAGCAACAAAGGCAGACTTCCTGTTTCTTTTCGAGCATAGTTCCTTCAGACTTTTTGGTGGGTCTAATCACAACAAACATGCCTTGCAAATTCCAATTGCCAAATGACTTTGGGGGCTCAAATATTCTCCGGGAGCGTTTTGTGTCTGCAACTTCAGGAAATAGTCCAAAATGGCTGCTGCGAACCAAAATGGCAGACTTGTTGTGTGATTTCAGGCATTTCTGTGTGGGATGGCTCATGATAGAGATGTCTGTCAGATAAAATGTTCTCAAGAGAATTAGGCAAAAAGGGATTAATCTTTCAAAACTCTCTAGCACAATTTTGTTTTTGCACATGCTCTGCAAATGGCTCGAAATCCAAACGAGTAGTCTACCGATTTTTACGTCGCTAAGTGAAAAAACGGTTCAGTTTCATTCAAGAGGTTATTACGAAGTGGAAGCTAATTGCCGCGAATAGCCAATTGCACCCAAAATGGCGGACTTCTCATAATACATATGAGCACTAAATTTCAAGTCACAAGGTGAAATGTGCTTGATCTTGGTTGTAGTACATCTGGAGCGCAGCCACAAAATGGCGGCTTGAAAGGAAAATGACAGACTTTAGTGCATGAGTGGATCTTCTTTCTCCTCTGCCACACGCACACAAGTACACACACAGCATTGAAATGATAGCAGTGAGCTCTCCATCTTGGTGATGCGATTTTCCTGGAGATTTATGGTGGCGGCACAGCGCTATTAGTTTGCCTTAAACGCGGTCACGGACTAGAAAACAGCAGCACGCTTGTCTGGGTCACATGTGCCGTTGTTTGTCTTGATCCATAACGACTTTGGACAAGAATCCCGTTGTGAAAGTTGCACAAACTCGTCTGTTTCATTTCAAATTTGATGACGCACCAATTTTGCATGTGAGCTAGTCAATTTATGAAATTAATAAACAAAAGAAAAGATATTGGGGAAGAAAAATCTCCCGATTCGTTGATGAGAAAGTGATTCTTTTTTTTTTTGTTCGAGAAAGAAATTGTCTTTCTTTACAGAAAAGTAACTCAAAAACACACACACAAACACACACATGAGATGTGTGTTTGTGTCTTTACTATTGGATTATGATGCTACCTATTTTTAGGCCAACACACGCACACACACACACAAGAAAGGTTGATCTACTCATAGGTTGGTTTCCATATCACCGTGCAGTCACCTTGAAATCACATCATCCTGCACTGCCAAGCCATACAATAGCACAAGAAATATGGAATACATTTTTTCCCGTCCATCTCTGACCTAGAAAATATTGCCCCGATAGAAGAAAGGAGCCAGCACCAATTGGCTTTACCTTACAGGGTATTCTGTCATGTGTTGTTCTATGTTGTGTTTTTGTGAGTCAAACACAAAGGACGTTGGAGCATTCCAAATCAGGGATGGGCAAGTGGCGGCTTACGGGTCACGGAATGTTAATCGCAGAAAAGAAAAATTTTCTTTTTAGCCTTTTCCTTTCATCGATGATGAGCAGTAGAGCATGAAACTACCGGTTTCTGACAAAAAAGCGGAGAAAACAAGCTTTGGGGAAAGAACAAAAGCCATTTTGACTCTAATGCACGAGTTCAACGTCAGTGGCTTTTCTACCTGGTGTTTGCTCTTTGCGCTGTCAACTTTTCTCCTCCATCCTGATGCACACGTTCCTCTAGGTGGCGCCACAGACGCGGGACTGTATTTATAGCATAAACTATAGCACCCATCTAGCATCTCTTTGAGTTGTTTCTCTGCGGCCTTGTAGTCATCTTGCTTTTGTTGCTTCGCCATCTCTACACGCCCTTCTTGGCTTTTGCTAGTTTTATCAGGGAGGACACCGCCGCCTTTGAGAATTAGCGTTAAGCCTCGGCGGAGGACCGAGCGGCATCAAGTGACATTCTTCTGATGCTTGTTTTGGTCTCGACAATACGTGCCCAGCTGTTGCTTAGCATCTGCACGAGTAAGTTTCATAAGAAAAACGACATCTTTGGCTTTCCTGCCTTTCTTTGTCCACCCGTGAAATGCCAGGATTCCGTATGACATATGGAACACGTACAACACACAAGAGTTTCGATATAAATTGTTAAAACAGAATGCAAAATAATCAAAAATATAATCCTAGTCTGGCAATGAGGGGAAAAAGGCATTTTGAAGGAAAGCACTGTCATTTTTTGATAAGTGTCTTTGAGAAAAGGACCACGCATATGCGTTGTGTATAAATGTCACACGGCTGCCGCTAAAGCAAAAAGGTAGATTTGGTGCGTATGGCTTCTTTTCATGCTTTTTGCAGGACTGCTGCTTTAAACAGGCATTGGGGGCTAAACGTGAAGAAAAACATAATTTCGTCATTTCTGTATCAAACTTTGCAGTTACGTCAGAGTCGGTACAGATTGGACATTCCCCCAACCACCATAAGCTAAAAGGCTCAATTCAAAGACCTTTTTGGCTTTTCTTAAATGAATTCATTCCCGGTTGATCAATTATCACCTACATGGCAAGAACCTTTCCCACCATTGTTAAAATGTCAGGCGGCAATGTTGTTTATCAGACAGGCATCTCAAATGTTGTCTGAGAGAGCAGAAAATGACTTGTCTGTTTCTACTAAATGAAGGAAATGACTGGCTTGTTTTGTCAAAAAACAAAACAAAACAAAAAAAAAACCTTGTTTTTATTAAAAAAGATATTTTGAAAAACTGACTTTTGTTAAAAAAAAAAAAAAAAAAAAAATTAAAATAAAAAACTTTTTTTTTTTTCTTCTGGTGAAACTTTTATTCCCTCCAAATCATTATTTTACATGGTGGATGTAGCCTAGGCGTCTACGGGTTGTTAATTTTGCGGCGGTCTGTTTTTCAGTGCGGGCCAAATTTGGTCACGCGCGACTGACACAAGCAATTGCTCTCATGACTTTTTGTTTTGCTTAAGTAAGTCGACTGGATGAATAAAACATCTTTGCTGCTGTGTGTTTTTGTCAAAACAATGAAGCCCAGCTTGCCACAAATGTTGATTTTGAGCGCAAGACCGCTGCGGTTCGTGTGGGCTGGCAAATGAAGTGCCAGGACAATGTGGGGAGCTCCACCAAGGCAAAATTCACAAGGAGGCAAAATCAGGGATAATGGTCAGCAAATATGCACATGTAGTTCAAACTTTTTTTGAAAGTTTTTGTTCCGCTGACCAGCATGCAGAATTATTTTAACAGATCTAAATGTAAACAATTGCATAACAATCTTAATAAAATACATCTTGCTCTTACGACCTCCTTCAAGTAAGTTACGACTCCACATTCAGGCTCTGCTCATGAAGCAATTCAATTCAGGCTTTACAGTTTGCAGGAACTAGGGCCCATTTTTTTCCTCTTTTGAAAATAAAACTATTAAAAATATATACATGAATGTAAAACAGAGTAGAGTCTCCCAAAATTCATTTTGCTACAAAAAATCCTTTTAAAATGACATTTTCTCTATTGTTTTTTTCAATAAGAGATTTTCTAATCATGAAAACCACAAGAAAAGTATAGACTAAAAAATATCAGATTTGTTTTTGACATGGAAATGTTTCTTTTCGTATTGCTCTAAGTCTAAACTAAAACAGTAACACGTTTTTCATTTAAAAAAAATGTAGCCAAGATATAAACAAAATGACGTCCACATTATGAAATAAAAAAAAATTATAATTTTTTAAAATCCTAGATATTTTTCAGATTTTTTTAACATTCTACTCTTTTCTTTTAATTCTAAATGTAATGACAATTTGTTGAGGAAAAAAAAACTAAAAATTAAATCCTCCCTCAAAAAAGTTTCTTGGTTCATTTTCTGGATTGATTGGCAGCCGCTCAGAAAAATTTCCAACAAGAGATTAAGAAATCTAAAGATTGTCACGATGCAGTTAATTGAGTTTTCTCACCTGAGGCTTCCTTCTTTTGCTCCGATGATTATCAGCTAAGTGTTGGTAGCTCCTGTATGACTTCTTGTATCATGACACCTCTGCAAATATGACAAAAATAGTGAAGAAGAATACCCAAAGAGTGAACATTTGTACTGGTATTGGTCAAACAAAAAAATGGAAATGAACATCTGGATTTAAAGAGACAAATAAATGCAGCTCAAGAAATAAATACTAGGACAAAATATTGAGCCAAAATTGCAAAATACATAAGACAGACATGTAAGGAACATTAGAACAAAAAATATCAAGGAAACAAATGATTGTATGCGATTGGGATAGTTGTGATGCATCTTTTTTTCCATCGCCAATATTTATACAATTAGCAGCTAAGCGTTAGCCGCTGAGTGTGTTTTGTGTTGCAAGGGCATTTCTATTTTTCTTTGTGACAGAAATGTGCTTGAGTGTCTTGTCTGTCAGTGACACGCTAGCATGCTCGTGTTTACAAGCGGCGGTCATTAAATGCCGTATTCCCTCGCCGCTCCTTTATGCTAATCTTACAAAGGTGTGTGTGTGTGTCTGTGTCTGTGTCTGTGTCTGTGTGTGTCTGTGTGTGCGTGCGTTTTGAGTAGCAATCAGCAGGGCAAAATGAGTCGCACTAAAAGAGAAGTTGACTCTGCACATTGGAATAACGAAGGAAGGGAGGGGCGGGGCACGAGGGGGCGCTGACAGCTCTAATTACACTGGTGCCCATTAGCTGAGTGTTAATTGGATGATTTATTGTCCCGCGGGAAAAGCTGACAGTCAATTGATGCTGATAGTGTTTAAACGGACAGAAGAAGAGTTGCGGCGCGGACGGCGAATACTGCTACTGTCGTGTGTGCGCGTGTGTGTGTAGTGTGTGTGTGTGTGTGTGTGTGTGTGTGTGTGTGTGTGTGTTTTACCTCCACTTCCCACAGTCGCCAGCGCAAGTTGGATTGTCATCTATATTGTCCGAAATGAAATGTTTTTTCTGTTTCAAGGGCACAATTCATTTACATTTCTTTTATCCATGATTTTATCCATTATCCATGATTTTTCTTCAATTATTTCTCCGGTATTTTATATTACTTATGTCCATTTTTCGTGTGAAAATATATATTTTACAAATTCCATGATGTGCATGCTTTTTCATCTAATATTTTTGTATTTTGGGCTGCATGTTTTTTAAATATTTGTACACGTACCTAAATATTGATTCAAAAACTTGATCAAATATGACGCTTGATGCTGCAATGTTTTACTCCCCAGTCTCCACTTTGCTGCACTGTGCCCTCACTGTCCTCTTGGATAAAAGGTACTTTGATAAGCCACAATAAATCGAGGTGACTCTCCAATTTTTGTTGCTGTTTTTTGTTTTTTAGCTTTTGCACTGGATGAGTTGAATGAGGTTTGGATTTGGCCAAAGAGTTTCCAAATAAATGCATAAAACTAGGGCATAACTTGCCCTGTCCCTTTTGCACCCTTGGCCCCCCGGTAAGGAGCCGCCGAGTGTCCGAATGTCATCTGGCCTGACGACTTCCGGCCTAAATGGCGCCCAACGGACAGATAAATGACACGCTCGGCGCTAATGGCAGCCATACAGTATGCTAAACGCTATTTAGCAGACACTTTTACTCTCAATGACTGCACGGCAGACTAAGTGCATTTATTTTTAGACCCCAAGAAGAAGTATGCTCCGTTATGGCGTTGATGCAAGATCACTTAACGCGAGCATAGTCGGATCACACGAGCTTGGAAGCAGCCAATCACAACGCACTGTGGTGATAAAGACTACACTAATTTGTAACAATAATGATAGAGATCATTAGTCCTGGAGCTACTTTGTGATGCACACACACACACATACACACCTTCCCCAACACACGCACATCACAAAATAGTCATTTGCCTTAAAACAGAATTATCAAGCCTTTGAGAATTTAAGACTTGTTGAGTGTTACTTGCTTTAATCTGTGATGAAGCACTTAGGAGGCACACTGAGGATTTAATTTATCACTCCACTAAGAGTTTGGGATATTTTTTTACAATGTTACTTTCGGAAAAACGACTTTAAGCTTCAGAGTGCTCCTTGGCATTAGCGTTTGTTTAGAAATTGGGAAGGGGGGAGGGGGGTCCCTCTGTGTAGCAAGATAGACAACACTAGTAAGGATGAAAAAAGTTTCTTTGAATAATTTTTATTTCTCTTTGTGTTATGTAATCTGCAATTTTGAATGACAAAATCAAATTCAACGGAGGCCAAACAACAGAGGTACAAGCCAGGTGGTCCTTGTACACTAAATGGCATGTAAAGCTAGCGAGTCAATAAACGAGCTAACTTGTAACAATGTAAAAAGCTAACTAACCTAAAACAAAGCTGCAAAAATATGGACTAACATACTTGTTACTAGCTAACTAAGAGAGCCATTGAACTAAAATGATAAATAAACTAGATAACATATAACAAATAGACAAGCCAACTACCAAGTAGCTAGCTTGCTGGCTAGATAGCTAAGAAAATAATTAACTTGCTATCTACTAACTGACCAACCAGCAAGCTCATAAACTAATCTAGCAAATAAACAAACAATAACTCTTATGAGAATTTGAATCTACCAAATGATGAACTAGCCTACTAATGGACTGTAAAAACAAACTAATGCATTAGCAAACCAAATTAACTAGCTAACAAACTCATACACAATAACTCGCGAACTAAAACAATACAAGAAGACCCCAGTCATAAACTAGCTCATACTGTAAGTAATGGACTAACTAGCAAACAAAAGTAACAAATAAACCACCTACTTAACAAACTAGCTAATCAAGGGTTAAACTAATCAACCGATTGGCTAAATGACAAGGTAAGTAGCTAATGAACTGACCAATTAGGGAACAAGGCAACTATATCACAAAATTGATAGTTTAAGAAAAGTCAGGTGGAGCAAAGGCGATTATCATTTGTATTTTACTGCCGGTCCAGGGAACGAAAAACGAGAGTGACAATAATCATTGTTTGCCGCGGCATTTAGGCTCCATTTTAGTTCAAGCGCAGTTCAAATCAAAAGTTTGCAGAGAAAGACAGGAGCAGCCAACGAGCTTGCCTTCTTTCAGATCCTTCTTTCCACTCGGCTGCCAGCTTGTGATCCGAGGCCCAGCCCGGAGCCAAGAGAGGATGCCAGGCATTCCAAAAGTACACCGACACTAAACAAAGACGCCGGCGTGCCAGAATTAATCGGCACTTGCGCCTGACTATTCTCTCGACAACAACCTATTTGCCGTCATCCAGCCACACTTGGCGTTCATTGAGCACAACGATAGGGTGGTTGCACCGACTGAGGGTTTTTTGGGTCAACAGAAAAGAAGAATTTCATAAAAGGCCTTCAAATAATTAGTCGATGAATCAACCAAATATTAATGATCAAATGAATCACTGCAAATCTGAAGAATCTATTTTTTCATTGTCCAAATCTTCAGGCTCTCCGAAGTAATCATTTCTCTCGTCCTTCTTGAAAGCCGTCCTTCATTGTCTTTTGTTTAATCTTTTCCAAACATCTGCTTTTATTATGGAAAACAATGACCAGCCAGCCTTCAATCCTCACTCTTGAACCCGAACTCTAAAATGCAAAGCCAGGAAGTCGACCAGAGTTATTGTCCGCCCGCTCACCTTTGCATTTGTACATTTTTTCGCATTTCTAGCACGCAGATAAAGAATTGATGACATTATCGTTATTCTAGGGACGGCCTGAATAATTAACAGGAACAAAAGAATCGCTTTTTTTTCGGGGGTCGTCGGAGGCATTAATCACTCTCATTCATCACGCCGTCTGTCTCAAACGCTGACGACGCTTCCCCGCCGCCACCCGCAAAGACAAAGGCGTCGAATATTTGATGCTGCGCTGGAAACGAAGACATCCACGTATAGAACCGAGAGAATAGGCTCGAACGTTTTGCTCCCAAAGAGATTCTAAAGAATAGATATTAGATTTTTATGTTGGTAGTTGAAAGGCAGCTGAAGCGAAAGCACCTTGAAAGTTCCAAGAAAATCACAACTCATTAAAATCCAGATTGAGAATCTACTGTGGTCATCATTTTAACTTTCTGAGAATATTCGCTGCTGAGGGCCTGGCTTGTTTTCTGGTTGACAGGCACAGTCGATTGCTTGATTGTTATTGCGAGGTAAATATCGAAGCAAGCTTCTCTTCAAGTGGCAACATGTTTTTCTTTTCCAAACCAGAGCCGCAGAATAGTTTGTGTGACAATAGAAACTGAAAAATCACACAAGGGCAAAACTTCACAAACCCCCCCGAGCTCAGTAAACCACTATGCCAACTGAACTAACTTGAGACTGACCGTTTGAGATCGTAATAACAAATCTGCTCTTTTTGGAGCCACATTGCTTTGTGAAAAGTTTTCCGCCCGCGTCATGTTGATGCTCAAGGAATGGGAAAACAGTATTCCTATAAAACAGTCAACGTTTGTATTTTCAAATGATCACTTTGACAGCGACAAAATCACAATCTCCCACGACCGGTGAGCTATTTTGGGAGGAGGCCCGCGGGTGACGGTCCCGGGGACCACCCGGTGCCCTCCGTCATCATGTTGCTGACCCCCGTCTTGGATCATCGGTCGATTGGACCGACTTCCCCCACGAGAAGTTGAGCGTAACGTTCCCAATCGCCGAGGTTTTGCGCTCGTCGCTAAGCAAATATTTCTTTTAAAAAATAAATCACTCAAATCAAATCAGAGTGTACGTTTGAAGTCACCGAGGAAATCACGCCACATCGGCACTTTGGAGCGGGACTGTGTTTTAAATTACTTTTTCCCTTCACTGATTCGCAGGCCCGCCGGCTCATTACGCATCCATTCCGGAAAGTTCCATCACATCAAATATAGGGCGCACGGTAATTTCTCCATTGGAAAAAAGAAAGTTGAGTGTCTGAAGTTGAAAACGGAAAGCATCGCTGATCAATGCGGACGTGAACCTCGGCGGCCCTCCAGCTTCCCAAAACTGCTGATGGAGAAAGCAATGCGTTATCGCCACGCACCTCGTCGGCGCCGTTGTCGTGCCGCTCGGGCTTTTGTTCTCGGCGCCGCTCGGTGATTACAAGTCGTCAGATCGCAAACATTTTCATCGTTTCATCACAGGAAGATTTCTCCAGTCACACGACTTGCAGGGGCCAATTTCAGGACTTTGGGACTTTCTTGGCTACGGCGTTGAAAAATTAGGATTGAACGCTTGCTTGTTTACATTGGGAAATTGGAGATGCCTTTTTGCAATTCAAACCGGTGCTTGCAATGAATAGATATGAGACTTTGGAGTGTAAAACCCCCAAAAAGGGACAAGCTCACGTTTTTTGCCCACCAATGGCTAAGCTTCAAGTCTGACTTAAAACTATTAGCCAACCAATGCTAGCCAACGTTGGGTTATTTAGCACATTGAGTCGCAGATTTGATAACCTTTGGGCTCTTTTGTTTGTTGGACTGCGACAAAAAGCAAGGGCAAGTGGGAGAACTAACAAATCAGCAAATTGCATATAACGCAAATGACGTAGCGTTTCTTCTTCTGGGAACGGTTGTATGATTAGCAGAACGGTCTTCTTCCTGTGATTCCATTTGCGGATCCTCGGCTTCCATTGCAAGTCATCATTGGGCCCAGCTCCTTTCATCTGGCTCGCTCGCCTCGTCTTCCCATCTTGGGGAGTCGAACGACTCAATTACAAATCATTCAAGGACTCGCTTCATTTGGAGCGCAAAGGAGGGCTACAAAGCAAACGAGGACATTCCCGCCTGACCAACTGAAATCGCATTTTATTTGATTTACACTGGCAACGCAGATTATGGTTACACGTCCAGCGGGAGCCGTCAGAGAAAATAAATTCCTTCATTTTGATTCAGACAAGCGCCGCCGCGTATTGGTCACATGTCACAGCGGAATTTGTCCCCCTGCCCTCCCCCCAGTGTCCAATTTCACTTCAAAGGGCAAACACTTGCCGGGTGTCTCGGTCAGGCCTCAAACGGCCACAAACGGGGGGCTCGAGACATCAAGATGTCAACGGTCGGTGACGAATGGAGCGCGCCCTCACGTCAGTCGAAAAAGGTAAGCGAGGTTGGGGCGGAAAAAGCATCTGACGATTTCCATTGGAGTCTCCGCCCTAGCCGGCCCCCCCGCGGGACCAACAAGCGAGGCGGCGAGGCGAGCGTTTGCCAAAGCACGTCTCTTGCTTGCCTTTTGTGCCAGGCTAATAAGAAAAGTTGCCTTCAAAGGGTTTGGGCGGCGCACGGAGGAAAACGGCCAGAGGGACGGCAGACGGAGCGAGGTGGGCTTCGGCTTCTAACGCGTGAAATTACACCCGACACCTTGCTGAGGCGCTACCGCTTCAATTTTTTTTTTTTTTTTTGCACTTTTTATTCCTAGCCCATCCCCAACAAGAGGATTATTGAATGTAAGCGCTTGCTAATTCAAACTTTTGGGCTACGGGGACATTTTTCCACATAGCACCCTGCATAACCAATTAAACATAAACCAGCATGTAGAGGAGGGAGGGGCAACCGGCGGTCTGCGGGCCGCACGCAGACCGAGACCTTGGGAAAACAATCCAAGGGGGGTAAAAGAAATATAAAAATATTGGGGTGGAAAAAAAATCCACGAATCTGCGAATCGAAGGATGCAGATTTGCGTCTGTGTCGCTCGACGGTAGTTTGAAGGTGTAATTTCCTTGTGCTTCTGGCTAAAAGCATTCTAACACAAAATATCTCTCTGGCGCCATCTTGTGGCCACGGAAGTGTTATACGTAAGGGAAGGAGCTTAATTTTCTCATTTTGCCACCTTTTCTAACAGTGAACAAGTAAACAACTACAAGCGGCAATTACAAAGCGTCCTGGGTGGGCCTCAGTTACTCGCGGTGTTTCAGTATATCGCAGATAATTTTTAAGCCACCCGACCCCCGGCCCCGCAAGAAGGCCTCCCTTCCCAGAGGCCTCAGGGACTCCAGTTTGATAACCGGGGCCCCAATATATTGGTGTACTCTTATTAAGAGTTCCAATTTGCGCTAAGGGTGAGCGCTAGATAGCAAGTTAATTAACTCTCTGCCCCACGTCTCCCCTGGCGATGGGCGAGTAGCTTAGCCTTTCATGTTGCTAGCCAAAGATAGCAGGTGAGGGGAAAGATGGAGGTGAGGAGCGGGAGGGGGGGGGGAGTCATAAGAAAGAACAAAATTGGAGGGGTGGGGGAAAGAGTGGGAAAGCTAAATTGGATCGGGACCAGGGAAAAAGCGCTGAGAGGCGTTTTCTAGTCGGCGACAGGATGTCGGAGAGTTTCTTCATCTTGACTTTTTCGATTCATTGTTTCCACACCTGCTCGGCGAGATGTAACGAACGTGGGTGGTGGGAAGACGTATGGCGGAGGCAAGCGCGGATAATGAAAAGAAAGAAATGGGCGCTGAGGACTTTTTTTCTTTTTGGGAAATGGACACTTTGGACACTCCCGCAATTTCCGGCATCAAAATTCTGGCTATGAAATGATTTTCTATGGTCAATCATTGGTGCCCTCTTGTGGTGGGGGGTTCTTGGGGAATGATGGCAAATGCACCGTTTTGTAAACACAGTAAGGAAAAGATCAAAGTCGGCAAATGCGCCACTGGCGAGCAAAAGGATGCAGGCGTCACTCAGTGGCGCCCCCTGGAAAATTCCACAGCAGCACTTCCAAATGCAATTGCTCGCTTCGAGATGATGGCGGACACAGATGAGGGGTTGAGGAAGGCAGCCATTTGGGTTTGTGGCCACCATTTTCTAAGCCTCATCCAGAATTGGGAAGAGGGAATGACGAGAGTTAAATCATGCGCGTGTGGGCCTTTGCAGGCGAGTTTCATCCCTCCGGGCTTTTCCGCGCACATCAAGGCCTTCACGCTCTCGGCTCGATGTACGGGTCATGACAGCCCATTAGCTCGCACGCCATTGATCCGTGCATGTGTGTGTGCACGCCTTATCCAATCAATGCTCATGTTTTATTGGCGGAGTCATTACTCATTTCATTGAGTGCATCCAGAAAGAGTCAAAAGGAAGGGAAAAAAGTGCAAATGTAATCAAGTGAAAATGGTTCACGCGATTGTTGCGAACATACGTGCGCATGTGACACGTACAGGATGCGCTAATGAATCCGGTGAGTAGAGATGTATCGATACCAAAAGCGGAATCGGAACCAGTGCCAATCAAAAAAATCAAATATACCCCAACAACTCAAGCATCATATTCATTGACAAAGACCAAAACAAACGACTTCATTTTTTTCCTATATAAATATAGTTAGTTGTCTTTTTAAGTATTTTGAACTTTATTTTTTTATTGGTAAGAGATGATTGTTTTTATATGCGTCCGTTTCTGTGTTCCTCGTCCCGACCCGTTTCAAAAAACGACTTTCCTGTCAATATGTACATAATGAGGAGGATCTTTGCTTACAGTTCTACTCTTTGCTCTTTTTATTTTATCTCTTTGACTGCCCCCCCACACACACACACACATTCACACGCATGAACACACACACAGCATCTGATGGTTTGATCAAACTCTATCACTGACAGCGTCGACTGCAAAGCTTTGCATCCTTCGCCGTAAATAAAAGTAAAAAAGGCAAGCGCGTATAAATAAAATATGAGCTCACTAATGAATAAATAAAAGAGTGACTGTATTAATAACGGCAGCGAGTGGCAATATCAGACGACGCCGGCGTCACCGCCGCGGTCGCCCACGCTCGCTCGCTGATGAAAAGACGGCAGGCAGGCGAGTAGACGGGCCCTCCGCCTTTACATTGGCGGGTTATGTTCCCTTTCCCGCGCTCATTCGCTACGTCCACCTTTGCACATGTTGCCAAATGGAGAATGCCACCTTTAAAATGCCGCAAAGGAAAATGCTAAATGAAAATGAGTGTTAGCCCAGAAGCTAACAGGCCTGCCTCTTAAAGAGGTGAAAAAAGTGCAAAAAAAAACCACTTTAAAAAACAAAAAAGAAATTCACACAAAAGTCATGAGATTTTCCATTTCATTTCATTTTTTTTTTTTCCAAATCCAACTTTTTAAAAAATAAATCATTTATTTATAATAAAATAACTTTTTGTAAAATTAACTATTTTCAGAATATATGAACATTCTCGCAACTTTTTGACAAAAAAAACTCTACTTTTAAATGAAAATTCATCTTTTGGTTTTTGTATACATTTTCAAAGAAAACTGACATGAGAATCATTATGTCGTAAGTTAGTTTTGTGTCTTATACGTCAAAGTTACTACGCTCGATGCTGCTCTTCCATGACAATACAATACATCCAAAAATGAATCTCAAGTGGCAAAGATTTTTGGACATGCAAAAACTCGGCAAAAAATATCTCCTCTTTCAACCTGAGACATTTAGAAAGGCAAAATTTCAACCCTAGGATGAAAATAAAAATGCTTTCTGTGGGAAGAATGCTTGCATGAGCACCCTTGTGTCATTCCTCTCTTGTGAGCCTCCACAAACTGGAGACAAATAGCACAGGAAAGTACAACTGACAGCGTGTGTGTTTGTGTGTGCGTGGGCACGTCCATGTGTGTGTGAGTGTGTGCGCACGTGCTGCCAGTGTCAACGTACGACAAGAGTGCACGTGTAGCTTGTTGAGGTCTTGCACAAACACACAAATGCACATCTTTGCATTCACATATCCAAAGTGGTCCCTCCCCAGCGAGGTGGCAAAGCCTCACATCACGCCACGTCACGCCACATCACGCCACATCACGCCACAGCACGCGACGCGGCCACAATAGGTCCATTCTCATATGGTGTACATGCTGCCTATCTCTGTCAACTTCACGACCCTTCATTCATCTATCCATCCATCCATTTTCTGAACCGCTTAGTCCCCACGGGGGTCGCGGGTGTGCTGGAGCCTATCCCAGCCATCATCGGGCAGGAGGCGGGGGACACCCTGAACCGGTTGCCAGCCAATCGCAGGGCACACAGAGGCAAACAATCCTACGCACTCGCACTTAGGGGCAATTTGGAGTGCTCAATCAGCCTACCAAGCATGTTTTTGGGATGTGGGAGGAAACCGGACTGCCCGTAGAAAACCCACGCGGGCCCGGGGAGAACATGCAAACTCCACACAGGGAGGTGGAATCGAACCCGCACCCTCCTAACTGCGAATCAGACGTGCAACCCAGTGCCCCACCGAGCCGCCCACCCTTCATTCAACCTTTAAAAAATTTACTGTCTTGATTTTTCGGATACTCCTCACACTCGAAACTTTTCCGCTGCCGAGGCTATTATTTTTTTTTTATATGTCACGGTGTTAAAAAATCCGCTTACAAAGACTTTGATGCGCCACCCGTTGGCTTGGCAAAAAGTGAGGCGCCAGGCCGAACCCGTAAAGCACGCTGAGAACGATGCGAGACGGCAGGCGGAGGTCTCACGTGACGGCCAAGAGGTGGCGTCATCGACGAGCGGGGTGGAAGCGGGGGGAGGGGATTTAACAAGACGCTCCAGATGGAGGGCCGCCGTTGCCGAGGAAGTCATTAAGCGGCCATTTCATGTGCGCGTGCTGGCCTAGCAAGGACTCTAATTGCGTGTGAGCGGAGATGCCAAAGTACATTTCCATCAAAGATGGAGGACACCGGAGAGCCAGCAGTCACCTCCGCCTCCTCTTTGCACATTTTGCCCGGCTGCTTGGCTACCCCCCCCCCCCCACAACACCTGACAGACGCTCCACACCCACCCAAAGATCGTTCTCACGTTTCCTTTCCGTCCCTAATTTGCCCGTGAGCTTTTTAGCTTTGCTATTTCCATGATTTCCTCGCTCTCCACCTCCTCCGCCGTGCTGATGCATCGTGGGAATGTTTTTCGGGGGTGGCTTTATCGTCACGTTTGTTATTGTCGAAGAAAAGGCAGTGGTTGTGCAAGATGGTGGCAAACCAAATGGTTGCTTTCCTCAAGCGCCTTGCACAAATGGAAAGCTATAAAAATGGCAGGAAGAGAGAGGCAAGGCTTGTAAAAGGCAAGTCACGACTTGGATGCCAGTCGACGTCGCCATTTGCTGGGAGGAGCTGCCGCTTTTTCGGTCGAGGCAGAAAAGCCATTTCCATTTGTATTCTGATTTGAGCAAAATGTGCCAAGAAATAAAAAGTTCTTGTTTGATACAAAAGGCTCTTGTGTTTGAAGTCTTTCCAAAGAAAAGGAAGACGATCTCATGGAATCAGAATCTTAGAAATGGGGAAAAAACCTAAAAAACAAATTATTGTTATGTTAATTTGTTTCTTGATTCCATGTGATCTTGTAAATGAAAAAAAGTGTAGAGTATTTTTATGCAAAATCATATGGGGGAGGAACAATTTGCAACGAGCGCTTCCACAAAAGCTTTTTTGTCATGAAAATGCATTCCTCACGTTAAAGTCAAAATGCTTTTTTTTCTCATTGACAATTTTGAACGATTAAACATTTATGGCTGAAAAAAAAATACAATACTTTTATGCCGGATCCAAAGCTCTGAGTTTAAAACGCTAACTTGATCGGGATGAAGCAATTTTGCCGCTAATTCTCTCAAGGCGGAATTGGATTTTGTTAACTTCGCCAGTGAGAAGCTCGCCGGGCGACTACCGCAAACGATCCGTCGTCGGCCCGACGTCCGGCTTAATTCTGGTGTCACAACCTTTCCTTGTAAAAAAAAACTTAGCAATCGCCTCAGGGACGTCGGCCGCGCACTTTAACGCCGATCCCCCGGTCGGCATCAAAGAGCCGCGGCGATTGTTAGCGTAATCCCCGGAGGTCCTTAATAGGCCGACGCCAACGGCGCGGCAGGATTAGGAGCCTGACGGCCAATATAGTTTGTAATTAGCCTCTTAACAGGCCGCGCGATGGCGGGATTACTCGGGCGTGGGCACGTGAGCGTCTGACGGACTGCCAGAAGCAACCGAGTGAGAAATTGCGAGAGAATGAGTCTTCTTCTTGTTTTTTTCTCTCCAAGACATGAAGGATTTCTCGCCCAAGAGGTTGAAAAGCCACCTCGCCCGTTGTCGTCTCCGGTAAGTGTACATTAATCCGACACGTGACGGCGCCGAAAAAAAAAAAAGGCTCTGGTGCCACCAAAGCGAGCCTCGCATTTTAAATTGAGGTTGGAAAAATAAGACAAATAAATTGGAAGACTAAAAGGAAGTCGAGTGACGTAAGTTTGTTGTTTTCACGCAAGCCTTAATGTATATATATATACATATATATACACACACACACACACGATTATACGATGGTGACATGTCAGTGTGGCAGAGCTGGCTTGGCTTCACTCGTCTGGCTGGTCGTTTATGTACCTGCCAGGTTGCACTTCACACAACATGAACCGCAATATCACTCTTTAAAGTGACATTTTTACCCAACGCGAATGCTATGTTGCAAAACAAAAAAACACATACATGAAAAACAAACAAAAAAAAAATTTAAAAAAAGGCTAGGTCTTATTTTCTGGACCAAAAAAATTGACTAAAACTAGAAAAAGAAAAAAAACTCACATTTCAAAGGCACAGCTGTCAATGTAATAACATTTTCAGCTTCCTTAGGTGTGTCGTCTTATGTTCTAAATGATGAGCTTCACCGCGGAAATTAAACAACACCATTAGGCATATTTTCCACCGACCCTCTGGCGCCCTCTGTGGGCCCCTGGGGGATGCCCGGGGGTACCGCGGTAATCTTCAGAGCTAGCAAGCCAGCATCAAACACCTGCTATCCCCCCCCCCCCTTCTCTTTTTATATTTTTTTTAATTATTTTGTGTTTGCCTTCAACCACACCATTATTCTCTGTAGGCCAATTAAAAGTCTTCTCGGTCTGTTGTTTCCTGCTCCTGTAAAAGTTAGGACCAATGACAGATGGCGAAATGTAAAAAGATGGTTTGCAATAAAGCGGAGAGGCGAGCGCTATGAGAAGAAGACGGGCCCGATTGCGCAGGTATACCTAATAAAACGTCCAGCGGGCACAAGTGATCAAACAAAAATATAGTCTGAGGCCGTAACTGTGAATTCCAAAGCAAACCTTTTGGGGCTAATCAATTCCACTGAGGCAGATGAGCGAGCTGCCAGACAACAACGGGATTATTTCCGTTCGCCTCGCCCAGAGACAGACAGACGGTATCAACGGAGCACAGATAGCGTCCCTCGGGACTGTCTGAAAAGGGATATCAGGTTTGGTGTTCAACCCACTTCAAGCTCCCGCGCTCCCGAGCGAGCCGCCGCAAAACAACAAGCGGAAATACGCACGTGTTCCGCAGATGGGTTTATTTGCATCGCTGCCAGCGTGGCTGCGTATTAAACATGGCAGTGCGAGAAGAAGTGTGTCATCGTATGGATGTCTGAACTGTCTACGTGTCGCTCGACCAACCAAGTTATGTGGAACAGATAAATCCATTTTTCCTAACCCTTTCCTTCACAGCAAACTAACTAACTGACCAACTAACTCTCACTCTAATTGAGTGAGTGAGTGACTGAGAGACAGGCAAACTAACTTCCTGACCATTTACTCGATCAACTGACTGAGCAATTGACTAAACACCAAACACCTACCTAACAAACTAGCAGATAACTGGGTCACTGTCAAACTTACCAAGTGACCGACTGAACAGACGGTCAATCAACTATTTAACCGACCGACCACCCAATTAACTAACTGATCAACTAATTGACTGACCAGGCGTGGTGGACTAACCAACTAACGACCTATCGGAGTTAATGACTATTCCAATCACCTAGCTCAAAACCTAGCTTGACTCACGGGGTGATGGCCCGACTGCAGCTCAAGTCATGACCGGCCTGGCTAAAACGATTCATGAAATGAAAGTAAAGAAGATGGAAAGTCCATCGTGGGCCGTCTGATTGCCCATCGCTACTCTCTCCTTGCGCTTTGGCGACATCAGCGGGAATGTGTTACAGGCCGCTAGCAGGTTTTCACTCATAAATGACACTGCAGCTTTTATGCAAAACGTAAAAAGGCACATTATCACTGGGCTAAGCAGTCCCTTGAGCGGCATAGAGCAAGTGCAAGAGCTGCAGCTGTCGCTTTCCTTTATATACATATGCGCTCCATACATTGCACGCGAGTGCATGTCTATATAAGTCATACAGTCCATTAGCCGCCCCGCAGAAACTGTCTCAGCACATTCCCATTCTCTTAAACTCTAAATCCCGTTTAATGCGGTGATCAATATATCCGGGCAAGAAGGTGTCCGCTTTTATATTGGATGACAAGCCTGGAGTGCAAAAACACACACAAACACACATCCGCACACACACACACTGCAAAATTTTCTTGGCTTACAACATGTATTGTATTGGATGGCAGTCACAGGGAGTGTAAGCGGACACAAAGAGGAGCAGCCGGGCCTTCTCCGTTGGCCTCAAAATGCTCGGGGGCACTACATTATAGTAAATAAATAAATACACATTTATTATATATATATATATATATTTTTTTTGACACGGAATCCCTCATTAGGCACAGTGGACATAAGTTAAGCTCTGTGTCCCAGTTCTCGCATTATTGACAGCCCGTGCTCGCTGCCTGCTTGGAAATATATGGCCGATTTTTCGCCACGGGCCTGCGGACGATGGCGTGTAATGATGACATAGCTCTCCGCTAATGGAGCGTTAGCCCGGACTGACTGTTTGCTGTCTGATTTACTCATCAATTCATCGAGCGCCAGGCTTGATGGATGCCTGAAAGCTTTACTCCTTGTCCCAGTCATCATTCCTGACTCTCATTTTCCCATTTGTGTTGCTCCCCCTTTTAATTCCTTCAAGGAAGCGAGGTTAGCCTCGCGTCTGACTTAAAAAAACGACAGCGGGGATCGAACGATCGCGCCCTCTCCTGTCAAGCGGCGGCTCATAAATCTCCCGCCGCGGCATCAGGCGGCTGGCGAAGACGTACGCCCCCGATCTCGCCAGGCGTAAAACGCCAACGCCATGTGAGAAGCCGATGGATGCGCTCCAGCTAAACGGGTTCCAAATGGAATTGAACCTTGAACCTTTCAGAGGTTGGATGGAGGGGAGATAGTCTGGAAGATTGTAAATCTGACAAGTAATGGCTCATCCTGGCGGTACCAGCCGCATCCCATCCCAACCCCCCCCACCTTCGTTGCGTCTCGCCTGGAATAGGGGTGTAAATCGCGGTGCCCCGGCAAAGCAGGAATTGAGTCAGAAGGCACTTAAACTGATGTGGCTGTAAAAACACACAGAAATAATAATAATAAAAAATAAAAAAAAGGCTGCCAAAGAGGAGGGAGGCGATGAGGACAAGCCAGGACGGTTTTGCGACGCAATTTTCTCGCCATTTTGTCACCTTACTGTAATTTTTCCTTAGCACGGCTTCGTCAAGTTTTCCTCTGGCCTGAAATGCACCAATGTCATGAAAAACCAACGCCATTTGAAACTGCATTTACAGCACCTGGAACTACTCAAAGCCTCTCCGAAAACTGCAAATATTTTATAAGAGGCAAATATTTTGCTGTTCATGGCTACGTCTGATCTCAAAAAGAAAAAGAGTTTTAAACGTTGACTGCTAGTCATTTTAAACCTTCAAACGACTGCTCTGGGGAACACAAATACATTTGTTAGCAAAAGAAAGCATTTCTGCTTTATTGCCACTTTTGTGTCTAGTGGTTCAAAGTGGAACTACACCCTTGGGTGGCTGCACTGTATACCTAACATTGTAATCATATCCGACAGTAACAACAAAACAACACAAGCCCCCAAAACATGTTCAGTCACTTATTTTTACGGAGTCTTATTTTTGCAAAAGGCAGGTGTTTTGGGCCCGAGAGCTTTATCCTCTGTACTAAACTTTTCAAAAACCATTAAAGCAAGTGTATATGCTGATATGACTTAAATGATCTCTCGCATACGCACGCGCACACACACACACACACACGCACACACACAGACACACGCACGCACACACAGACACAAACGATGGAACAAAGAATCTTAATAACACACAAGGACCACCGGGGAGACTTCAACTAAATCAATTGATGTAATGAATGAGTCAACAGGAAGCTGTTTGCTTCGTGTGCTGTCTTGCTATGCGTGCACGCGTGCGTGCGTGCGCCAAGCAGCACCCTTTCATAAATATTGAACAGTTATCTTTATGCTTTCATTGAAGGGCCGAGCTCACAACGGCCACGCTTTGTCCTTTTGACTCTTTGTTGGGGGAAGCTGGCCTCTAAATCTCATCTGCGTGCATTAAAGCTGGCTGGCCACTGCTTGGAATTAATGACCGGGATGCAGCCAAATGTGTGCGTGTGCGTGTGTGTGTGTGTGCGCGCGCTTCTGTGGGAGCGCGGGGGGGGGGGGGGGGGTCGTTGAAGACTATGCCCCAAGAATTTATTTAAAAAAAAAAAGATGAATATATGCAAATGTGATGAACGTGTTGGGATGTAATTTCTTTGCTGTCTCCACACGAGGCGAATTCCTGATGAAAACTGTGAAAGCGTCTGCGGCGCATCGCTTCCCGCCGTCTTCGCGTTTATTGCCATAAACATCCAAAACGGAAAGCTGTGCGCACTCCCGTAGAATTCCAAAGCCTCCAGGCAGGCAGGAGGAACTTTTGAAGTTTTCAGAATGATTGCCTTTTACGACATGCCGTCATTAAAGGGGACAAATGATAGAAAATTAACTTTTCTTTTTATTTTTTATTGGCAGTTTGAGTTCATTGAATGAAAAAAAAAAAAAAAGGCGCAATGAATGTACTGTAATGCGCCCAATTGTAGGGAAGGCGAGCCACAGCTGTAGAATTTGACCAATAGTTGATATTTTGCACATACGCTACATCTGAATTTCCATTGTATCTATTTTTAGATTGCGATGCCACATATCCAACCACGGTAGTAGAGCGAGCTTTGAAGGCCAAAAAATCATCACGGAAGCTCTGGAAGGGACCGTTTTGCCGCTGCAGTGCCATCGGAGGAGGCTCAAACATTTGCCAGCCGCGGTTCCTCCTCGATGTCCAAATGCGGCGAGCGCGGCTTAAAACGTTTTGCTGCCTTTTTGTTTCGTACTCAATCTAACACGGAGCAATCAGTCACACGGCAGCGACGGTCGTAAAAACATTGAGCTGTAGCGCTCCGCTTTTGTCCAATATGGCCCCAACTCACCGGCCCGGCCCGGCCCGGCTTGGCCCGAGGCGAATGAAGCAAACGGACAGCGCGCGCGCTTTGTGCTGTTGTGTAAATGTAGCAATCAGGCCGCATTGATTTCCCAGCATCCCCCTTGTGCTTTGCTGCAAGCTAAATTAATGGCAGATTACAAAAAGCCTTTAAACCCTTTTCTTGCTTTCACTCCCAAACTTTCTATTTACTCTTTGTGTTTGTGTGTGTGTGCGTGTGCGTGTGCGTGTGTGTGGATTGTATCTGTGCTATCTGAAAGGCCTCGTTCACGTAAACGTGTATTAGATGCATTTGTAGCACGCCACAGATAGAGATAGAGAGGGAGGGAGGTAGGTTAGGGTGAACATATCCCACTCTAGGGTTTAATTTTTATTTTGGTTATTTTGGTTCGGGTTGGGTTGTGGAAGGTCCCCCAGTGAAAGGGTCCAAATATTACGACTAGCTTGGTGGGTTGCCAAATCAAGTTGCACAGGGTTATTATCTTTGGACACAGCTCATTAGAGTCAGTCAGTGATGTTGTAGCCAGTGAGTGCAATTGCGCCACGTCAAAACGCACGTCGGGGTGTAAGTGGGCGATTGCACCGCCGGGTTAGAAAAAAAAAAAACGATTCAGCGAGTTAGAGAGCGAGCCACCCCGCCGCTGTGCTTGTTTACACAGAAAACGTGGCAATGATGGCGCCCCGGCGTGCGATTGTAAAAAGTGCGGCGCCGTCGGCTGCTGTTACTCGCCTTTGGCCGGCGCCGTGGAGGATGACACCTCGCCGTTTATCGGCCACCTACACAATGCTGCAATCTTGCACACGTCGAAATGACAGTTTTTTTTTTTTTTTTTTAATGTGGGCAAACACAGAGCGAGGCTTTTGTGCAATGGACAGACAGAATAGTTTTTGATGAGAAAGTAGGCCCGCTGCCATAAATATTTTTTTGATCACTAGTATTTTGTGCATCTGCAGCTAAGCCTTTGCAGAAAGTTCTGGTGCGAGATTGATGAATCCACACGACAGGGCCGAGGCGAAGTGAGGAGAAGCGAGAGCATGTGCAAATAAACACGCACGCACGCTGAAACAACACGCACACCCATCCCTGTCTTCGCTCCTTGCCTTGTGTCTCATCCACACTGCTTGGAGACGCCGTTCACACTTTTTGCTGACAGAGCAATCTCCAACATGAACGACGACAACAACAATAGCTGGAGAGTTTCTGCAACACCGTGCGTGTGTGTGTGTGCGTTTGCGTGTGCATGTATGCGTGTTGTGGGCACATAACTCTGCTTTATCAGCCGCATTGTGGAAACAAAAAGCTGGGTCCCCTTGGATGTAAATCTTCCCATTTTACGGCAACGTCTCGCTGTCGCTGAAACTTTTCAGGCCCAGACAGGAAGTGCTTACACTTAAGCAGGGTAAACACACACACACACACACACAGACCAAATTGTCAGGGCGCACTATACACTTAATAGATGATGCAGTAGCAGAAGCTAATTGGTAGCTTACCAGGTCCAATGCGGATGTTGCTACGACGTGGAGGAATCACTTCTTACGTGTCTTAGCGTTTGGTTCTTAGCGGTGCCGAGATTAGAGTTAGGTTAGGGTCAGCAGTCGGGTCTCGCATTCTTGTTGTTCATGTTTGCCGAGCCGTTCGCGACTCTTTGACACAACAGAAGCTGACTCGGCAAGAAGTAGCTCGGGTAGCTGTCAGCGTGCATATCAACTTGGGGGACATGAGTAATACGGCCAACAATCAACACAAAAGACTCGCCCCTTCATTTTCTATCCATTTTCTGAGCCGCTGCCTTAACTTCCACTTTTGACGGTGACCATGATTATTTGTGAGCTTGTTTCCTGATTGGCTCTGATGTCTCGTATTGACCTCTCAACACAACAGGATTTTTTTGGTTTTTTTTTTGAAATGGGAGATGAGTTTAGCATTCACGATTGTCTCCTCCAGTCTCATTGATCAAATCACAAAAAACTGGAAAACGAAAAACATCTCTTGGTAGAATTGACAGAAATGTGTTTGTCCAAAAATGAGCAGACGTTCAATCACACCGATCACGTTTCCCGTCTTTGAGTCCGCCACGCGCATTGTGGCGCAACCGTTAACCTCTCGTGTGTATATTAATTCACGCCTTTTCCGCTGTTCAACTTTTTTCCATTATCCACCGTCTTCGCCCTTTTTTTTTTGTTATTGATTCTGCACTGTAATTTTCCACACTTCCCTGTCATCTCTCATCTCTTCACCCCTCTGAGAGTCCCCCCATCTTCCGAAGAAAGGTACAATAAAAGAAACTGAGAAAAAAATATATCACACCTCGGTTGAATGTTTTTTTTTTTCCCCCTCCAGTCGTCTGTCTTCCCAAACAATATTACAAAAGCAATTCTACAGCAGTCAATAGGCAGCGGGATTGGCTCTCATCCGCCTCGTCCCGCGGGGACGGACGGCCCTATCATCAATATAGATTTATACCGTGGCCTGGCAACTAACATACACAAATGTCACAGCGGCTAAAAGAAATACAAATAGGACAGCAAGCAAATTGGGCCAATTTTTTACAACATGGCGAAGTGACGGATGAACGTAAAATACGAGCGGCGGCGGCGGACGAAACCACGCCGTAACTTCTCCGGATGGACGACCGGCTTACGCAATCAGGATGTCGGTCTTTTCCATCAGCGTCAACCAAATATTTTTTCACAAGAAAAACGAGTTGAGTGTAGTTCGGGCTTTTAAGTGATGATTTATAACCGATACCAGGGACCAACATTTAGCCCAGGCATATTCTACGTTGAGATTGCTTTAAAGAAAAAAAAAGGGTGCTCAAAAGGTCTTTTGAACTCGATGAGTCTTAAGCCGCTACCGAGTACTAGATTTAGTCTGTGCAGCCGCAATGTCCATTCTGCTTTCTTGGCTTCAATTGGCCCAAAGAGTCAGCCTAAGTTCTGAGGGCAAGACGGTGGCTTTGCCACTTGTTTGGAGTCAAAGCTGAACCTCGGTGTGACCTTCAACATTTTGCTAGTTTCTGCTCCTTTTTTCTTCATGTGAACGCAGGGCTGAAAGTGTGTGATAACAAACAGCACGGGAGGCGGAGTCCAGCTGAGATGATGGCCTCCAGTTTTGATTGAAACGCGCGCACACACACACACACACACACACACACACACACATACGCGCACACATGCGCAGCAGAAGACTGGAGCTGTGTGTAAGAGGCAGTTTCTGCGTGCGGCGGGGGTCCGGCCTGGAAAGCCTCGGGGAGTCGCGATCGAATGTGAGCAAGTCCCTCGGAAAATATCATCTTGTCCAAATGGGTCATTTAGAGCGCTCGCTAAATTGCGTGCACACGTACAACGAGCAGATCGCCAAACATGACGTCGGCTAACTCAAGTTGAAATAGGAAACGGTCAGCACAGATTTGAAAAGCGTAACCAATTTTGGACATGAAAGCATTTGATGGCCGGACTTCATTGTTCTACCAACAGTACCTGCCTGCCTCCGTCAATTTGCTAAAATTCCCACCAACATTCCTTGCTGCTTACTTTACGTAAGCACCACCCGCCCTACCAACCCAGCACCAAGCAATTTTCTTTTCCCCTTCATACCTACCTACCTTTACCATCTACTTCCCCATCTCACTAGGTACAACCCCACCAACCTACTGACTGACCAAGCAACCATAACCACCCTCCCTGCCTATCTAGCGACTACCCTAACATACCTTGCTACCAACACCTAACCACCTACCAACCAATCGACCGACCGCCCTACCTACCTACATACCTACATGCCGCCCTCTATCAATCTAATTAATAACAACATTTTTAGTGAATGAAAATCATCACAATTTTCCCATTTGCTGTTAACAAGCTGTCAGGATATTGTCAATTTGACCCACGGAGTCGTGAAATGAACGGCAAGCCAATGTTGTGCCAAGTACACTTCATTGTGACAGTCTGCGTGAGTCACTCTCGGTGGCGCCGCCGCCGCCGCCGCCACTGCTTCTTCTTACTGATGATGGATGTCCGGACGCCTTCAGCGGCTGTAGACAATTTCCTGAGCACGGCCGTATGCGCGGCTTTTTGAATTCATAAGAAAATTGACTGCAGACTCATGATGGATGAGGACGCTCCTCTCGCCAGGAAATAGAGAAAAATAATAGCCGCCGCGTCAAAAATTGTGATGACTTTCACTCATTAAAAATCTATTTGAATCTTCCAGCCTACTTAAAAAAAAAAAAGAAAGAAATTCAATCAGATGTCTGTTGCGCCAACACAAGGTGTCCCTCGCAGTGAGTGGCAACCTCCAAAGTCCAACACCGTAAAAGGAGGACAATTTGGAATTTGGCCTCATTCCTGCAAAACGAATCTTATAGTAGACGTACGGTGGAAGTCCACATTTTGGAATATGGATGAAATCAGAATTCTACAATTAACGACACAAAGACAAAATCCTTTTGTGACTTTTGCGGCTATGTTTTGACCTAGGCTAACTGTTCTTATTACCTACTTTATCCTCAGTTTTCTATTCCACACACACAAACAAACACATACACACACATACACGCTCGCACATACATACACACGCACATACACGTCTTCCACCCTTGGGGGACATTTATTCTGATTACGCGGAGCCCGGGAGATCGAAGAACGTAGTAATCAGAAAACGGGCCGGGCATCTATCACCGCGGCAACCAATCAGAGCTCCGGCTCTCCGCTCCCTGGCGCCACAATAAAATTACACGCAAAATTAAAAAAAAAATTAAAAAAGCGGTGGCCAACATGTAAGTTTGTGATTTGTGTCCACACACGCAGAGTCCATACTTCATTTAGAATGTTGAAAACATGACAAAGGCATCTTTGGTATAAAAGGTGAGAGAAAAAAAATAATAATGCGGGTCAGGAGTGTAAGAGGAAACAAGTGTGTGTGCTGTGTCTGGGGAGTGTGAAGCTATTTGTTTCCACTGATGATAGAGGCTCCAGTAGATTCGAAGAGACAGCAAAAGGGGGATTAGCAGAAAATGTGGCAATGAAGGAGCACACACAAAAACTTGAGCATGCGCGCACACACAGTGTGCCGTCGAGTGACAGAGAGCCACGTTGCTATGTTTGCAACGGGAACAACGATATCAACGCATCGCTAAGCTCATCTCGAATATTACATGTTGGACTTTGGTGGCATGTTTGATGTTACAGTATACTTCACACACACCCACACATAGCCACACACACATTGTTTTCCAAATGTCAAGCCGCTGTGTGGCACCACACGGACAAATGTTAATAAAATCAATGTTTATCGGCCTCGGATCGAAGGGCGCGTCAGCCGAAATGTAAGGAAATGGCAGAGACATCACTCCTGTCATGCCGCAATATTTACGACAGATGGATGCATGAATAATTGAAAACACAGCTACATGTCCTACACAAGCCTATTGTTAGATGCAAGGGACTTTTGGTTGTTGTATAAGGTGGTTTGAAGGTGTATAGGCAATATTTTGACTCTACATTTTGGCCATTTTGGTTTGTTGTCATTAAAGAGGAGCTACGAGTACAAGTTAGAATTATTGTGACGACAACGTCAACGTTTTTCCCTTGAAAGGAGGAATGTATTGAGGGGTTTTCTTTCATTTTCTTATTCATTTGTCAAAATTGGTTAATTAATCTAATGTAAATAATGCAGTAAAAGTAAAAAACAAATACACATTTACATGTACGTTCCAATATTTTGTTTTATTAAATACGTGGCTAATTAATAAATGCAAAATAGATCAGGACGACTACTTCATTGCATTCACTGAAAAGCATGACCATGCTTTATTTTTAAATTGACAAAACAAACTGTAATTATATATTTTTAATCTGTATTGATGCAATTACATTTAACAAATGTAATTTTTTATAAAACGGGGAAACATTTTCGTACGCATCTTTATTCATTTTTATAAAAACATTTTAAATATGCATGTAAAAAATTAATTTATTGTATTAAGTCAATAGCTAATTAGAATTGAATTTGTGATGAATACAATAAAAAGATGGTTACTCATTACATATATGACGTTAAAAAAATCTATTGTAACTGCCACTTTAATACATTTTTTCTCAGTAGGGGTGAAGTGTCCAGCGAGTGTCATTCTGTCTCGTCTGACTTTGCAAAGGTGACGATTGACAAAGTGTTTAAGTACAGTGTGTGTGTGTGTGTGTGTGTGTGTGTGTGTGTGTGTGTGTGTGTGTGTGTGTGTGTGTGTGCGTGTGTGTGTGTGTGCGTGTGTACCTCTAATTACTCTTCCCCTCCACTTGAGCGTCTTTTCGCCCGGTCAGCACTGGAGCTGGGCGCTGGCGTGGCGGCTAACAGGATTAGCTTTTTAGCAGCCAGGAAGTGACACAAAATGGCGACTCGAAATGACTCGCACTCGACCCTCCTTCACCGCGGCGCCGTCTCGCCCTCACATTTCCCGCTCAGCAGCCATTTTGTTTGGGTCTGGAAATCCTTTTATCCCCCTTGCGAAAGAGAAATGGAAGAAGAAATGATGAACACGATCTGCGCTTATTGCCAGCCTTCTTCTTTGCATTTGGAATGTTTTTGTCTTGCGTTACAAGAGGAAGTATAGCAAATGATGTGAAGTGATTGCTTGAGAATAGAATAAAACCAGTTAGCCTGTTAGCATTTTGCTACAAATTAGAGTAGTGGCCCTTAGCTGCATTTCCTGTTCTATGGCTCTCATGGTATTTTGCGTTTTATACACTTCATGAGACATTCCGCTGACCTTTAAAGTTACTTTTTTTTTTCTGTCCTCCAAAAGCTATGTGTGTGTTTATTAGATGTGCGGCGAGGTTAGAAGGCAAGCTGTGCCGTCAACATGCCGTAAAGCACTTTACAAATCACTTTAAAGGCGACATCTCCTTTCTTTAATTGGCTCTAGAGTCTCCTCGCCGTCGTTCATATTTCAGACGGTGCGCTGAAACTCGCGTCGATAAATCTCCTTTATGGTGGAGAGGGGCGAGCAAGCAGGACTTTGAGGGAGAGAGAGAGCGAGCGAGACAGAGAGAGAGAGAGTTAAGGTGTGACGAAATGTGTGTGTGTGTTTGTCCATATCTTAATTATTCTGTGGCCACTGCAAGGCAGGATGCTGTGCAATATGCCAGCCTACCAATACAGTGCAAGTGCAAACAAATCCGAGGCTGATGGAGGAAGTGTGGGACAAAATAAACTTGGGCCTTACAGCCTTACGGCCATGCGGCAAGTGCAAAGCTCATGAGCAGCTTGGATGGTGAGCATCCGAGGATTGCTTTTTCTCAGCTTGTATTTTATGCTTTATTGTAAAATTACTTGAACCTTTCTATTATGTTGAGTTATTATTTTGATCGCTGATTAAATGTCTCATTTTCTTGTTAAAAAACACATTGTGAAGAAAATTGCTTGTTTTTCCTTGCACAAATGTGATTTTTTCTAACCATTTTTTGAAATTTCATCGCACAAGTTTTTCCTTTTTTTCCATTAGAATTTCAAATAAATATTCCTGTAAGATTGATCAAATAGTAGTTTTCAAAAATCCATGAATGATTCCTTAAACTAATACTGTCGGGCTCTTCCTTTAACTTTTTATTTTTATTTTAGTCCTGATGAAATCCAACTTTATTCAATTTCAACTGTATTCTTTATGTTTTGCCAACTTTTCACTTATTAGCATTTTGCATTAGCCCAAAAGCTAATTTGTTCCAATGTTCCAAGACTATTCACGTCTTGTGCGTCATCTTTGGCATTAGATTCTTTTCTAAACTTTTAAAAAAACAAAACAAAAAAAACCCCACGAACAGCGAGTTGGGCTTGAAAGTTCAATTAAAAACGCGGACCTCTGGGCTTTTCATTTGTGTGCGCACGTGTTTGTGTTTCAAACGCAGCTTTTTATCCGGAATGAGTGCGTTTGAGTGTTTTTGCTCGTTATCAGCGTGAAAAGAAAATGTCCACAGGTAATTACCACGAGTAGCGTCCTTCTTGTCGCTACTTCCGTTTCAGCAAGGCATTCGCTGCTTGATTTTTTCTCTTTAATTGGCTTCCTTGTGCAGGGGAACTTGTTTACATCTTATTATTTACTTGCAAAATTAAACAGGAATAAAGTCAAGCACCCCCGAGGCTGCGTAATTTGCAATTGAAGCAAATTTGACCCTTTATATGTATTTAGTGGCACCAAAAGGGAGAAAGCGGTAGCACATTTCTTCTTGGGCAACTTTGTACTTAAGGTTTCTCTTAGGTTGGACTATGACATGTATTTGTGTTTGTTTTCACCAACTAACATGAATTGTGAGCGGAGATTTGAGGTCTGAGGTTGACCTTTAACAAATCATGAAATAATTAAGTGAATTGATAATTTTCTGTGTCCTAAAATGGCAACAGAGATGAAAGTGAACTGTTTGCGCACTACGAAGATATACAACGCGTAATTGTAATAAACTTGCGCGCAGAGCTGTCAGCGACAAGCTCACTTTGCATGACTTCAAAAAGCCAGACATTGATGTAGCGCCTAGCCTACACGGCTAACAAGGTTAGCGACATAGAAGACGCACATAGAAAATAAAAGTGATCAACTGTTTTGTAGGTTGATGTAATTGGATGCCTGCACACACCTCCTCTTAACGTAGGGAAAGTGGGGAAAAACACACAAGCAGGACATTCATCTACACGCTAGCTTGCATACAACCCTTCGCAAAGGCTTGTATTGATTATTTCCTGCTTCAAAAGAACATTTATATTTTCGATGCAAAAGGCATACCAATATTTGGCAATTTGCATCCCTTATATTTGTACGCCGGTTTAACATGCGACCAGTTTCTGTTTAGCTATTTGTTTCACACGGTCACTGGTGGGTCCAAATACTTTTGGGCGCAAGGTTCATCTTCTGCCTTCTTGTCTGCCTTCGTGAGCCTCTAATGCAGGGGTGTCAAACTCATTTCTGTCGTGGACCCCATTGTAGTCATAGTATACTTCTGAGGGCCATTACGACTGTCAACGCCTTATATTATATACCGCATAGGCTACACAACAAACTGATGATAACTAGTTTTGAAAGCATAGACTAGTAAAAACTCTTCAAATAGTTTAAGAATGGTGATAAAAATTGCTAGCAATATCTCTATTTTTCAAAAGCAAAGACAATTTGTAATTTTAGGATTGACACATGAAGTCCATGCGCAATTTGTCTTTGCGGGCCATGTAAAATGATGTGTTGGGCCGTAGCTGGCCCACAGGCCTTAAGTTTGACACCTATTCTCTAATGGAATACCGCGTGTACACAAATACATACGTTTAACTCCGCGTCAGTGTGTGTGACTCCGCTCCATGCGCATGTGTGCGTGTGCGTGTGCGTGCGCACATGACACGCAGATTGCGAGCTGTCAAAACACAGTGACTATTTACCTTCCCAGATTGAAAATCATTCCCAGTGCTCCCCACTGTGTGCGTGCATGCGCGTGTGACCCCCAAGGTGCGAGTGTCCTTTGAAAAATGTCAAACAGCTGTTAAAGTGACCTTATGTCAGAAAATAAATATAAAAAAGATTTTATACCTTGTAGTGGCATTCAAAATTGACTCAATGCGATGGATGACAGCGGAGTCATACGTACAGGGAATCGTTGCCTTAAAAAGAGCCTTTCTTTCAAACAGTATTTTGATGCTCTAAAAAGTTGCGCCGCTCCCCCGGAAAAATACTTTTCTCTAATAAATGTGACTGCTGTTGAAAATTGCCTCTTTTTCCTCCAAATAAAAGTATAAGTGAAATCTAGAGTGGACCTCCGCAGTTGGCCAAAAGAGAGGCTGGGTGGGCCCGTGAAGATATGCATTAAAAATATTTAGAAAAAAATAAATAAAAAATCCATAAATAGTTGTCAACCCATGGGTGACAATTCTTCAAATAAAACTTTTTTTCCCCCAAAAAAATAAGAACCACCCCCTCCCTCACCATCAAGCATTTGTTTGTTGTGCATATTGGTCGATCCAATGAGCCTGACCAAGAAACTCGCAGGATTGCACCGAACGGCGTAAGAAGAACATCTTCAGATTCGAGCGCAAGGAAGACGACGACGACGCCAGCGTCAAAGCGTCTCCTCGGGGGGGCCGAGGCGCTCTCCTCGGCTGCCGTCTGAAGATTGCCAATCCCCGACACTCAATCCGGATGTTTATCTAGCCCCCCGAGGATGCGTATTACCAAACGAGACGTTTTATTTATCAAGGTAAGCAGACGGCGAAGAAGGAAGGTTGAAAAGCCACCGGCAAGATGGAGGAACAAGACAAACACACGTGTGTGTGTGGAAAAATATGACATTTAGGAGACGAGGCTATCATGAGTAGACGCGCAAAAATGTCCCAAGGTGCCAAAACAAACAAAAAAACAGGAAGGCGGCCATTCTGGTGGAAAGCAAACATTTCAGGGACTTTTTTGTCGACTCCAGCGCCGTGATCCATTTGTCATAAGTGGCCCTGCAAAAAAAGGTCCCGGGAAGTAAAGGCCAAAAAGTGACAGGAAATACCCCATTTTGTTTTGACATAATTTTGGGCATATTTATGGTGGTTCTTCATAGAATAACCTATCCTACAGAATATTTTAAAATCCAGCACCCCCAAAGGCAGTTTTGAAATTTGGTCGGCATCACGTGTTGACTCATACAAAAGTCATTCCTGAAAGGACACAGGAAGTCAACCATGTGTTTTTGAAACGGGCCATTTTACAGCAATCTCCCTTAACTCGCTAACCCCTCACCTTTCTGCCTCAAAGTGAAAATGAAACCATTTTGATTCTTATAAAGGGTAAAACAAGAATTGCTTCACGGGAGGACAGAGTGTATCAAATTGTCCCCTTCACGAACGAGAGAAAATGTCAGGTTCAAACACTTGCGCCATAGCGTGTCTGGAGAAGTTGCTTTTTTTTTTCTGCAGGAACAGATGGTCAGCAAATATTACCTTGAATAGCGGCATAGGCCTCGCAGATTCAATCTTGCTCCACTCAACTGGATTGAAGCACTCGACCCAAAATCCTATAAAAGATGTTTTAGATGTATTAGACGCCGAGTATGTGAGAGAGTTTGTTCTCTCAGAGGAGACAACACTAGAAGAAGAACATCCTCTTTAACGACCCTGTAAGCTTTTAGTTAGCATGTTGGAGGAATGTACCCGACACAGACAAAGTTTTATCTGGAGAGTATTACGCAGAGCGTACACGAGGAACGCAGCACACAAGCGACAAGTGCTTAGTGCTGGATGCTAGCTGAATGCTGGTTTCAACATGTCCGCTAACCGCCAACTGTTTTCTGGCTAGTTAAGAATGGTTACTGGTGACCACTTAACTGCTTTCTACCTGGTTGCTAACTGTATGTTGCGTTCAAGATGTCTGCTAACCGCCAACTTTCTTCTGGCTAGTTAGCAATGGTTAGGGGTGAGCAGCTAACTGCTTTCTAGCGGGTTGCTAACTGCATGTTGCAAGATGTTTGCTAACCGCTAACTGTTTTCTGGCTACTAATTAGCAATGGTTACAAATGAGCAGCTAACTGGTTTGTAGTCACTGGCTAATTGCATGTGGAATGTTTCCGTTTACTTTGTTTTCAACGCCACACTTCAGAGGTCTTATCCGGTGATCTTCCAGGTGTCCTATGTCGCATTTCCCCCGGCACGTTGGAAGGCAGCATCAGCACTAGCAGCCGACATCAGGATGCCTGTAATCTCGTCCCCGTCGGCGGCGGCGGTCATTCTTTATTCTCTGGTCTGCTTGTCATTTTGTAGCTGTCACTCGGCCCTTCTCTGCCCATCCGTCAGCATCCATCCTCCTCCTCCTCTGCCATCCGTCACTCTCGGGAGGGGTTGGCTAACAGGCTGCTTGACAGCCAGCAAAAGTGGACTTCTCTTCCTTTTTTTCGCCTTCCTTTTTCCCGAGCCAGCCATCCAGTCAGTCAGTCAGTCAGGCAGTCATCCGAGGCTAATTAAATAGCGGCGCACTCCTTCCACAAGTCCACTCTGCTTGTTGCCTTTTTCTCTCTCTCGGTCTCTCTGTCTCTCTCTGTCTTTCTCTGTCTCTCTCTGTCTCTCTCTGACCCTCTCTCTCTCTCTCCCCCCTTCGTCGCCCAGGGTGTCATACGCTAAGATTAACCTCCCGCTGTAAAGATCACACACACAAAGTAACAGCGGTCGACAGCAAGGCTCCTCAATCAAATGTTTAAAGCGTCTAGTTGGGAAACGTTCCTTACGTGAATAGGCATTAGAAAGGCTACATTAAAACAGTAACGACAGACCTTCATCGAATGCAAAAATTGTTCATGAAAGGATCCTTTTGTTAAGGAGCAAGTGGTAGAAAGAGTATTTGATCGAAAACTAAGTTTTTGTCAAAACAAGCTGTGTTTCTTTGCAATGATGCCTTCACGTTGGTACGTACATTTCCCTCGCGTCTCACTAATAAGTTGTCCCAGACATCTTCAGAATGGCTGACTGAACCGAAACCGAAGCTTTTTATGCGATTCAGTCTTTCTCCCAGTGTTGTTTTCTTTGCATTTGGCTCCTGGCGTGCGTCTGTTGAGCGTTATTCGGACGCAGATGGACGATTAGAGCGGTATTACGTCGCGGCGCGCAGCAAACAAAAGACAAAAGCAACGTTAAAGCCGCAGACGGCGATGGACGTGCCCTCGCAGCCGCTTTTCACGCAAATCCTCAAAATGATCAAAGTTTGGCGGCCATGTTAGATGGTGTAGGCTTAAAAAGCTTCGCAAAGTAGCGCGGCCCATCTGTCCGCGATAGCCGCTTCTCATTTGTGCAAATCTTTCAGTCTGCGTCAGTTATTCTCTCTCTCTCTTTTTTTTTTAAGCAGGCTACACACACACACAAACTTAAGGTCTGACGTTACAGTTTCAGAAGAAAAGAGGTGAGTCGTAGCACAAATCGCCACACAAGATTGTTGTTGCGGAACAGCAACAAACGGAAAGCTGGAAGAGCAAAGGGACGAGTGTTTGACGGGAACAGAAAATTGCCGGAAAAACAACCAGGCGGGGATATTACAGGCGGGCGTGGTGAAAAATGGAAAGCATAAATTGTGGCCAATTACTGATGTGAAGCACCCGCACGGGTGAGCAGGGAGGCTAGTGAGGGGGCGTGGCCGACTGGCATAGTGTCGTGGGCATGGAAAAACACTGAGAACACGCAGGCGTAGCAACGGAACCAAATTGGTACGCACGTACTCAAATACTGTCCAAAAAATGGACACACACTGCTTCACTGACATTTTCTGGATTTATTCACATGTAGCGGCCTGATAAATTTTCACTACAAATACCTTTGCTTTGTAAAAATCATCCCCAAATATTGACATGCTCTATTCGATATATTTGATTGTAGGGAGAAACCTTTATAGAAATAATAATAATAAAAAATACAAAATTCAACAAACACTTTTCAATTCCTCTGCAGAATCCATTGGCAAACAACGAGAAAGGATGACTGTCTTTCAAAAGATGTTGGAGGGGGGTAGCGGTGTTGGGTCAAGAGCCCAATCTATCCGCTAGATGAAAAGCAAACGGCAATCGTGTGGCACAAACACGCGTGTCATCCCCGGGAATTGGCCATCGCCTCATCGGAATCCCCTTCGTCTTTTTTTTTTTCCTTCTTTCCTGTGCAAATGGGAGACATATCGAGGAAAGCGGGGGAAGGCGGGGCATATATATTTCATTGGATGGGATGCCACATTGTCGCTTAAGCTGCTTGATGTCCCAACTCTCTCAGGGCAAAGCGAAGAAAGAAAGAAAGAAAGAAAGAAAGAAAGAAAGAAAGAAAGAAAGAAAGAAAGAAAGAAAGAAAGAAAGAAAGAAAGAAAGAAAGAAAGAAAGAAAGAAAGAAAGAAAGAAAGAAAGAAAGAAAGAAAGAAAGAAAGAAAGAAAGAAAGAAAGAAAGAAAGAAAGAAAGAAAGAAAGAAAGAAAGAAAGAAAGAAAGAAAGACTTTCATCTTTCTTCTATCTTCTCTTTCATCTTTCTTCTATCTTCTCTTTCATCTTTCTTCTACCTTCTCTTTCATCTTTCTTCTATCTTCTCTTTCATCTTTCTTCTATCTTCTCTTTCATCTTTCTTCTATTCTCTTTCATCTTTCTTCTATTCTCTTTCATCTTTCTTCTCTTTCATCTTTCTTCTCTTTCATCTTTCTTCTATCTTCTCTTTCATCTTTCTTCCTTCTCTTTCATCTTTCTTCCTTCTCTTTCATCTTTCTTCTATCTTCTCTTTCATCTTTCTTCTATCTTCTCTTTCATCTTTCTTCTTTTCATCTTCTATCTTCTCTTTCATCTTTCTTCTATCTTCTCTTTCATCTTTCTTCTATCTTCTCTTTCAATCTTCTCTTTCATCTTTCTTCTATCTTCTCTTTCATCTTTCTTCTATCTTCTCTTTCATCTTTCTTCTATCTTCTCTTTCATCTTTCTTCTATCTTCTCTTTCATCTTCTATCTTCTCTTTCATCTTTCTTCTATCTTCTCTTTCATCTTTCTTCTATCTCTTTCATCTTTCTTCTATCTTCTCTTTCATCTTTCTTCTCTTCTCTTTCATCTTTCTTCTTTTCATCTTTCTTCTTTCTTCTATCTTCTCTTTCATCTTTCTTCTATCTTCTCTTTCATCTTTCTTCTATCTTCTCTGAAAGGATGAAAGAAAGGATGAAAGAAAGGATGAAAGAAAGGATGAAAGAAAGGATGAAAGAAAGGATGAAAGAAAGGATGAAAGGATGAAAGAAAGGATGAAAGGAAGAAAGAAAGGATGAAAGGAAGAAAGGATGAAAGAAAGGATGAAAGAAAGGATGAAAGAAAGGATGAAAGGATGAAAGGATGAAAGAATGAAAGAATGAAAGAAAGGATGAAAGGAAGAAAGAAAGGATGAAAGGAAGAAAGGATGAAAGAAAGGATGAAAGAAAGGATGAAAGAAAGGATGAAAGGATGAAAGGATGAAAGAATGAAAGAATGAAAGAAAGGATGAAAGGAAGAAAGAAAGGATGAAAGGATGAAAGAAAGGATTGCGGTAATTAGGATGGCTCCCTTCACATTTGACCCAGCCAGCCTGGTGATCACAAACATCCAATTGTTTGATATCTCCTCAGAACAACCACATGCTGCTTCACCAAGCAATGTTATTCGCTGCCTGCATGCCATGTCGCGAGTAAGCGAAGCCTCTCGGAAAACGTAAGCCCCTGGAATTAGCCGCGACAGATCAGAGATACCGGTGCGGACACGCGAGCAGATGCGGGTCGGGGGCTGACAGTTGTGGGGGAGGAAGGGCTCGTCCGGACAGATGGAAGGACACTGATGGATCCCGACAGCCAGCAAGCCAGCGCTTTGGCCTCCAGCCTGAATCAACAGAGCAAGCTGACGGCTATATCTGCCCGCCTTTATTAACGCGGAAAGGCGTGAACGCACACCTGGACACACACACACACACACTTTGGGGTAGTATGGCGGCCAAGACAGGAGAAAGTTTGCTTGGCAGCAAGCTCATATGAGCTCCGGGATTCCAGGTGCATCGTTCATTTTATCCCCCAGCAGATTATTTAAAAGACGACCTGCAGCATTCCCCGATACACGCACGCATGCACACACACACACACGCATGCACGCACGCACACGCACACAAACACACTTGATTGTGAAGGCAGAAATGTTAATGATGTAAACAACTTGCAGCCTCATTCACTCTTGTTTTGCTTGTTGGTTTTCTTGGATGAAATCAACTGGAATGTGTTTATACTCATCCTGCGCCATTCAAATTGGATCGGTGAGATGTTAGAGGAAAGAAATGACGTATTATTGAAATTATACATATGTATGTTCGCCCAAACAAAACTGACTTCAGTATTAAATAAACTGTGAAATTAGACACTGTACAAGATAGGAAATAAAATGGGTTTTTGATTTTCAGAACTTATTTGTAGTTTTTTGAAGGCGTGCTGACATTTCTTAAAAATTAAATTCTCAGAAAAAAAATGGACTAAAATTATTGTTAAAAAGATAAAATCGCCCAACATTTTTCTAATTGTGTGAAGGCGAAGGCCTTCACACATATGTTATTCTACTTTTTTCACTTTATTATTATTATTATATTTTATTCTCCTCACTTTTTTGACACGTTTCATCTTCCACATAATTCATCCGATTCACTCCATTCCACTTTTCACGTATTCCAAATATTCACGCGACGAGCGCTTCCATTTTTCTCGTTCCGAAAATTTACCGCTTCCGCAAAATTCCCAAAATTCCGACAAATTTTTCCCCATTCATTCTTAATGGCACATTCGACATTTCACATTTACGTCGTTCCAATTTGAAATTCACATCATTCAGCACATTCTAATCACATTCGGAAGGATTCTCGACATTCCCAAAATTCCCAAATTCGAAAATTTCACGTTTTCACGTTAAAAATTCCGACAAATTTTCACAAAATTTCGTTTTTCACCTCTAACTTCTACATTTTTCAACCGATTCAACTCGTTCCAACTTTCAACTGTTCATCTTTTGCCTACCTATTCCACATCGTCCCACTTACCAAAAACTTCACATCTTTTATTTTGAAATTCAACCAAAATTCTCTAAAATTTCGTTTTTCTACTCTAATTTCTACATTTTTCAACCGATTCAACCCATTCCAACTTTCAACTGTTCATCATTTTTCTACCGATTCCACAACTTCCCACTTACCAAAAGCTTCACATCTTTTATTTTGAAATTCACACCCAAGTCCTTTTCCCTTCTCATTTCTACATTTTTCAACCGATTCAACCCATTCCAACTTTCAACTGTTCATCATTTTTCTACCTATTCCACAACTTCCCACTTACCAAAAACTTCACATCTTTTATTTTGAAATTCACACCCAATTTCCTTTTCCCTTCTCATTTCTACATTTTTCAACCGATTCAACCCATTCCAACTTTCAACTGTTCATCATTTTTCTACCTATTCCACAACTTCCCACGTCCCAGAAACTTCACATCTTTTATTTTGAAATTCACACCCAATTCCTTTTTCCCTTCTCATTTCTACATTTTTCAACCGATTCAACCCATTCCAACTTTCAACTGTTCATCATTTTTCGACCTATTCCACAACTTCCCACTTACCAAAAACTTCACATCTTTTATTTTGAAATTCACACCCAATTCACTTTTCCCTTCTCATTTCTACATTTTTCAACCGATTCAACCCATTCCAACTTTCAACTGTTCATCATTTTTCTACCTATTCCACAACTTCCCACTTACCAAAAACTTCACATCTTTTATTTTGAAATTCACACTCAATTTCCTTTTCCCTTCTCATTTCTACATTTTTCAACCGATTCAACCCATTCCAACTTTCAACTGTTCATCATTTTTCTACCTATTCCACAACTTCCCACTTACCAAAAACTTCACATCTTTTATTTTGAAATTCACACCCAATTCACTTTTCCCTTCTCATTTCTACATTTTTCTACCGATTCAACCCATTCCAACTTTCAACTGTTCATCATTTTTCTACCTATTCCACTACTTCCCACTTACCAAAAACTTCACATCTTTTATTTTGAAATTCACACCCAATTCCCTTTTCCCTTCTCATTTCTACATTTTTCAACCGATTCAACCCATTCCAACTTTCAACTGTTCATCATTTTTCGACCTATTCCACAACTTCCCAAAACCTTCACATCTTTTATTTTGAAATTCACACCCAATTCCTTTTTCCCTTCTCATTTCTACATTTTTCAACCCATTCAACCCATTCCAACTTTCAACTGTTCATCATTTTTCGACCTATTCCACAACTTCCCACTTACCAAAAACTTCACATCTTTTATTTTGAAATTCGCCACAAATTCTCCAAATATTCTACATTTCTCAAGTAATTCAACACGTTTCAACATCGTTCGGCAGCATTCCCCGAAGAAGTTATTCATACATTTCGCCTTCACACGCAATTTCTCCAGAAATTGCAAAATTCTAGTTTACTTAGAAACTATACTTTTTTTCATTTATGAATTTGAAAAATGATTTTGATTAAATTAGTACCTGATAGAATAAAGTTGATATTTCAAATGAGTGAATGGTAAAAAAAAAAAATTAAGCCTTTTTGAGCAATCCAAAACTGCATTTAAAAAATAAATCGTCCAACATTTTTCTGACTTACTTAGAAACAATGCTTTTTTCATTTATGAATTTGAAAAAAAGATTTTTATTAAATCAGTACCTGATATTATAAAGTTGATATTTCAAATGAGTGAAAAGTAAAAAAAAAAAAAAAATTAACCCTTTTTGATAAATCAAAAACTGCGTTTAAAAAGATATATATTTCTTCAAAAAAACATTAATAAAATAAATACATCTACGCGTTTTTCTTCCTTAACTTTAACAAACGAGTTTTAAACATGTAATTCTGGACCATATTACAAATGTGAATGAAAATATAGTTTCCAAAATCTGTGAAACATAATTACGGATATCTCCATATATTAATCAACAAATTATTGAAGTTGTTTATTAAAGAATGTATGAAATTATTTTAAAATGCAATGACTTGGTTGAAGAAAATTGAGAGAGTGAGTGAATGTATTTATATGCAAATGTGTATGTGCATGTGCGTGTGTACGTGTGCGTGAGAGAGAGAGAGAGAGACATGACAGCTGGCTGACACAGTGGGTACTCTTCAGGTGGGGTGTTTGTAAGCCACATCACCCGTCACAATGTTTAATTAGCACCTTTCTGCATTGTGCGTGTGTGTATGTTGATCAGTCCATTATTATATGTAAATATCTCATAATGTGTTTTCACACCTCCATATGTTTGACTTATGTGTTATTTGTATGCATATATGCGCAGCGCTTGTACATACTATATCGACTTTCCTTTTAATACGCTTTAATTATGTGTGTGTGTGTGTGTGTGTGTCAATGACAGCTGAGGTCACTCCTGCGGGTTTTTAATCCTGACTCGCATTGGGAAGTTGGAAGGTTTAATCGGAGCTTCCGCCGGCTACCCAGAGGTTCACCAGCTGCACTTGGGATGCGCTTCCTGTCCAAGGTGCACACACACACACACACAGACACACACACACACACACACATGCATGCTCACGTGCACATGCACACAGGCGTCTCACCTGAGCAGTCCTCATCACAATTTAAAGAGTTTGTCGGGCAACGTGTTCTTGTTTTCACCAATTGGCAAAAGATTTGGTAAACACGTTTATCACGAGTCGACCCACAAAAACAGTCTAAAGAAGCCACACCTATGGAGGTGAGCCATTTTGTTTTGAAGCGGCCGTTTTAGGTTCTTTGGGGGGAAAAGTTCCAGTGGGATGAATTTTGTCTGATCGCTACCGTAGTCAAGCAACGATAGGAGGGCTGAAAGGCGGCAAGCGGTGTTTCTCTGTTTAAAATGCTTGGCTCCCCCTGCGTCGGATTGATTTTTTGTTGATGTTGTGTTATATTGTGTGTATTTGATTTGGAGGCCCCGCTCGCCCCGAGACAAAATCTGCGGGGACCCCGATTGCGGCGGCGCTTTCCCAACCAGGATAATGATGGCAGCTTAATCAAGTCGATGCGGAATCAAACAAAGACGGCCGTTAGCGCTGCGGTTCCGACCCAAACCCGGTCACGCTCCACCAGCCCGACGCTCACCTGCTGTCGATTGAATAATGGAGGCGAGGTGTTTGGCTGATTATTTGTTACCTCTGCCGAAAAGGCCGTCATTCCATTAGAGCTTGTTCGCTAACTTGAAGCGTTAGCATAAAAGCGCGAACAAACAAGCGTTAGCAAATAAAATGCACTTTCCATTTGAGCTGAAGATTTTTTGTTAAAATCATCATTTTTGCCGTGGAATTAGATGTATTAAAAGTGCTATCAGTACTTGCTATTGGTTTGGGTGACTACTCAAGAATTGAGTACTCGTACTGCTATTGGACATCCGTAATATTTATTGTTATACATTAAGTCACAAAGGGAAGACAAATGAAAGGTGAAATGAAATTCACACAAATATTTGGCAAGAATATCATAAAAAGAAAATAGGAAATGAATGTAAATTTGAAAAGATTTTGTCTTCACTTAAAAACAAGAGGAATAGCGTTCGCCCACTGGTGTTCTGTGAGCTCCTTTTGTGAAGATCCCATTAGAGAATCCAGAATCTGTTGAAAGTAGTTTATACCTGTGCTCTTTTGTGCGTGCGTGCGTGTGTGCGTGCGGCAGGATTAATGTGTCGCTGTCACGCGGCGGCAGATGATGAAGTAGTAAAATGGCGGGAGAATGAAAGAAGAAAAATAGCAGCGTGTCAGATAAAAAAAAGAGGACAGATGAAAAAAGAGAATACTTTGCCTTCACAGAAAAATAATCGCATGAAAGATTAATGTCGTACGTGGGACCACCGCATGGAAAAGTGGGCTAAATAAGCCAACCCTCTGACAAGAACAAAAAAAAAGCAACAAAAAAAAAAAAATGCTGACAAAGTGGCGCTCCATGCATGTCCACGTTAAATTCTTTTTTCTCTCCGTTTTTCAGAAGGAAATCTTTTCAAGTCACAAAGCGAGCTGCGCTTTCCAGTCGGACCAAGAACGTGAAATAGAGTGCATTTAGCATTAGCATCTTTTTGCTCGGGAATTCATTACAAATACTTGAAATGACCTCAAAAGTTAGAAAGTGCAAGATATTCGCTTACAAAGAAACATTAATCATTACAAATATAAAGAAGACCTTAGAGAATATTAGAAACTTTGTGACTAAATGGAATACTTTTTTTTTTTTCCCCGATGGACTCTGGCTGCTGCTTTATGCTGCAAACGTCTCCCGGGGGCCCGGGTTTGTCGCCAAGACGAAGCCTTTCAGCCCTTTCATTCCATCTTCATTATGTGTCCATTATGCGCGTTAAACCCTAATCAACGCCATCAGCTTTTTTTTTTTCCGTAAATAAATAGTTGCTTTGCCTGCCGGCTGCCTTAATTGATTCCCCGGCACGCTAATTGATCACCGGGCCAACAGCACTGATTGAACATGAACAAAGCGGACGAGAAGAAGACGAAGAAAAAGAAACGAGGTGGCGAGGACTATATGCCGGTCAAGTGAGAACTGGCGTTGAACTTCGGCTGATCGTGTTGTTTGCAAAACTCAATCCGTTCAATTCATCACAATATTAGGTACACGATTGGGATTAGAGAGCTAAAGTGAGAATGCTCATAAGGATCTAAAAAAAGGTATCTAAAAATGGGGGGGGGAAAAAAGAGAAAAATACACAAATACTATATATAATATATATCGAAATGAAAGAGACACATTAAAATACAGCAAAAAGAGATTAGAACAAAACAGTTTACGCTTTAAATATCAGGCACCCTTTAATAAATGATAGGCTAGCAATAAATGCGCGCTGACCTCAGCACAAAAGTGAGACTCAGAGGTTCTGCCAATTTGTGAATGCAGAGTCACAAATTTTGCTCATTGCTACATCATCCTTTCCAAGCAATGTGATCCTACGCATCTTCCCAAAGCGCCAATCGAAGAACTTTAAGGCTTCCAACGAGCGTTGGCAAGGCAGACGTGTTCCTGTCAGGCAACTCTACTCCATTACGTTTCATTACAGTGAGCTTGGTGTGAATGTGTTATGTACTTAAAGGCTGTCACTTATGCTGACATGAAGGAGACTTCAATTATTCATCAGCGTATTTGCTCTTGTGGGGACAACCCACCTTGCCTTTGTTACACACTAATGACAGAAAAGACACCTTGTGTGTGCGTGTGTGTCATTTACCGTTCTTCGCCTTTCCCACAAGGCCGTGCGTGAGTAGCCAAGCGGCGGTTCCCCGGGGACGGCCTCCATTGTTGCCGTTGTGATGTATTGCCAGGAAAGGCCTGGAAGGCAGCGACCACTTATTTAGACATCAAATTAGGGCCTATACACACACACACACGCGCACACACACACACACACACACTAATGGGCTGAAAGAAGCTTATGTGTGCATTTTTTTTTTCTAGCGGTGAAAGAAAAGTGTCCCCGGACTAAAGGTAGAGCAATGCTAAGATGGAGCGACAAGAGTGAATTTCCAGCCTCGTTTTTTTACATGAAGCGTGAATAAAATCAAGACTCCAACATATGGACGTCATTTTAACTTCTTGTGAGGGTTGCGTTACCTGCATGGAGCGAACCAGCCAGATTTGGACATAGAACCTACCAGGGGCGCGCACAAGTGGTGGCTAAGGGGCCGGGGGGGCCTTTGCCCGAGTCATCCATCCGGGTTTGGGGCATTTGTTATTGACACGCAACATTTTCTTCGACACTCGCACGTCTTTGGCTGGGCAATTCAACAAACACGTGCGTCAAATTAACGGCGTCCTCCAGCCCGTTTTCCCGTTTTCCGTTAGATCTGACTAATGAGCCTCGTTACGTGATTAAAAACAAACGCTTGACGATATAACGTTTAGGTATCATCATGTGAGCTGTTAAAAGGGACAAAAACAAGTATGTGTGAGCTTGTCTCTATATTTTTGTGCAGCACTATGCGCTGGTCGTCCATCCGACGGGACACTTGGAAATTCACAGTTGAAATTCAAAATGGATTCTACACATTTCTTTGGCATCTAAAAAAAAATCGGACGCTACTTTCTGGATGACGTCAGTGACATTGAAAGCACAACCCGGGGAGATAGTTTGCCACAAAAGGCACAAAATGTCATTTGGACAAGGACACGCACACACAGACTCACTACATGTGTGACCTGTGAGGGTGCAGAGCAGCAACAAAAACACTTTCCTGTAATAACTTCAGCTACATCTAATCCTATTTCCCTTGCAAGTGAGTGTGCGCGTGCGTGCGTGTGAGAGAGAGACAGAGACAGACACAGAAAGAGAGAGAGAGAGCGAGTGAGAGACAGAATGAGAGAGAGCGAAAGAGCGAAAGAGAGAGAGCGAGAGAGAGAGTGTGTGTTACGGTGAGACGAAATGTGTGTGTGTTTGTCAAGATCTTAATTCTTTTTCTGCAGACTCAGCAAGGCACTGACACACACACGCGCACACACACATACTTGCTTGGCCTCAACTTCAACACACGCACATGCTCCCGAGGACCCGGCTGGACATTCGGACGCCATTGAAAGCTGCGCTTAAGCAGGATAGGGAAAGTGGCTGCGTCCTGATTTTGATGTTATGCTCATTTATTCATTTGAAGAATTCCCACTGTGGCAAAGCTAATGGCTCTGGTGGAACGGTGTGCCACATCCCAAAAGTGACTTTTCTCCTTCTTGGCCAAGCCGATTTATTTATACAGACGCTGCGTACTTATTTACCTCGTTATTATTTCATCTCGACACCAAACTTCCATTGAACGCTTCTAAAAATGTGGTTGGGATTCATTTGTGATGTCCTTGTCTCGGTTTTGATGTTTTTTGTGATGACACTGATGATCATTGGACATCTGCTGTTTTCGTTTGTTGAAAACAAACACCCCAAATAAATGTAGAATATCCTTGTTTCGCATTGCAACGGACTCGACAGTCGTGCGATTACAGTTAATTCTTTACTGCATGAAAAACTTGGTGAAGAAGTACGCGGCTTGCTTCCCAAACTACAAACAAAGGTCAAACTTGTCATGGGCCTTAAGTGTGGCACAAGAGTCACAAGACATTGCAGGCTGCGTCATGCGTCTGCCCTGTGCGACGTCTCCTCCCGTCTAGAAAAACAACTTTGTGTGCATGTCTGTGATGTCAACAAGCTTCATTAGCATAGCCACAGCCGCGAGCGTTCACGCCGCATCCGCAACACCTGGGACACGCACTCACCAAA